>NC_050069.1:796817-1115476 GCF_009764565.3 Dermochelys coriacea | reverse complement strand
GAGGAGCTGCTGGGGGAGCTGAAGGAGCGCTGGGACGACGTGGGTGGCCGGGCTGTAGAGAGGTGAGGCTGGCGTTCTTCCCTCGTCCTGCTGGCACTGGTCTTTGCTGGGCCAGGGCCCAGGGGTGCTGGGTCCCTGTGCAGGGCCTGAGACCCTGCCACCCCCCACCCCTGCTGGTGCTTGTGGTACCATCTTCTCCTGGCCCCCCACCGCCTCCTGCCCTTGGGATCTGTTGGATGAATGTCAAGGGTCGAAAGAGTTAGAGTTGTACAGTCTCCAGCGTGCAGCTTGAGGCAGGTGATGCAGAGGTTCGGGGTTCTGGTCTGCAGCGACCGGGGGCTCACGGCTCCTTGGCAGACACCCCAGAGGGGAAGTTCATTGAGCACAGGAACTGAAAACCAGCCTTTACATTTGTGCAGAAGAAACGGAATCAAACCCTGCAAGTCGCCCTCGAACTAGCAGGGCCACTTATCCCCACAGCAACCTCGCTGTGCTGCCACGGGGAGCTAATTTACGCCGTCCTGGTGCGCCCGTCTCCTGTGTCTCACGGCCAGCCAGACTGGCACAAGCTGCAGGCGAGGGAGGCTAGAAAGGGGAGAATCCGGCTTTTGTTGATGTCTGTGGAACACGGGATGGCTGGTCAGCCATGGGTGGCCCACAGAGCCTGGTGCTTGGACCCTGGTTCCCACCAGTCAGAACTGTCGTTTGGCTGGGTCTTTTCTGCCTAGCCAGGGTGGGCTGGAGGGCAGGTCATCGCATGGTGCCGAGGCAGTGCCGTGGCTTTCAGGGGCTGGTGAGCAGCTGAGAGGGGGAGATGGGATAGGAGGGGGTGGGTGGGGAGCAGAAAGTAACCTGAGAGGAAGGGAAAGAGCAGGAGCTCTGGTGTCTGTGGGGTGCTGGCAATTGGGTGTCCCCCAAAGGGCTGAGTGTGGACGTTCCTAGAACCAGAGCAAGGCCTGGGGCCTCCCCTGTGGATGCACACCTTTCCGGCTGCTCCGCCCGTCTGGGCTGGGCTCAGGGAGGGCGAGCGGGGCCGAGCTGGGTGCACGGGGGGACGGGAGGCAAGAGGGAGGGTACACGTGTCTCTTGTTATGAAGCACAGAAAGGGGAAAGGGAGCCGCACGGTTCAGCCCCTCGTACTTTGCCCACCAATGAGCCCTAACGCCCCCCTCCCCCTCCCAACTGACTTGGGGCCATTAAGTCCTGGCTCTGCGTCTGCTGTTGATAGCACCCTTGGATCACACCCGCGGGTCCTCTTTACATTTCACTTCACAATGGGGGACGTTTTATGGGCCCTGTTATCGCAACACACCCATCCTGCCCCCCTTGCACCATCAGTCCCCCTCTGCCCGGCAAAGTCTCCCATTCCCTGGGCCAGGCACCATCCCCTACCCCCTTCCCCACACCTGTCCCAACCCTTGGCCCTGCAGCCCCTCAGCGCCTGCCCCTCCTGTCCACACGGCTCTGGGCAGAGGCTTGGGGTGTGTGTACGGCCCTGTACCCCACCTCCCTGTGCAAGCTGCTAGTAAGCTGCCAGGTCAGATCCATGGGGCAGCGCTGCATCCTCCCCTCCGCCCCCCACTGCCAGGTCAGATCCACGGGGCAGCGCTGCATCCTCCCCTCCGCCCCCCACTGCCAGGTCAGATCCACGGGGCAGCGCTGCATCCTCCCCCCGCCCCCCACTGCCAGGTCAGATCCACGGGGCAGCGCTGCATCCTCCCCCCACCCCCGCCCTGCCAGGTCAGATCCACGGGGCAGCGCTGCATCCTCCCCCCACCCCCGCCCTGACAGGTCAGATCCACGGGGCAGCGCTGCATCCTCCCCCCCGCCCCCCACTGCCAGGTCAGATCCACGGGGCAGCGCTGCATCCTCCCCTCCGCCCCCCACTGCCAGGTCAGATCCACGGGGCAGCGCTGCATCCTCCCCCCGCCCCCCACTGCCAGGTCAGATCCACGGGGCAGCGCTGCATCCTTCCCCCACCCCCGCCCCCCACTGCCAGGTCAGATCCACAGGGCAGCACTGCATCCTCCCCCCGCCCCCACCCTGCCAGGTCAGATCCACGGGGCAGCGCTGCATCCTCCCCCCGCCCCTGCCCTGCCAGGTCAGATCCATGGGGCTGCACTGCATCCTCCCCCCGCCCCCACCCTGCCAGGTCAGATCCACGGGGCAGCGCTGCATCCTCCCCCCGCCCCTGCCCTGCCAGGTCAGATCCATGGGGCTGCACTGCATCCTCCCCCCGCCCCCACCCTGCCAGGTCAGATCCACGGGGCAGCGCTGCATCCTCCCCCCACCCCCCACTGCCAGGGTAGCACCACATTTCTTCCCCCTCTTCATGAACACAGTTACTGCACACACTAATACAGCCCTGCAAGCAATTGTCATAGCCTGTGGTTGAGACCCGTGCTTAATTTGTGCCAGTTCAGAGCCCCGGCCCCTCCAGGCCTGGCGGTTCAGAGCCTGGCACCTCCGGGCCTGGCGGTTCAGAGTCCCAGGCCCTCTGTGCCTGGCGGTTCAGAGCCCTGGCTCCTCTCTCCTTACAAATGAAGCCATGTCAGGGACTCAGCTATCCCGCCCAGGAGCAGTGCAAATCTTCAAGCTCAGGTGCAGTATTTATCGTCCATTCTTTAGTATCCAACACGCCGACAATCCCCCTCCTGGTCTTTCCGGCCCGTTTTAGAGCGTGGGTCCTGGCATTGGAATGGATTGCTGCGGAAAGGACAAGACTGTAACATCAGAAGCCAGAGCTCACATCTCCGGCTGGTTGGCTTGGAGGAACGAAGGAGGGAGTAGGGCCTGTGTACAGCACAGGGGTTCTCAAACTTCTTTAGGAAGCCCCCCAAACATGATATAAAATGTCTGTGGCCCACCTGTGCCACAACAACTGTTTTTCAGTAGATTAAAAGCCAGGGCCGGCGTTAGGGGGTAGCAAGCAGGGCAATTGCCCAGGACCCCATGTCATAGGGGGCCCCACGAAACTAAGTTTCTCGGGCTTCAGCTTCAGCCCCAGGCAGCAGGGCTCAGGCTTCAGCTTTCTGCCCTGGGCCCCAGTGAGTCTAACATCGGCCCTGCTCTCTGGTTTATTTTGGCGGACCCCCTGAAACCTGCTCATGGTCCCCCAAGGGGCCCCAGACCCCTGATTGAGAACCGCTGGCACAGCCTACGTTAGAACCTAAACTCCGGTGCCATGTGCTCTCGCTGCAGAATGTGCGCTCATCGAGGTAATCTGCCCTGGTTCCTGTTAAAGACCAGAGAGAGGAATACCGCCTTGGGAATGACTGATCACTTCTTCTTCCCTTACCTCTGTGACAAGGTGGAGGCCTTTCCACTTGGCGAGTCTGAGCATTGGTTGTGCTGGAGATGCTGCACCTTCTTTGGTTCCATTGACGCCTCTTTGTCCCTTGAGCCTGGACAAAGGGAGAGGCTGTCCGCAGGGTTGGGCAGACCCCGGGTTCTGAACTGTTGATGGCAGGCAGATGTGGTTGTGAGTACATTATATATTGCTGAGTGGTTCAGATTAGCCAAGTGTGCTGATTTTGAGAAATGCTGTTCAAGTGAAAAGTTGACCTGAAAAGTTGCAAGTACCTGGAATCATAGAATCATAGAATATCAGGGTTGGAAGGGACCCCAGAAGGTCATCTAGTCCAACCCCCTGCTCAAAGCAGGACCAAGTCCCAGTTAAATCATCCCAGCCAGGGCTTTGTCAAGCCTGACCTTAAAAACCTCTAAGGAAGGAGATTCTACCACCTCCCTAGGTAACGCATTCCAGTGTTTCACCACCCTCTTAGTGAAAAAGTTTTTCCTAATATCCAATCTAAACCTCCCCCATTGCAACTTGAGACCATTACTCCTCGTTCTGTCATCTGCTACCATTGAGAACAGTCTAGAGCCATCATCTTTGAAACCCCCTTTCAGGTAGTTGAAAGCAGCTATCAAATCCCCCCTCATTCTTCTCTTCTGCAGACTAAACAATCCCAGCTCCCTCAGCCTCTCCTCATAAGTCATGTGCTCTAGACCCCTAATCATTTTCGTTGCCCTTCGTTGTACTCTTTCCAATTTATCCACATCCTTCCTGTAGTGTGGGGCCCAAAACTGGACACAGTACTCCAGATGAGGCCTCACCAGTGTCGAATAGAGGGGAACGATCACGTCCCTCGATCTGCTCGCTATGCCCCTACTTATACATCCCAAAATGCCATTGGCCTTCTTGGCAACAAGGGCACACTGCTGACTCATATCCAGCTTCTCGTCCACTGTCACCCCTAGGTCCTTTTCCGCAGAACTGCTGCCGAGCCATTCGGTCCCTAGTCTGTAGCGGTGCATTGGATTCTTCCATCCTAAGTGCAGGACCCTGCACTTATCCTTATTGAACCTCATTAGATTTCTTTTGGCCCAATCCTCCAATTTGTCTAGGTCCTTCTGTATCCTATCCCTCCCCTCCAGCGTATCTACCACTCCTCCCAGTTTAGTATCATCCGCAAATTTGCTGAGAGTGCAATCCACACCATCCTCCAGATCATTTATGAAGATATTGAACAAAACGGGCCCCAGGACCGACCCCTGGGGCACTCCACTTGACACCGGCTGCCAACTAGACATGGAGCCATTGATCACTACCCGTTGAGCCCGACAATCTAGCCAGCTTTCTACCCACCTTATAGTGCATTCATCCAGCCCATACTTCCTTAACTTGCTGACAAGAATGCTGTGGGAGACCGTGTCAAAAGCTTTGCTAAAGTCAAGAAACAATACATCCACTGCTTTCCCTTCATCCACAGAACCAGTAATCTCATCATAAAAGGCGATTAGATTAGTCAGGCATGACCTTCCCTTGGTGAATCCATGCTGACTGTTCCTGATCACTTTCCTCTCCTCTAAGTGCTTCAGGATTGATTCTTTGAGGACCTGCTCCATGATTTTTCCAGGGACTGAGGTGAGGCTGACCGGCCTGTAGTTCCCAGGATCCTCCTTCTTCCCTTTTTTAAAGATGGGCACTACATTAGCCTTTTTCCAGTCATCCGGGACTTCCCCCGTTCGCCACGAGTTTTCAAAGATAATGGCCAAGGGCTCTGCAATCACAGCCGCCAATTCCCTCAGCACTCTCGGATGCAATTCGTCCGGCCCCATGGACTTGTGCACGTCCAGCTTTTCTAAATAGTCCCTAACCACCTCTATCTCAACAGAGGGCTGGCCATCTCTTCCCCATTTTGTGTTGCCCAGCACAGCAGTCTGGGAGCTGACCTTGTTAGTGAAAACAGAAGCAAAAAAAGCATTGAGTACATTAGCTTTTTCCACATCCTCTGTCACTAGCTTGCCTCCCTCATTCAGTAAGGGGCCCACACTTTCCTTGGCTTTCTTCTTGTTGCCAACATACCTGAAGAAACCCTTCTTGTTACTCTTGACATCTCTTGCTAGCTGCAGCTCCAGGTGCGATTTGGCCCTCCTGATATCTTTCCTACATGCCCGAGCAATATTTTTATACTCTTCCCTGGTCATATGTCCAACCTTCCACTTCTTGTAAGCTTCTTTTTTATGTTTAAGATCCGCTAGGATTTCACCATTAAGCCAAGCTGGTCGCCTGCCATATTTACTATTCTTTCGACTCATCGGGATGGTTTGTCCCTGTAACCTCAACAGGGATTCCTTGAAATACAGCCAGCACTCCTGGACTCCCTTCCCTTTCATGTTAGTCCCCCAGGGGATCCTGGCCATCTGTTCCCTGAGGGAGTCAAAGTCTGCTTTCCTGAAGTCCAGGGTCCGTATCCTGCTGCTTACCTTTCTTCCCTGCGTCAGGATCCTGAACTCAACCAACTCATGGTCACTGCCTCCCAGATTCCCATCCACTTTTGCTTCCCCCACTAATTCTACCCGGTTTGTGAGCAGCAGGTCAAGAAAAGCGCTCCCCCTAGTTGGCTCCCCTAGCACTTGCACCAGGAAATTGTCCCCTACGCTTTCCAAAAACTTCCTGGATTGTCTATGCACCGCTGTATTGCTCTCCCAGCAGATATCAGGAAAATTAAAGTCACCCATGAGAATCAGGGCATGCGATCTAGTAGCTTCCGTGAGTTGCCGGAAGAAAGCCTCATCCACCTCATCCCCCTGGTCCGGTGGTCTATAGCAGACTCCCACCATGACATCACTCTTGTTGCACACACTTCTAAACTTAATCCAGAGACACTCAGGTTTTTCCACAGTTTCGTACCGGAGCTCTGAGCAGTCATACTGCTCCCTTACATACAGTGCTACTCCCCCACCTTTTCTGCCCTGCCTGTCCTTCCTGAACAGTTTATAACCATCCATGACTGTACTCCAGTCATGTGAGTTATCCCACCAAGTCTCTGTTATTCCAATCACGTCATAATTCCTTGACATCACCAGGACCTCCAGTTCTCCCTGCTTGTTTCCAAGGCTTTGTGCATTTGTATATAAGCACAAAGGATGGAGGATGAAGGGGTGATCCTTAGCAGCCAGCATGGATTTACCAAGAACAAATCAGCTTGATTTCCTTCTTTGACAGGGTAACTGGTTTGGTGGATAGGGGGCATGCGCTGGACGTAATATACCTGGACTTCAGCCAGGCTCTTGACACAGTCCCATGTGACATTCTGATCAGTAAACTGGAGAAATGCGGGCTCGGCAGAACTATCATTAAGTGGACACAGAATTGGTTAAACAACCGCAAAGAAAGAGTAACTATTAATGGGATGATGTCAGATTGGAGGTAGGTCTCAAGTGGGGTTCCACAGGGATCTGTTCTGGGTCCAGTGTTGTTTAACATCTGTATCAATGACCTGGATGTAGGAATAGAGAGCTCACTGATCTAGTTTGCAGATGACGAAGGGAGAGGGATGGGTTGCCAACACTTTGGAGGATAGAGCTAAAATTCAAATGGATCTTGATAAATTTGAGAATGGGGTTACAGACAACACAATAAGAAAAGGAGGACTTGTGGCACCTTAGAGACTAACAACAAGTCCTCCTTTTCTTTTTGCGAATACAGACTAACATGGCTGCTACTCTGAAACCAGACAACACAATGACATTCAGCAAATACAAATGGAAGGTGCTTCATTTAGGGAGGAAAAACCAAATGCACAAACACAGACTGGGGGTGTGTGACAGGTTCGGTCACAGACCCTTGAGACTGTACCTGATGTGCTGGAATTACCTCTGAGCCCGTTTTCCCTGCCAGCTTGGGACTCCAGACCCCTGCTTTGTTGAGCCAGACACGCCAACCTGCTGCAACACAGACCTAGGTCTGGTCCACGCCTCCAAAGCTACAGACTTTAACCAAAAACTGCTCAGCAGGTCACCTTTCTCCAGCACCCAGACACCCAGATCCCAATGGGATCCAAAGGCCAAATAAATCCGTTTTACTCTGTATAAAGCTTATACAGGGTAAACTCATAAATTGTCCACCCTCTCGAACACTGATAGAGAGAGATGCACAGCTGTTTGCTCCCCTAGGTATTAATCACCTTGGGTTAATTAATAAACAAAAGTGATTTTATTAAGTATAAAAAGTAGGATTTAAGTGGTTTTAAGTAATAACAGACAGAACAAAGTAAAAAGAAAAGGAGTACTTGTGGCACCTTAGAGACTAACAAATTTATTAGAGCATAAGCTTTCGTGAGCTACAGCTCTGTAGCTCACGAAAGCTTATGCTCTAATAAATTTGTTAGTCTCTAAGGTGCCACAAGTACTCCTTTTCTTTTTGCGAATACAGACTAACACGGCTGCTACTCTGAAACCTGTCATTATGCAAGGCTCAGAACAAAGTAAGTTACCAAGTAAAATAAAACAAAACACGCAAGTCTAAGCCTAATACATTTAAGAAACTGAATATAGGTCAATCTCAGCCTCAGAGATGTTCCAGTAAGCTTCTTTCACAGACTAGACTCCTTCCTAGTCTGGGCCCAATCTTTTCCCCTAGTATAGTTCGTATTAGCTCTAGCTCAGGTGGTAACTAGGGGATTTCTCATGACTGGCAGCCTCCTTTGTTCTGTTCCATCCCCTTTTATGGCTTTGGCACAAGGTGGAAATCTTTTGTCTCTCTGAGTCCCCACCCTTTCTTCTAAATAGAAAAGCACCAGATTTAAGATGGATTCCAGTACCAGGTACATGGTCACATGTCCTGTGAGACCCCAAGCCTCCATTCTTTCCAGCCTGACTCACCTGAGCACAGGAAGGCTTACAAGTAAACAGAGCTATTTACAACCAATTGTCTTAGTCAATGGGAGCCATCAAGATCCTAAGCCACCATTAATGGCCCACACTTTGCATAATTACAATAGGACCTAAGAGTTATATTTCATATTTCTAGTTTCACATACAAGAATGATACATTTATACAAATAGGATGACCACACTCAGTAGGTTATAGGCTTTGTAATGATACCTTACAAGAGACCTTTTGCATGAAACATATTCCAGTTACATCATAGTCACACTCCAAGCATATTTTCAGAAAGCATATGGAGGGCAACGTCACACAGGGGATAACTGGCTTGGCAGCAGCACTGCTGAGAAGGATCTGGGAATTGTGGTGGATCACACCCTCAACATGAGTCAGCAATGTGATGCTGTTGCAAAAGAAGCAAATGCTATTTCAGGTTGAGTTAACAGGAGGTGACCGTGCCGCTCTACTCGTCGCTGGTCAGGCCTCGGCTGCAGTGCGGTGTCCAGTTTTGGTCACCACTGTCTAGAAAGGATGTAGAAACTGGAAAGGATCCAGAGGCGAGCGACAAGGATGATCAAAGGGGTGGAATGCAGCCATAGGAGCAAAGGCTGAAGGACCTGGACTATGTTTAGTTTGGAGAAGAGGAGATTAAGGGGGAGCATGATCGGGGTCTTCAGTTACTTGAAAGGCTGCCATAAAGATGGAGAAAAGTTGTTCTCTCTGGCCCCAGAGGGCAGGACAAGAGGCGATGGGGTCAAACTCCAGCACAGCAGGTTTAGATTAAATCTCAGGATCAACTTCCTAAGTGTAAGAACAGTCGGACAATGGGACAGAGCAGGGGCCTGGGGAGGTCGTGGAAGCTCCTTCATGGGAGGTTTCAAAAGGAGGCTGGAGCCGTGTGTCCATCTTGGTTGGTTTAGAAACAACAAATCCTGCGTCGTAGCGGGCGTTAGACTCGCTGACCCTTGCGGGCCCTTCTGACCCTGTGGGTCTATGTTTCCATGAACCTAGTGTGAACTTAGGTAGTGCTGCCTGGGCTCAGAGAAGCAGGGTTCGCCTGTGGGGCCAGCCCAGGAGCGGCTGTGACACTCAGCGCATTTGCCAAACTCGTTAGGTAGATTCCTTCTTTAACATCGAACTGGCACCTCGGCAAATTCATAAAAATGCCTCCCTTTGACTCTTACCTTTTCCCCTCCCCAGGTCATGCACACGCTGCGGGGGCAGGGCCCCCACTCCACACACACATACACTGCATGGGTGGGGCCCAAATTACACACACACACACACACACACACACACACACTGCGGCGGCAGGGCCCCCACTCTACACACACTCTCCTGGCTGGGGGAAGATCCTTCCCAAGGCAGCGTGACCATCTCCCTGCCCAAGGCCTGAACGTGGCATGGTCGCTGCCCGTCGCCCGTTCTCTTTCAGGCAGCACAAGCTGGAGGAGAGCCTGCTGTTCTCGGGCAAGTTCACAGATGCCCTGCAAGCCCTGCTGGACTGGCTGTACCGGGCCGAGCCGCAGCTGTGTGAGGAGGTGCCAGTTGGAGGGGATCGCGACCTAGTCAGCGACCTCATGGACAAGCACAAGGTCTGTATCCCTCTGGTGCCCTGATTCTGCCTCCCCCTGCCCCACACTCTTCAGGGTGCACAGTCCCCACCCGGGACGCGGGGATGATGCACGCTGGGGCGGGAATTGTGACCAAGTGGGAATGTTCCTAGTGTTTCCTCTGAATACAGTGTGGGTGCCTCAGTTTCCCCATGGCAGTTCTTAAGTATCTGGGGGGGATCGGGGGTGTGATTGTTGCAGAGCCTTAGAGGGCAGGTGTGATGGTGTCTGCACAGAGAATGGCCGACACCCTGACTCCTGGCAACTGATGGTCTGGGCCCCTCCTCTGCAAAGGTGCGTCTGAAGGTGTTGGAGAACAAAGGGATCAGGTGGCCTCCAGAAAGAGACAAAGGCCAGAGGAGGGACGGGAGAGTTTCAGTTGGAGCTGGCTGGGGAAATGGAGGGAGGCCCAGTTGGGGCTCTGGCCTCCCTGCCCCCCAAGATGGACCTGACTGAGGGGTTCTGTTCTCTGCACCTACAAGCTAAACCCTCTGTTTTCCTGGCTGGCTGAGAGTCACGTCTGACTGCGGAGTTGGGGGGCAGGACCCTCTGGCCCCCCCAGGACTCTGCCTGGGCGGACTGGCTGTGGGAAGCACACAGAGGGGCAGAGGATGCTGGATGCTCCGAGGTCAGACTCAGGAACCTGGATCCGTGGAAGCTTCTTGCCCTGGAGACAGTCTGCTCAGAGAGGAGACTTCCCCAGAGTCCTGCCTGGCTTCATAGGGAGCAGTTCCAGAGCATCGCCGAGCTCGCCCAGAAATGCCGACGCTCTCTCTCCCTGGCACCTTCCCGCCGTGACAGTCCCCTGCAGGCTCCCAGCTGGGCCCGGATGCCCCAGGCAAAGAGAGGGCCCAGCAAGAGCCCCGCTCAGCTCCATGCCTGGGGCCCCAGGCACCGGCAGAGCTGCGGGCCAAGGGCTCCCTGCAGCTGCTCTCACACTGACCTTGCACAATCCCAGCCTGACCCTCGCCCACACCTGCTCTCCCGCCGCAGGTTTTCCAGAAGGAGCTGGGCAAGCGAGCCAGCTGCATTAAGATGCTGAAGCGCTCGGTGAGGGACCTGACTCGGGGCAGCAGCAGTGTCGACTCCCAGTGGCTGCAGAAGCAAATGGAGGAGCTGAGCGGCCGCTGGGACCTGATCTGCAAACTCTCCGTCTCCAAGCAGGGCCGGCTGGAGGCTTCATTACAGCAGGTGAGAGGAGGGAGAGAGGGAGGGCAGGGGGCTGTAGCTGTGGGGCTGGGATCCCAGCCTAGCATGGAGGGCAGGGGGCCATGGCCAGGGGCCCAGACTAGCAGGGAGGGCAGGGGGCTGTGGCTGTGGGACTGGGACCCCAGACTAGGCAGGAAGGGCAGGGGGCTGTGGCTGTGGGGCTGGGATCCCAGCCTAGCAGGGAGGGCAGGGGGCTGTGGCTGTGGGACTGGGACCCCAGACTAGGCAGGGAGGGCCGAGGGCCCAGAGCAGGCAGGTGAAGGTTTGTTAGGCTGCGGGAGCTATCAGGCCCTGTCCAGGCAGGGACGCAGCACCACTTTCCTGCTCGGAGGGTTGGAGCCTGTGGCACTAGTGTGGACGTGCCGATTTCAGTCCAGGAGAGGCCATTGCGGGTTAGCTCATCCCTGTGTCCAGTTGGTTTGAGCTGAACCCCCAGGAGCTGTTCTTGGCCCGAAATCGCGGGGTCCACACAGGGATGGCGCCCATCTCAGCTTCCTGGGCTGCCGGGGTCACTGTGAAGCAGCTTCCCAGGGCGGCCAGGCCGGTCTGTGCGGCACCATCAGGGCTTCCCGGCGCTGTGGCGCGTCTATGGAGAGTGTCAGGCTGAGCCAGCCCCCCAGCCGGGACAGGGCCACCTGGCCACGTGGGGCGGAAGCGAGCCGGGCGAGAGGGGGCACCAGCCTCTGAGCCCAAGGCCGGTCCGGTCCCTGCCCACCCTCACTCTCTGTGCAGGCAGAGGAGTTCCACACCCTGGTGCGCTCGTTCCTGGCCCACCTGGCTGAGTCGGAGAAAACCCTCCGGCATGGCGTCTTCCCAGAGGAGGAGGCGGCCATGCGCGAGTGCCAGAGCCAGCTGCAAGTGAGTGCCCCCCACCCCAGCTGCTGGCCCGCCTCTCCTGGGTGCAGCAAGGCCTGGAGGAGGGCCCGGGGTGCCAGCTCCGCTGCCTCGCACTCTGGCCTGAGACGGGGGCACTTGGCCTCCGGCCCCCAGCGCCCAGTGTCGGCTCCTGCCCCCCGCCTTCACCCTGCCCCCTGCCTGCCCCAAGTCCGTTCCTGGCCATGCCCTGGGCCGGGCAGGGCGAGGCAGGAGCTCCCCTTGGCCCAGCCCTGGCCCCATCCTGCCGGCCGAAGTCAGCGGGGGCTTTGACCCCTTGTCTTGCCAGGCAGCCTCTGCACCCCCAGGCCTCAGGACCGGATCTCTGCAGCCACCACACTGGCACTGCCTCTCCATCCTGATAGAGGCCCCCAGCCTGGCCAGGCAGCCCCCCCAGCCCGGCCTGGCAGCCCCCCCGGCCTGGCAGCCCCCCCAGCCCGGCTGGCAGCTCTCGGGTGTGCTGCGGAGCTGAGCTGCCCTTGCATCGGGAGCAGGAGCTGATGGAGACGCTGCAGTGCCAGCAGCTGGAGCTGGAGTGCCTCACGTCGCTGGGAGAGGAGATCCTGTCCGCCTGCCACCCCGACTCCATCGTCACCATCAAGTCCTGGATCACCGTGGCCAAGAGCCGCTTCCAGGAGGTGGGTGTGAGCAGAGCCCGTCGGGCCGGGGCAGGCAGAGCCTCAGGGCGCCCGCCAGGACCCGGGGGGGCTGGGACCCATGGGCTCCTGCAGCCCATCACAGGGCCACGCTGGGCCTGGGCCAGCCGCCTGCATCACCCCTCCCCTGGCCTCAGCTTCCTGACCCAAACAGGGGCTTCCTCAGTGCCTGCCCTGCGTCCTCATGGGCCCCGGGGCAGGGCCTGGGGGCTTGGGAGCCGAGGGGATTCCCACATGCCCGGCGTGCCCAGGCTGTACCGGGGCACAGGCTCTGGCCGCAGGTGCTTGGGCTGCCCTCCTCCCACTGCCCAGCGCCAGACACCCCAGGACAGACCCCGCCTGCCCCCTCAGCAGCGCACAGCCCCTCCTGCGAGACCCTGCGCTCCCAGCCCCCGCCGGGGCCCCACTCCCCTCCCCCTTCCGAGGGTCCCAGGCCCGGCGGGGCATCTCCCGGCTGGCCAGGGCACCCAGCAGGGTCCGTCCGGGAGAACACCCATGGGCCGCTCCGGGTGAGCGACTGACAGGGGTCAGTCACCAGCTTCCTGCTGCGTCTCCCTTGGCGGGAGGGTGGGCAACCTGTGTGAGTGGTGACCCCCCCTCCCCACCTGAGCCTGCTACAACACTGGACATGAACCGGCCAAATCACCCCTGGACACAGCACAACATAGACAAGTGATGGAGACAGCGCCATAGCCTGCCACCCTGTGCCCACCCTGGGGCCCTGGTCTGTCTCTGCGGCACTCTGTGCCCACGGGGCTCCACTCCGTGTCCTCGCTGCCCTAGGCCCCCCGACCTGTGTCCTGGTGCCCCTCAGTCCGTGTCCTCCATGCCCTTTTCCCATGGGGCCCCTGGTCTCTGTCCTCAGTGCTCTGGGCCCATGGGCCCCCAATCGGTACCCTTGGTGCCCTGTGCCCACAGGGCCTGTTTCTGCCCTCATTGCTCCCCACGGTCTGTGGCCAGGGGGTGCCTCCCCCCAGTCTCTGCTCCATGTTGCCCCCGGTCACTGCCCATGTGTGCAGGTGCTGAGCTGGGTCCAGCAGCAGGGCGAGCGGCTTCAGGCCCAGACGGCCAGGCTGGCCGCAGAGCGGGAGGAGATGGGCCAGCTCGTCGACTGGATCGCGGCTGCCGAGGAGTCGCTGAGCCTGAGGGACCAGGAGACGCTGCCTGACGACGCCCAGCAGCTAGAGGAGCTCAGCTCCCAGCACGTGGTAATGGGGCCGGGCTGGTACCTGCCCCCCCTGCTACCCCCCCTCTGCCATTCCCCTCTGCGGCCCCCTCGGCGACCCCCTCTGCCCCCCTCCTCTGCCATTCCCCTCTGCTGCCCCCTGATACCAACTCTGCCCCCGCCCCTCCTCTGCCATTCCCCTCTGCGGCCCCCTCTGCCATTCCCCTCCTCTGCCCCCCTCCTCTGCCATTCCCCTCTGTGGCCCCCTCGGCGACCCCCTCTGCCATTCCCCTCTGCAACCCCCTCTGCGACCCCCTCTGCCATTCCCCTCTGCGACCCCCTCTGCCATTCCCCTCTGCCATTCCCCTCTGCGACCCCCTCTGCGACCCCCTCTGCCATTCCCCTCTGCGACCCCCTCTGCCATTCCCCTCTGCCATTCCCCTCTGCGACCCCCTCTGCAGCCCCCTCTGCAGCCCCCTCTGCCCCCTCCTCTGCCATTCCCCTCTGCGACCCCCTCTGCAGCCCCCTCTGCCCCCCTCCTCTGCCATTCCCCTCTGCGGCCCCCTCGGCGACCCCCTCTGCCATTCCCCTCTGCGGCCCCCTCTGCCATTCCCCTCTGCCCCCCTCCTCTTCCATTCCCCTCTGCGGCCCCCTCTGCGACCCCCTCTGCCGCCCCCTGACACCAACTCTGCCCCTCCCCCTCTACCCCCCTCCTCTGCCATTCCCCTCTGCCGCCCCCTCGGCGACCCCTCTGCCATTCCCCTCCTCTGCCCCCCTCCTCTGCCATTCCCCTCTGCGGCCCCCTCTGCCGCCCCCTGACACCAACTCTGCCCCCGCCCCTCTGCCCCCCTCCTCTGCCATTCCCCTCTGTGGCCCCCTCTGCAGCCCCCTCTGCCGCCCCCTGACACCAACTCTGGCCCCGCCCCTCTGCCATTCCCCTCTGCGGCCCCCTCTGCCCCCTCCTCTGCCATTCCCCTCTGCGGCCCCCCTGCCATTCCCCTGTTGCCCCCTGACACCTCCTCTGCCCTCACCCCCCCGTTATCCCCTCCTCTGCCATCCTCCTGCCATTCCCCTCTGCTGCCCCCTCTGTCACTCCCTGACCCCTCTTCTGCCCCCGCCCCCCTGCCGTCTCCTTCTCTGCCACTCCGGCCGCCCCTCTCCTCTGCCATCAACTGCCCAGCCAAGCATGTCACTGCTTCTTGCCCCTACTGGCCCAGGGTCTGACTCCCCCACCCCACCCCCATGGGGCAGTGACACACTTCACCCTCCCCCCCGCCCCACACTGCCATGGCCCCATGGGGTTCTGACCCTCCCCGCACCCCCAACTCCATGGGGAGTGATGTTCCTCGCCCTCACCACCACAATGCCCCATGTCAGCTCTTTGGGGCCAGGCCTGATCACTCTGTGGCCCATCCAGAGCATCCTGGAGGCGGGGGGGAGAGAGCCCTGCTCCAGCAACCAGCCTGGCCACAGGCAGCACTGCCCAGCTGGCCCATGGGATCTGCCCTGGCTTGTACTGGGGCCCTGCCCACCAGCCCCCAACGGTGGGGCGCATGCGTCATGGGGGCCCCGCTGGGAGGACCCCAGGCCCTGCTGCCGCTCACAGCCAACTCTCCTGCCCAGGAGTTCATGGAGGAGCTGAACCGCAAACAGCCGGAGGTGGAGAAGGTCACCAAGAGCTGCAAGCGCAAGCTGGCCCCGGAGCTGGGGCCGCCGGCCACCCGCAGACTGGCTGCAGGTAAGGGCGCCCGCTGCTGGCTCCCACGCCTGCTCCTGGATCCCCCCTTGCTGCCCCCTGGAGCTCCCTTCACTGCCCCCTCAATCTGCCTCCTCCCACTCCCCCCTGAAGCTTCACTGCCCCCCTCAATCTGTCTCCTCACACTTCCCCCCCTGGATTCCCCCTCACTTCCCCCTGGAGCCCCCTCACTGCCCCTCTGTAACAATGCTGTTTCTGGCAGGACCCACCTGAGAGTGCCAATTCAGGACAAATTGCTTCAAGCAGGGCAGTCACAGCCCCAGGCTGGGGTTTCTGTGCACACCCAGGCAAACCAAACCAGCCAGACAGAGAGGACTTTGGTTTTACCCCACTGGCTAACCACAAGTCACACAAGCAATTCCCTTAGACGCTCCAGTTTCCCAATATCACCACCAGTGCCACTCATTATGGGCACAAATGGTTATGAAAACCGATACCCCAGTAAAAGGAAAAAGGTTCTCTCGATCCCAAAGGACCAAGCCACAGACCCAGGTCAATATACAAATCCGATCTTACCCACTAATCACGCTGTTGCCAATCCTTTAGAATCTAAAATCTAAAGGTTTATTCAGAAAAGGAAAAGGATATAGAGGAGAGCTAGAATGGGTTAAATGGAATCAATGACATACAGTGATGGCAAAGTTCTTGGTTCAGGCTTGCAGCAGTGAGAGAATAAAGTGCAGGTTCAAATCAAGTCTCTGGAGAACATCCCCAGCTGGGATGGGTCATTCAGTCCTTGGTTCAAAGCTTCGGTGTAGCAAAGTCCCTCCAGAGGTCAGAAGCAGGATTGAAGACCAGAAGGAGGAGCTGCTGCAGCTTTTTATAGTCTCTTGCCATGTGGTCTGTCTTCCTTTGTCCCAAAGACAAGCTGCCCACCACATGGCCTGGAAAAACCTGAGAGTTCTGTCCATAGGCAGGTCCCTGCATACCTGGCTGAGTCTCAAGACATGTCTGCCTTCTCTCTCGGTGGGTCAGTTGTGTAGCTGATGGTCCTTAGTGGGGTGTCAACTTGTCTGGGGTGTCACCCAGAAGCATAGCACAAATTTGAACTGCAGAAAGCATAAAGCCAATATTCATAACTTCAGCTACAAAAATGATACACATATATAGACAACATAATCATAACCTTGTCTTAGAAACCTCATTTGACCCCCTTTATACAAAATTTGGTATTTTGTATACTACAGGATTTTGGTTGCAACAATGATCTATACCATCCCAGATTATGTCAATAACATCACACCCCCAATGCAAAATTGATGCAGGAAGGGATGACACAAACATCATAGACTGCATCCCAAGAGCTTCCCTCCTTGGTTCTGTCTCACTACAGCAAGTATTGGTGTATAACGGAAATGGTTTATCAAAGTCATGTTCAACCACATGATTGAATCTCTTTACAAACCCAAGGCAAAATTTGGTTAGAACAATAGTGGATTGGATCTGCTTTTGCAGCATGGTTCCTGTATGTCTCATGTGATCTTGCCAAGAGCTAAAGAACATAACTACTTTATCCATGCAAGCTCTGGAAAATGTTTGGAACCCAATTAACATCAACTTAATGTAGAGGGACTGAGAGACTTTTTCCATTGGACCATATGAACTGGAACCATAAACTCACTGAACATTAAATCCCACCAAATGAGGGTAGATCCATCCTCATCATCATATCCGCTCATTATACTCCACACCTGAACATAGTCATTATATGGACAACATACCCCCATATCTCAATGTCTGTACTTTGATCCGTTAAACTTTTACCTCCAATCAGGGATATTGCAGATTATGTATTTCTTACGCCATCCGCTCCTAAACCGAATTTCGCACCCCTTGATAATCTGTACCTTATTCCCTGATAACCAGAAACTTCTATGCTTAAACTCTGTACCGTTTTCTTTTTACTTCAACATTAGCTTAATAAAATTATTACTTTTGTTTATAGTACAGGAATCTTGGCATTTGGCCATGAAAGCAATATGATAGTGTGCCTCAGTTTCCCCTTTCATACAGCACATCAGGTTTGGAATGTCTTTTCCCCTGTGAAAAGTTCCAATACTGTTTACAGCCCTTAACTGCGAAACATCAGTATAACAAGACCTTTTAACACAAAGTGTGTTCACATATATTCCTTTTAACATGTTCAAGGGATTTTCCAAAAGATTAGGCACATTGTATATTTTTACAGTTTTTGGTAATAGCAACCTATTAGTTACCAAAATTACCATGAGCAGTAAAAACAAATTCATTGCAAGTGTCCATCTACAGTCATGTTTGTTATTCCACACCTTTGGCTCAATACCATTGGGGTTTTGGCCTTTTAGGGATAGCCTGTGGCTTCCCTTTTGGAAAATTAAGGTCTCTTTTTCCTCGTCCTGAAGGATCAAACCCTGATTTCTCTCGCTTAATAGAATTCAATGGCTGATTGGGTGTGCTCTCTGTGCTAACAGCTATTAGCAAGGTTTCAGAGTAGCAGCTGTGTTAGTCTGTATTCACAAAAAGAAAAGGAGTACTTGTGGCACCTTAGAGACTAACAAATTTATTTGAGCATAAGCTTTCATGAGCTACAGCTCACGTCATCGGATGCATTCAGTGGAAAATACAGTGGGGAGATTTATATACATAGAGAACAGGAAACAATGGGTGTTACCATACACACTTAAGGTGAGCTATTACCAGCAGGAGAGCGGGGGGGAGGGGAGAGACCTTTTGTGGTGATAATCAAGGTGGGCCATTTCCAGCAGTTGACAAGAACGTCTGAGGAACAGTGGGGGTGGAGGGTGGGAACTAAATATGGGGAAATAGTTTTACTTTGTGTAATGACTCATCCATTCCCAGTCTTTATTCAAGCCGAAGTTAATTGTATCCAGTTTGCAAATTAATTCCAATTCAGCAGTCTCTCGTTGGAGCCATCACCTTCAGCCCCCAACTAAAACCTCTCCAACGCATCATCAAGGATCTACAACCTATCCTGAAGGACGACCCATCACTCTCACAGATCTTGGGAGACAGGCCTGTCCTTGCTTACAGACAGCCCCCCAACCTGAAGCAAATATTCACCAGCAACCACACACCACAACCACTAACCCAGGAACCTATCCTTGCAATAAAGCCTGTTGCCAACTCCATCCATATATCTATTCAGGGGACACCATCATAGGGCCTAATCACATCAGCCACACTATCAGAGGCTCGTTCACCTGCACATCTACCAATGTGATATATGCCATCATGTGCCAGCAATGCCCCTTTGCCATGTACATTGGTCAAACTGGACAGTCTCTACATAAAAGAAGGAATGGACACAAATCAGACATCAAGAATTATAACATTCAAAAAACAGTCGGAGAACACTTCAATCTCTTTGGTCACTCGATTACAGACCCAAAA
The DNA here is from genome assembly GCF_009764565.3 of Dermochelys coriacea. Classification (NCBI taxonomy): domain Eukaryota; kingdom Metazoa; phylum Chordata; order Testudines; family Dermochelyidae; genus Dermochelys; species Dermochelys coriacea. The sequence continues at coordinate 1,096,638 of NC_050069.1, read as the reverse complement.
GTGGTAATTCTTCAACAAAAAAACTTCAAAAACAGACTCCAATGAGAGACTGCTGAATTGGAATTAATTTGCAAACTGGATACAATTAACCGGCTTGAATGGAGACTGGGAGTAGATGTGTCATTACACAAAGTAAAACTATTTCCCCATGTTTATTTCCCCCCCACCCACTGTTCCTCAGACGTTCTTGTCAACTGCTGGAAATGGCCCACCTTGATTTTCACTACAGAAGGTCTCCCCCCCGCCGCCCCCCCTGCTCTCCTGCTGGTAATAGCTCACCTTAAGTGATCACTCTGGTTACAGTGTGTATGGTAACACCCATTGTTTCATGTTCTCCTCGTATATAAATCTTCCCACTGTATTTTCCACTGCATGCATCCGATGAAGTGAGCTGTAGCTCACAAAAGTTTATGCTAAAATAAATTTGTTAGTCTCTAAGGTGCCACAAGTCCTCCTTTTCTTTTAGCTATTAGCAAGTCCTTCTTCTCCCTGCCAGACAAGTAATTTGCATTACCACAGACAGGAGCCAGTTCACCAGTTTTCAGATCCTTCACTGCTACCAGTTCCAAGGGTGGACTCTGTCTTAAAGAGAGACCCTCCATTTTCACTAACAAGCCAGACTCAAAGTTCTGTTGTCCTTCCCTTACCAACCTCTGCTTCCACATGGAATCAGATGTTAATTTCACTGAGAGAATATAAGTCATATCCAAAGCGTCTAGAGAGGAGAGTATACTTGCCATCCCCTGCATTCTGGAGAGATTAACTACACAGCTGTTCTGCTCAGCAGGCTCAGCTACCCAGTCTTCCCTCTGAACCTGAGACACAGACTGTTCACTCACAGAACTAGCATGGAGACATTCCTCCCTCAACAACCTTGTCTCCCCAACAAGCTGGCCAAACACAGCCACTTGGTTAGAGGACGGTTTAATTTTCTTAACAGCTTTCACTTCATCTGAGACCTTCTCAAAGCTATCCACACTGGATCCTTCAACAGGAAAGTCAGTGGATCCATTCACTACAGAAAATTTCTGGCTGTTAGGAACTGAAACTTTCTTGGTTAAATCACTTTCACACCCTTCAGTTGCAGTAAACTGCTTGCAAAGACTCCACGAGGATTCCTTTCCCTAGGGGCTTTTCTATGCAACAATTCACCCTTCACAGAAATTCTGCCCTTACCCTCTTCACCTAGGGCTTGCTCTAAAGGAACATTTCCCTGAGCAACCACAGACTCTTGCTGGGTCTCACATCGAGAATCACCTCTGGCCTGTCAAGCGGATTCCTACACAATCCCCCTTCAGGCAAACTTCTAGACTTCCTAGATAAAAGGTTAGAAGCCTTCTCCTTCCCTTTGCCACACACAAGTTCAGGAATCTTTTCCATCTTGCTACAAGTTTTCACCAGTTTCCATCACTAGGTAACACAATCAAATCACCTTTTTTGCTCTCCTTGTGCCCTGGCTAGGGTATCACCCTCATCAGACAGAGTTGCTACATCCCTTCCCAGCCACACACTAGCAACAGGCAAAATCCAAGCACCAGAATTGTCTGGTCTCTGGGATTTTGCTAGGACACTAACTGGATGCAACCTAGTGACAGGGCCATTCTCCCGAGCAGACATAAACTTAGGACCATTCCCTTCCTGGGCTTTAGCTGAATTCAGAACCAACTCTGAGACAACTGCACTATTCTCAACCATCACAGGCTGAAAGGCCCCTTCTGTCCACTCCACAGACAAAGAAGAGCCGGAGAAACTTTCTCCTTTCCCAGACACACAGCTCGGGATCCCATTCCCCTGGTCCCAGCACACAGGGCTGTTCACAGACAACTGCTTGGAGACCGGGGTAGCTCCCTCCACAGGCAAGTCAATACCCCTGACACACACAGGCACGTTTCCTTCCCTGTCCCAATTCTCCACCCAGCTAACAGGTAAGGTCCAGGGACACTCGTCTTCCACTCTCCTCGCCTTCCCACGCTGCTGACTAGACAAAGCCATCAGCTCACAAGGCTGCCTAGGCTCATCCAAACTTTCCTTACCAAGCACCTTGCCACTCCCCACAGATAAACTGCTGCTCTTCTCACTACCCTGAGCTACTTCCAGCAAATCACAGTTACCCTTTTCAGGTTCACTTTTATAAGTTGTACTAGCTAACAATCCATCACCCATCAAAATTCTACCCTTTCCTTCCTCAGTTAGGGCTTCAACCTGACCATCCACTTTAATCTGCTCCTGAGAAACATTGTCCTGACCAATGAGTTCTTTCTGTGCTTGATCTAATTCCAGATTCACTTCTGAGACATTAGACAGACAGTCAGAAACTTCATTCACAGACAAACAGCTACTTTCCAAAGATAAATTTTTGGAAAAACCCTCTATAGACACAACTTTGGGATTCATCTTCTCCTGTGCCTGGTTTGTGTTAACTTGACTGAACATAGCTTTAATATCATTTCCAATCATAAGATCCTTAGGGATTGGGTTCTTCACTCCCACAACCATGGTGCTCTCAAATCCCTTCCATTTAAGGTGGATTTTAGCCAAAGGCACCCTGGCAAAATACTCAGATAGGGCTACCGCAGTTACACTTTCATCTGGCCAATAATCTTCCTCCCTGACAAGACTTGCTTTAACGAGAGTAATATCTGCTGTGGTGTCCCTCCATGCAATACACCTCACTCTATTCACTTCTGCGCTGCTAATAAACTCTGCATTATTTTCCCCATATTTAGCTTTAATATGGGTTTTAAGGTCAAATTCTTCAGAGACCACAGAAACAGCATTTGCACACAGGGCACCAGCGCTGGGCTCTGTGTGGCTTGCCTGTGAGTTTATAATAACAGGATTAGCATTTGCCATGGCATTTGGGGTTGCTGGTTTTGGGCCGCCCTTCAGGGTTGGGCAATCTGGTCTCATGTGGCCCAGCACACCACAGTGATAGCATTCAACTTATTTATTCTTGTGGTGAGAGTTCCTACCCTCTGGGCCCCCATGAGCTCCTTTATAAGAGTCAGGGCCAGGTTTACTTTTAAATCCTTCCATCGGCTTGAACTTGGGAGAATGGTGATTAATTTCCCCCGGGGTTTATCCCCCTCCCGAGCCCTGTTTTGGGTATGGGCATCTGCAATCTCTGCAGCCTGTAGGACTGACTCAGGGTCCCTATCACACACAGCTGCTCTCACCTGGTCAGGCACGATGTCTAAGAACTGTTCCAAAGTTATTAACTCCAGCAGTTTTTCAAAACTCCCATGCGCCTTTGCTCCCACAACCCACTTTTTAACAAAACCCATCAGCTTATGATCACATTCTACAAAAGTACAATCATTGGACATTTTAAACTTTCTAAACTTAACCCTGTAAGACTCAAGAGTAACCTTGAACTGCCTCAACACAGAATCTTTAAACCGCTTATAATCCAAGGCTTCTAGTTCCCCCAATTCATTAAATACCTCTCTGGCTTTTCCAGTCAGTCTGGTCAGTAGGACAGGCATTCGCTGATCATCGGGGACCTGGTACAGATTGCAGAGGTGTTCAGGAGTAGACAAAAACTCCTCTATGTCCTCAGTATCGTTGTAAATGGGACACATCCTCTCCCAGTTCTTCTCGTGGTGGTGGGGAAGCAGAGTACCAGGTGGCGATGACTTTCTCTGTTCTTCCATGACTTGGAGCTGAAGTTTGGCCATCTCCTGTTCCATCTTGTGAGTCTCCTGTTGCCCCTGTTGAGCTTTCTCCTCAGCCGCCAGCAGCTCCAGACGCCCTTAGGAGCTTTTTCTTCTCTCTCAGCCGCCTCTTTCTCTCTCCCAGCAGCTTCTCTTTCGAACTCAATATTCTTTTGCTTTTCCAGCAATCGAAGATCTGCTAGATTCCGTTCATGCTCCAGTTGCAGTTTATTTGTTGCCTTTTGCACTCTAATTTTTTCTGCAGCTTCTGTAGTCTCAGGTAAGGACTGTGCTCCAGCCTCCTGATCACTGGCCATAAACAGATCTCTCAGTTCTTGATTTGTAGCTTTCTTTCTAAAGCTTATCCTCTTTTCTGAACACAGATCTTCCAGGGCTTTTTTGCCAAGCCCTCATATGCTCTTTGCTCACTCATTGCAACTGCTCTTTAACCAACCAAACTCTCAATACTAAAATTCAAATTTGGATAGCGTGGGATTCTGACCCAAAGTTTAATTGACCTGGATTCTGTGGATCCAAGCCCAGCTACGCCACTGTAATGATGCTGGTTCTGGCGGGACCCAACTGAGAGTGCCAATTCAGGACAAATTGCTTAGAGCAGGGCAGTTACAGCCCAAGGCTGGGGTTTCTATGCACAGCAAGGCAAACCAAACCAGCCAAACAGAGAAGACTTTGATTTTACCCCACTGGCTAACCACAAGTCACACAAGCAATTCCCTTAGACACTTCAGTTTCCCAGTATCACCACCAGTGCCACTCATTATGGGAACAATTGGTTATGAAAACCAATACCCCAGTAAAAGAAAAAAGGTTCTCCTGATCCCAAAGGACCACACCCCAGACCCAGGTCAATATACAAATCAGATCTTACCCACAAATCACACTGTTGCCAATCCTTTAGAATCTAAAATCTAAAGGTTTATTCATAAAAGGAAAAGATATAGATGAGAGCTAGAATGGGTTAAATGGAATCAATTACAAACAGTCATGGCAAAGTTCTTGGTTCAGGCTTCTAGCAGTGATAGAATAAACTGCAGGTTCAAATCAAGTCATTGGAGAACATCCCCAGCTGGGATGGGTCTTTCAGTCCTTGGTTCAATGCTTCCGTGTAGCCAAGTCCCTCGAGAGGTAAGAAGCAGGATTGAAGACAAGATGGAGGAGCTGCAGCAGCTTTTTATAGTCTCTTGCCATGTGGTCTTTCTTCCTTTGTCCCAAAGACAAGCTGTCCATCCCATGGCCTGGAAAACCCTCAGAGGTCTGTCCATAGGCAGGTCCCTGCAAACCTTTCTGAGTCCCTAGGGGTGTCTGCCTTCTCTCAATGGGTCATTTGTGTAGTGGATGGTCCTTAATGGGCCATCAAGCAGACTAAGCAGAGCTGACACCAACTTGTCTGGGGTGTCACCCAGAAGCATAGCACAAGTTTGAACTACAGACAGTATAGAGCCAATATTCATAACTTCAACTACAAAAATGATACACACACATAGACAGCAGAATCATAACCAGCAAACCATAACCTTGTCTTAGACACCTCATTTGACCCCTTTTATGTAAGATTTGGTGCCACTAAAGGACTTTGGTTGCAACAATGATCGATATGGTCCCAGATTATGTCAATAACGTCACACCCCCTCAATCTTCCTCCTCCCACTCCTCCCCTGGATCCCCCCTCACTGTCCCCTTGTGATGGGTTCTGTCACAGAGACCCCCTTGGGACTGTCCCCTGATGTGCTGAGATTACCTCTGAGCCCATTTTCCCTGCCAGCTTGGGACTCCAGACCCCTGTCTTGTTGAGCCAGACATGCCAGCCTGCTGCAACACAGACGTAGGTCTGGTCCACGCCCCCAGAGCTGCAGACTTAACTAAAAACTCCTCAGCAAGTTACCTGTCTCCCGCACCCAGACACCCAGCTCCCAGTGGGATCCAAAGGCCAAATAAATCCGTTTTACTCTGTATAAAGCTTATACAGGATAAACTCATAAATTGTCCGCCCTCTATAACACTGATAGAGAGATATGCACAGCTGTTTGCTCCCCCAGGTATTAATCACTTACTCTGGGTTAATTAATAAACAAAAGTGATTTTATTAAGTATAAAAAGTAGGATTTAAGTGGTTTTAAGTAATAACAGACAGAACAAAGTAAGTTACCAAGTAAAATAAAACAAACACGCAAGTCTAAGCTTAATACATTTAAGAATCTGCATACAGGTAAATCTCACCCTCAGCGATGTTCCAATAAGCTTCTTTCACAGACTAGACTCCTTCCTAGTCTGGGTCCATCCTTTCCCCTGGTACAGTTCTTGTTAGCTCCAGCAGGCATCTTGGTGGAAAGCAGGGGTGTTCTCATGACAGCAACCCGCTTTGTTCTGTTCCACCCCCCCTTTTATAGCTTTGGCACAAGATGGGAAACTTTTGTCTCTGGGTCCCCACCCCTCCTTCTAAATGGAAAAGTACCAGATTTAAGATTGATTCCAGTATCAGGTGACATGGTAAGACCTCATTCTTCATTACCCAGGTCAGGTACACAGGAAGGCTTGCAGGTAAATAAACCCATTCACAACCAATTGTTCTAGTCAATGGGAGCCATCAAGATCCTAAGCCACCATTAATGGCCCACACTTTGTGTAATTACAATAGGACCTCAGAGTAATACTTCATATTCCTAGTTTCAGATACGAGAATGATGCATACATAGAAATAGGATGACAACACTCAGTATATTAGAGGCTTTGTAATGATACCTTACAAGAGACCTTTTGCATGAAGCATATTCCAGTTACCTCTTATTCACACTCATAAGCATATTTCCATAAACATATGGAGTGCAATGTCACACCGCACCCCCTCGATCCGTCCCCCTACTTCCTGGATCCCCCCCTCACTACCCCCCTCAATCTGTCTCCTCCCACTGCCACTGGTATCCCCCTTACTTCCCCCTGGATCCCCCCTCACTGCCCCCGGATCCTCTGTCACCGCCCCCCTCAATCTGCCTCCTCCCACTTTCCCATGGATCTCCCCGCTCACTGCCCCCTGGAGCCCCCCTCACTGCCCCCTCCCCCGTGATCCCCCCTGCCCATGGGTACTGAGGCCCATCTCTCGGCTGGTTGCAGGGCGACGCAGTGCCGTGAAACCTCCCCGCGCCACTCCCCAGGTGCCGCTCGTCGACCTGGAGCCCCCAAGCTCCCCCATGGCGCAGCTCCTGCACCGCTGGCAGCAGCTCTGGCTCCTGGCCTTGGACCGGCAGTACCGGCTGCAGAGTGCCCTGCAGCGGCTGCGCGAGGTAGGGGAGTTGGGCTCCTGCCCTCATCTTATGGGGGGCAGTGCAGCCCGGGAGCCTTGCAGTGGTTGTGCAAGGTAGGGGAGTTGGGCTCCTGTCCTCGTCTCACAGGGGGTGGCGCAGCCCGGGGGCCCTGCAGCAGGGTCTGTGGCTCAGGTCACAGGCACAGGCCTGGGTCAGAGCAGGGTGTGCTGGGGGCCAGAGCATGCCAGGACCCAGCCCACTGGACAGTGAGGTGTGCCCCTCTGGCCTGGTAACTCGGCACAGGCCAGACACCCCTGGCGCAGTCAGGACAGAGCAGCCCAGGCACATAGGCTGGCGTGGCCCTTGGGGCACCCGCTGGGTGTGTTTGATGTGGCAATGTCGCCCAGGCCCCCATGCGCTGGCTGAGCTGAGGGCTGCCTCCAAGGCCCACAGGGAAGCTCTGTCCCCTTATCCACAGCAGAGGTGGCAGGTGGGGTCCATGGGAGCGGCAGGCTGGGGTGGGTGCAGGCTGGCTGATGGGATGGAAGCCAGGCCTGGCTGCAGTGTGCACCACAGCACCACACTTTGCTTTGGGCAACTAGAACCCCAGCTATGGCCCGTGCCCAGCCAAGCCGCCCTGGGAGCACAGATGCTCCGTTCCACCCCCGATGGCCCGTGCCTGGCCAAGCCGCCTTGGGGGCACAGATGCTCCATTCCCACTCCCGCTCATCGCCCGTGATCGGCCGAGCTGACCCCGTGGTTCATTCCTGGCATCCCTGTCTCTGAGGTGGAGGAGTTTGCACACTTTGACTTTGGCGTCTGGAGGAAGCGGTACATGCAGTGGATCAGCCACAGGAAATCCCGCATCCTGGATGTTTTCCGAGGCATCGACCGGGACCAGGACGGGCGGATCAGCCAGCAGGAGTTTGTCCAGAGCGTCCTCTCCTCCAGTGAGCAGGGGCCCAGGCCCTGGAGGTGGGGGGGTGGGGTCCCTCCGGGGGATCTGGGGAGCCTGGGTCTGGCTGACCTGGTTGATGCAAGCTGCATGCTCCCCACATCACCTGGTTTCCATGGTGACTAGAAGGTGTCATTGGGAAGAGATGTTTTTGTAGGGCTGTGAGGGCTGATACTGGCGGGGGTGGGTGGGGGAGGGTCAGGACCCCGACACTGGGGAATTTCTCCCTCCGGGAAGGACTGGGGCCAGGGAGACCCAGACCAGAGCCGGGGAGCCGCCTGGCTCGCAGGGGAACCACTGCAGGGGCACCGAAGGGTTCTCTGACAGCGCGCTTCCCCCGACCCAGAATTCCCCACTAACATCCTGGAGATGAGTGCTGTGGCCAGTATCTTTGATATGAACAGTGATGGCTTCATTGATTACTACGAGTTCGTCAGTGCTCTGCACCCCAGCCGGGACCCGCTGCGGAGGGTCGCTGACGCTGACCAGATCCAGGACGAGGTATGGCAGGGTGCGGAGCTGGGCAGCTCAGGCACTGGGAGGGCACCAGGAGCTGCAGGAGAGGATCATTGGCAGCTACTGTGGGGGCAATAGGCAATGAGTGGGAGTCTGAGGGGACCACTGGCATCGTCTGGGCTGGCCTCCTGTGTCATGCAGGCCAGAGATGCTCCCAGATAACTCCTAGAGCAGAGCTTGTAGACAAACACCCAACCCAGATTTAAACACTCCACCACCACCCTGGTATATTGTCCCACTGCTTCATTGCCCTCCCTGTGAGAAATATCACCTCATTTCCTGCCTGCATTCATCTGGCTTCAGCTTCCAGCCCTGGTGCGAAGGCTCAGAGAGGCGCAGTTCCAGGAGGTGGAGGGTCTTAACCTCCAAGAGAGAATGGACCCCCAAGAAGGGCTGTCTCACTGAAGGGGGTTCCCCCCAGGGACCACACGGGGTCAAGAGTGGGCATGACCGGGGAGTCCGTGACACCCGTTATCAAATCTCCGTTCCTTGTGTAGGCGCTCACCAATCGTGCTCCATTCGCCCCAGACCTGCTCGTTGTGAGCAAATAGACAGGCCATCCAGGCCAGGCAAACCCCACTGGAAACATTTGGTTTTCCATATAGTTCCTAAAGCCTCCGCTTCTCCCTGGTTAGAGTGCAGCTGTGGGGACGGGACGGGGCTGCAATGCTGGTGTCTGCAGGCCAGGCATTGGTCACCAGGTGGGTTTTCCCCACTACACTGTCTCCGCTTCCCTCTGCCAGCGATTAGCAGGGTTTATGCCTGGCACCTGGCCTCCAACAGGCTGGGCAGAATGCTGTTGAAAGGCTGAGAAGGGGAAGCTGGAGAGCTGGGGTCTGTCTGGGTGAGGAGACAGCTCCTGTGCTCCAGTATCTGTCCCCGAGACAGTCCAGACAGGCTGGCGAGGAGTTAGCAGCAGGACCAGGGGACTGGGGACCTGTGCAGGGATGGAGGATGATCTGGGTCTGGCTTTAACTGGCAGGTTGCGCTTTCTGCAGCACAAGGCCTTGGGAACTGCGTCAAGGGGAGAACAACACAGAACAATGGAGAGAGGGAGGGAGACAGCCACAGACACGGCCACGCCCAAGCAGCCCTGTGCACTTCTTAGGCAAAGCTCCCATTGGCTTCAGTAGCTGCTGACCCTGAGAAAGGAGCTCAGGTTCTGACCCATACCGAGAAGGGGACAAAGAAAGCAAAGGGCTGGTGGTTATGGGTGATTGCTGGAGGACATGTTCCTTGCCTTATTGGAGCTCATTGTTTGATAATGTAGGAATTGCCAGACTGGATCAGACCCTCCGTGTCCATTGAGGGGGGATATGCTAGAGGTCTATAAAATCATAACTCGGGTGGAGAAAGTGAAGAAGGAAGTGTGATTTACCCCTTCATGTTACACAAGAACCAGGGGTCACCCAATGACATTAACAGGCAGCAGGTTTAGCACAAACAAAAGGAATTATTTCTTCACACAAAGCACAGTCACCCTGTGGAACTCCTTGCCAGAGGATGTTGTGAAGGCCATGACAATAACAGGGTTCAAAAAATAATTAGATGAGTTCCTGGAGGACAGGTCCATCAATGGCTATTAACCAAGATGCTCAGGGATTTAACCCCATGCTCTGGGTGTCCCTAAACCTCTGAATGACAGAAGCTGGGCCTGGATGACAGGGTATGGGTCACTCAAAATTACCCTGCTCTGTTCATTCCCTCTGAAGCACTTGGTTCCAGATACTGTTGGATGACAAGTTACTGGGCTAGATAGACCCAACATGGCCGTTCCTATTTTTGATTGAACTTTTTGAGTCTTTCAATATAAGGCAGGTTTTCCAATCCTTTTAATCATTCTTGTGGGTTTTTTCTGAACCGTCCCCAATTTATCAACATCCTTGAATTGTGGATGCTAGAACAGTACCGTATGGTGCTCCAGCAGTGGTCACACCAGTGCCAAATACAAAGATACAAGAACCTGTCTGCTCCTACTCGAGAGACTCCCGTTTCTGCATCCAAGGATCCCATTAGCCCTTTGGCCACCGCATCACACTGAGGCTCATGTTCAGCGGATTATCCACCACAGCCCTCAAATTTTTTTCAGAGTCCCTGCTTCCCAGGGTAGAGTTCCCCCTCCTGTGTTCTTTGTGCCTGGATATATACATTTGCATTTAGCCCTCTGGTTTGCTTGCACCCAGTTGACCAGGTGATCCAGGTCACTCTGAATCAGAATTTCAATCTGAATTTACCACGCCCCCAATTCTTGTGTCATTTGCAGAGGTGATCAGGCTTCTGGGTTTCTGATGATGATCACTTTGATGATTTTATGTTTTCTTCTGGTTATTGATAAAGGTGTTAAAGAGCATAGGACCAATCACCAGTCCCTGGGGGACCCCCTGGAAACCCACCCGCTCAGTGACAACATCCCGTGTACAGTGACAGTTCGAGACCAAGCAGTTAGCCAGTTTTCAGTCCATGGTCATTTTATGTCATTCTAGTTTAAAAATCAGTGCCATGCGGCACCAAGTCAAACGCCTTCAGAAGTCTCAATCTCTCTGTCAACACTATCATCTTTATCAGCCAAGCTCGGAATCTCATCAAAAAAAGACATCATTAGTTTGACAGGATCTAGTTTCTATAAAGCCACATCGATTGGCATTAATTACATTACCCGCCTTTACTTCATTATTAATTGAGTCCCATGTCAACCACTCTATTATCTTGCCTGGGATCGAAGTCAGCCTGACAGGTCTGTAATTACCTGGGATGTCTCCCCATCTTCTTGAACTCGCCCAGGGCTTCAGGAAGGGAACTCCAGTGACATCTCAGCCAGCAGAGCCTGTGCACTGGGGTCACGTGCGGGGCCTGCGGACTTAGTCACGGGGCAGGGCAGAGCGAGCTGACCCTCCTCCCAGGGCATTGGCAGGGTGTAGGGGGGCCACGATCTGGGTCTTTTTGTTGGGCAAGTTTAGATGCCATCACTGCATCCTTTAAAAGGCTGGAGTTCGTGGAGAGAGATTAGGCCGAGCCCTGTCTGGGACACGTACCTGGGCTGGGGAGTGTCTTACATTGTTTAACGATATTGGGAGGTGAAACCTAGCGGTGGAATCAGGCTGGCGTCTTTACCAGTGATCTGTAAGAACAGACAGACTCGCTGATGTGTGTCGTTCAGGGATATTTAGAAAGCAAGAGCGAACGATTGTCCCAGGAAATACCTTGTCCCACTGGGATGAGCTGGAGGCGCGGTAACGTGACCCTTTTCCTGGGCTACCAGTACTGGCTTCACACTGTGCGACCCGAGCCGTTGAATCTTTCTCAGTGACTTCCCTCACCTCAGATAGCGAGGGGCAGCTGCTGCCCTGCATCTTCGCCACCGGTGTTAGCCATCATGTCCACTGCTCATGCTGGACTGTCCACCTTGCATAATGCCCAGGGTGACATTTCAGACAAGCCTTCCTTGTTGATGGCGTAGCTCCAATCAGCGATCCCCTACTTTGGATGTTACACTCCCCCCACCATGATGCGGTACAGGTTGGACTCGGGGGGAGTCGGCTAAGATTGGCCTCCATGTTTCGTGGTCAAAGACAAAGGTGCAAAATCTAGGACCAGGTCCACCCGTGACTCCAGTCTCTGCATAACAAAACTGTTGAAACAGTCTCCAGCTTTTGCTATTTGGGTTCTATACTCACCAGTTCCTCCAACTCTCACATGGAGGTTCTCCATTGGATTGGGATCGCAGTGTTGTTTACAACAAATATGGAATTAGCATCATCCCAGCACAACAATCAAGTTCAGGATCTATTTGAGTTATATCCTCTCTGTACCGTTGTCTGGCTGCCAAATGAGGACGCTGTGCTGCTCAGACTGGGCAAAGCTGGAGGCTTTCCACACAACATGCCAGCATTGTATTTTGGGCATAAAGTGGGATGACTTCACTTGTAATGCAGATGTTTATGGTCGCTCTGGTCTACAGACTCCCGGCGTCTTATGCTTTCTGACATGTCATGAGAATGCCACAAGACATTCCAGCAAAATCATTCTCCGGGTGGCTTGTAACATCCAGGATAAAATTCCACCACCTGAGGGCTGCAGGTGACGCAGAGGCAGACCCCCTATTACCTGGGTTCATCAAGTCTGTTTCGTTTTTGACTCTTGGGCCATCAAGCCCTTGTGGCTGTGCAGGAATGGACCAAATGGTGAATGATCACTCCAGCCAACCGCTTGGCTAAGCGCTGAAGAAGACAGATATTGGCGGAGGGCGAATAAAGCTGGGAACTGGTCACAGGGTGAGCTGGATTGCCTGGGACGGGAGCTCATTTGAACAGGGCATGTTTGGACACAGTGAAATGCAAGGTCAGACATCTAGCAACAAAACCATAGGTGGCACCGCATGGGGGCTAGATTCCAATGCAGTGACCCTGCAAAGGACTGAGGGCTTGTGGCACAGCTCCTGGTGCAGCCCTGGGGCCCAGCCGGGTGATATGATCCCAGGATGTGTGTGCAGGGGAATAGAGAAGGGGAGCAGGAAGGTGACTTGACCTCTGTGTGCAGCACTGCCGAGCCCTTACTGGGATTCTGTGTCCTGCCGTGGGCTCCGCATTGGAAACAGGAGGCTGTAACGCTGGAGAGCCACAGACAGAACTCCAGGGCTGCCAGCGAGAGCCTCAAAGCGCTCTCTCAGTTGGGTTTAGAGACCAGCGTGGAAGTGCCGTGCTTGCAGCCTGCAAGGACTGACGGGGAGAGGAGAGTGCTGACAGCAGCTGGCTCTTTACCAGAAAAAGGCCCAAGAAAGAGGCACCAGCTGGAAGCTGAATCTGGACCAATTCAGCCTGGCAATGCGGGGCAGGTTTTTAACAGGGGGGTGGTTAGCCATGGAACAATTTGCCAAGTGTCGGGGTGGGCTCTCCCGCTCTGGAGGCCTCCGGTCCAGCCTGGCTGGAACATGCTTTAGCCAAGCACAAGCCGCGGGGCTCAGCACAGGGGTCGCTGGCCTGCGCTACATAGGAGCTCAGACGAGATACTCTAACAGCCTCCCTTGCCTGGAGCTATGAATTGTGCCTCCCTCAGAGCCTGGGAGGAGGAAATAATCAGAAATGGGGGGATAGGGGGGCTGCAGGTGCCCTTTGCCGTAGCCACTCCCTGTGATATCACCATCCCAGCCCACCCTGACACAGTACTGCAGGAGGGTGCCAGCCACAGGCGTCCTGCTCCATCTGGCTGATGGGTTGAATCGGGGCTGGCAGGCAGGCTGGAGCTGTTCCTGCCCTGTCACCCTGGCATCTGTGAGGGCCACACCAGGGCTGGGCAGCTTGCAGACTGGTGCAAGGCCCAGGGCTCACAGCAGGTGGGGCAGATGCTGGGGGCGGGAGGGGTCTCTCTAGGCTGTCAGCCTGCGCATGGAGTCCCAGCCTTTGGAAGCTGCGCTGGGCAGTCACAGGCCTCACGCTGCCCAGGACCTTGTGCTGTCTTCCAGGTAAACCGGCAGGTGGCCCAGTGCAACTGTGCCAAGCGCTTCCAGGTGGAGCAAATCAGTGCCAATCGGTACCGGGTAAGTGCCACCCCCTACCCTCGGTGAGATGGGACTGCTGCAGCCTGGCGTGTCCCTGCCTGCTTGGACACCTGGGTCCACAAGCAGGGACACTGCGCTTATCCTGAGTCTCCCTCAGCCCTGACCTCTCTCTGCCGGGGAGCTGGGAGAGGTTCCCCGCTTGGCCAGAGCTGAGACTTGGGGCTGAGTCCTCTCTGCCCTTTGGGCCCCAGTCAGCAGCCTGGTGAGGTGTACAGAGAAGCCACAGCTCCCCCAGGTCAGTACGGAGATGCTGCAGCTCCCCCCACTGCATCAGTACAGAGGGGCCACAGCTCCCCCCATATAACTTTGCTGGTTCTGGCAGGACGCAACTGAGAGTGCCAATTCAGGACAAATTGCTTAAAACAGGGCAGTTACAGCCGAAGGCTGGGGTTTCTGTGCACACCAAGGCGAACCAAACCAGCCAGACAGAGAGGACTTTGGTTTTACCCCACTGGCTAACCACAAGTCAGACAAGCAATTCCCTCAGACGCTCTAGTTTCCCAGTATCACCACCAGTGCCACTCGTTATGGGGACGAATGGTTATGAAAACCAATACCCCAGTAAAAGAAAAAAGGTTCTCTCAATCCCAAAGGTCCAACCCCCAGACCCAGGTCAATATACAAATCAGATCTTACCCACAAATCATGCTGTTGCCAATCCTTTAGAATCTAAAATCTAAAGGTTTATTCATAAAAGGAAAAGGATATAGAGGAGAGCTAGAATGGGTTAAATGGAATCAATGACATACAGTGACGGCAAAGTTTTTGGTTCAGGCTTGCAGCAGTGAGAGAATAAAGTGCAGGTTCAAATCAAGTCTCTGGAGAACATCCCCAGCTGGGATGGGTCATTCAGTCCTTGGTTCAGAGCTTCGGTGTAGCAAAGTCCCTCCAGAGGTATGAAGCAGGATTGAAGACCAGATGGAGGAGCTGCAGCAGCTTTTTATAGTCTCTTGCCATGTGGTCTGTCTTCCTTTGTCCCAAAGACAAGCTGTCCACCACATGGCCTGGAAACACCTCAGAGGTCTGTCCATAGGCAGGTCCCTCATACCTGGCTGAGTCCCGAGACGTGTCTGCCTTCTCTCAATGGGTCAGTTGTGTAGCTGATGGTCCTTAATGAGCTATCAAACAGGCTAGGCAGAACTGACACCAACTTGTCTGGGATGTCACCCAGAAGCATAGCATAAGTTTGAAATACAGACAGAATAGAGCCAATATTCATAACTTCAACTATAAAAATGATACACATATACAGACAGCATAATCATAACCAGCAAACCATAACCTTGTCTTAGACACCTTATTTGACCCCCTTTATACAAGATTTGATGCCCCTACAGGACCTTGGTTGCAACAATGTTCTATACGGTCCCAGTTCAGTCAATAACGTCACACCCCATCAATACAGAGGGGCCACAGTTCCCCCAGGTCAGTACATAGGGGCCTCCCTCCTTCTCCCATCAGTACAGCGAGGCTGTGGCTCCCCCCGCCCCAGTCAGTTTGGAGAGGCTGTGCCCCACCCCCCACACCAGCACAACCAGGCCGTGGCTCCCCATCATTGGGGGAACCAGCTCCTGCTGTGAAGCCTCATTTCAGCATCTGTAACTGGCTGGAGAAGGCTTTTGGCCTGGCAGCAGCCAGAGACTGGGTCTGTGCCAGCACCAGGGCCTGGGGGTTTGGAGAGGGACCATGATAATTTGTCTCCTCACAGGTGTCCCAACCTGTGTAGGTGCTGGATCACCCTAGACGTGCCCAGCACAGCCCCTGCAGACAACTGCCCCGGCAGCGGCCCGTGCCATGGCTGGCTGGCTGCCTCTGGAGCACAAGGGGCTGTAGGTCCTACGATGGGTGACCAGGGACGGTCCCACTGTTCGGGGCTTTGTCTCATATAGGTGCCCATTACCCCACCCCCAACCCGAATGGTCACCCTGCTGCCTGGTCACCCTGCTACTCCCCTCGGGCCAGGCCTTGGCGCCAGGCTGGGAAGGGGCTCGGGCGAGACGCAGCAAGCCCTGCCTCGGGCCGCGTCCTTGCTGCAGAGGTGCCTCACGCTGCCCCTGCTTTGCCTCTGCAGTTCGGGGAGTCGCAGCAGCTGCGCATGGTGCGGATCCTGCGCAGCACCTTGATGGTGCGAGTGGGGGGAGGCTGGATCGCGCTGGATGAGTTCCTGGTGAAGAACGACCCTTGCAGAGGTAGGCAGGGCAGGCAGAACCTGGGCTCCCTGCAGCACGTGGGGCAGAGCCAGAGGCCTTGGGGGCCTGGGGGCTCAGCTAGGGGAATACCCCTTCGCCCTGTGCCTGGGGGTGAGGTTGCCAGCCAGCTGGTGGCCTGGAAACGGCTCAGGCTCTGCCCTCCCCGGGGCCTGTGGGTCTAGGGCCGGGCTGCCTTCAGGGGGCTGCAAAAGGCCCTGTGGCCTCCCGGGCGCATAGAGAGCCCTGCTCAGCTCCCTGGCTGCCTATTGCCTCTGCATTTCTCACTGCAGTCCGGGCCTGTCCACAGGGCTCAGGACGTGATGGGAGACCCCCTGCCATGGGCCCCCTGCACCCCTCTCACAGCAGTGCCTGGGTGGGCCCTGCACAGCCTGGCTTGCTCAGCTGCCATTGCCCCACAAGGAAGCAGACCCTCTCTGCAGCCCCCAGGTCCCTCGCCAGCCCACCAGCTCCATTACACACGCCCTAAACGCTTGAGTCCCTGGCCTCACTGCTAACCCGCAGGTCACCCTGCCCAGTAGTGAGAGGAGGGGACCCAGGCTAGGGGGGCAGGGCCCTCTGGGGAGCCCTGGCCCATGCAGTACTGCTCTCGGGTGCCCCAGCTGGGTGGCTGGGCTGGAGCCCCCAGGAAGCAGCAGGGGAAGGGGAAGTGGCTGGGACTAGCAGGGTTTCACCCCCGATCCTGTGGGGCTCCAGGGTGGGGGCTTCACTGACTGCCTGAGCAGGGCAGGGGTAGCTGGGCCCGAGCTCCCACATACCCCGCGAGGTGAGACTGAGCTGCCCCCAGAATGGCCAGAGCTGGGGAACCTGGAGCTAGGGCAAGTGTGGGGCTCGGTCCCTGGGCTCGGCCTGTGCCAGCCAGCAGGGGGTGCCGCAGGCCGAGGGGTGGGAGGGCTGAGTCCCGGCAAAATAGCAGCCCTGGAAGTCGAGTGTCCCAAAGCTGGGAGCGTCCCCGTGCAGACAGATTTTCCTCCCGCCACCCGGAGCCACGGCTGCCGCAGCAGCAAGAAACGCGGCGGGCTTCGTGCAAGCTCATTTTGTGCTCGGGGCCTCAGAACGAGAGCCGACTGCCGCTCCGCAAGGTTACTTGGCATGTCTGTGGCCAAATTATGAATCAAACCCAGGAGCCCCGGCCCCCGGCCTTAACCCCCGCGCCTCCCAGAGCCGGGCGGAGAACCTCGGAGCCCCACCCGTAACCCCCGCGCCTCCCAGAGCCAGACGGAGAACCCTGGAGCCCCAGCCGTAACCCCCACACCTCCCAGAGCCGGGCGGAGAACCCCAGAGCCCCGGCCCCCACCCGTAACCCCGGCGCCTCCCAGAGCCGGGCAGAGAACCCCGGAGCCCCAGCCGTAACCCCCACGCATCCCAGAGCCGGGGAGAGAACCCAGGAGCCCCGGCCCCTGGCCATAACCCCCGCGCCTCCCAGAGCTGGGCAGAGAACCCAGGAGCCCCGGCCGTAACCCCCACGCCTCCCAGAGCCAGGCTGAGAACCCCGCTTTACCCACTCGACCTTGCTAGAATTGACGTCTCATAGAATCTGCAGCCCAAACCGCACCCAGCTGGTCCCCTGGGCATAATAAGCAGGGCAGCAGTTCATCCCAGCTGTGGCTGCCCCACTGGCAAACCCAGCCAGGGCCCAGGGCCAGCTGTTAGCCCTGATGACTCCCTCGCAGGCACCTCTGCCCGCTTCCCTGGCACGCTGCCATTTGGCCAGGCCCTTTGCAGCCCACGCCTGGCGCTCAGCATGGCCTGCTGACGGGCAGCCGCTGCCCGTGCCCGCACCTCTCGCTCACTGTGTCTGTCTCCCCTGAGCAGTGAAGGGACGGACCAACCTGAAGATCAATGAGAAATACCTGTCCCCAGACACCTTAGGGGCCGCAGCCACCTGTGCCGGAAGCCAGTCAGCCCCCCCCTCCAAAGTGCTGTCCCCCAGCCGCTCCAACTCCAGCCTCAGCCTCTACAGCAGTGCCTCAGCCCCCAGCAGCCCCCTGGCCAGGAAGGTAAGAACCGCCGGGCCCAGGGAGCCCAGGGCGTGACGGGAGGGGGACCCATGGCAGCGTGTGCCCCCGGCAGGGCAGGGCCCCACAGGGACTCCTTCCCCAGGTGGGAGGGTGGGGGCCCTGGAGCCTGGGATTAGAGGAATGGGCCAAAAGAAATCTGATGAGGTTCAACAAGGACAAGTGCAGAGTCCTGCACTTAGGACGGAAGAATCCCATGAACCGCTACAGACTAGGGACCGAGTGGCTCGGCAGCAGTTCTGCAGAAAAGGACCTAGGGGTTACAGTGGATGAGAAGCTGGATATGAGTCAACAGTTTGCCCTTCTTGCCAAGAAGGCCAATGGCATTTTGGGCTGTATAAGTAGGGGCATTGGCAGCAGATCGAGGGACGTGATCGTTCCCCTCTATTCGACATTGGTGAGGCCTCATCTGGAGTACTGTGTCCAGTTTTGGGCCCCACACTACAAGAAGGATGTGGAAAAATTTGAAAGCGTCCAGTGGAGGGCAACAAAAATGATTAGGGGGCTGGAGCACGTGACTTATGCGGAGAGGCTGAGGGAACTGGGCTTGTTAAGTCTGCCGAAGAGAAGAATGAGGGGGGATTTGCTAGCTGCTTTCAACTACCTGAAAGGGGGTTCCAAAGAGGATGGATCTAGACTGTTCTCAGTGGTAGCAGATGACAGAACAAGGAGTGATGGTCTCAAGTTGCAGTGGGGGAGGTTTAGGTTGGATATTAGGAAAAACTTTTTCTCTAGGAGGGTGGTGAAGCACTGGAATGCGTTACCCAGGGAGGTGGTGGAATCTCCTTCCTTAGAAGTTTTTAAAGTCAGGCTTGACAAAGCCCTGGCTGGGATGAGTTAGGTGGCGATTAGGTCCTGCTTTGAGCAGGGAGTTGGACTAGATGATCTCCAGAGGACTCTTTCAACTCTGATCTTCTATGATTCTGTGATCACATAAGGGCTGGATTCCTCAGCCCCGGCTCTGTCTGGCCACAGCCCTGCAGTGAGCTCCTTCCCAGCCGTGTCCTCGAGTAATCGCCTCTCCTCTGCCCCAGGCTGTCCTGCGCCGGACACGCTCCGGAGACCGATGCCCCCGTTCCCGCAGCTCCCTCCTGGCTGACGGGGCTGAGCTGAGCTTCTCTGCACCCCAGACCAGCACAGAGGCAGCGCCCCCAGGTGAGATCCCACAAGCAGACTCCGGCAGCCTGGGCAGGGGCACCGGGAGGGCCCGGGAGGGCTCCCATCCCCAGCCCCTGGGCCTGTCCCTGTTGCCAAAGCTGCTCTTGGACCAGGCCCTCTCTCTGCTTTGCTTCCAGAGCCCCCCGAAGGCTCCCCCACATGAGAGCACAGCCCGTCGGAGCAGCCCCCCTGCACCAGGGACAGGCAGCCACCCTCCCCGGCACAGCCGAGCCCCACTCAGGATTTTCTGCCCTTCCCAATGGCTGCACCAACAGAGCCGTTTCCACGCCGGGGATGTGGCTCCAAGGCTGGAGAGGACGGAAGACCCTGGCCCAACCCTTCAGCAGAGAGCTGTGTATGTGTGTGATTGTGTGTGCATACCTCATGGTGTGTGCGTACCTCACAGGGTCTGAGTACGTGTACTTTGAGGGTCAGGTTGTACCTGTGTATGTACCTCAGGGGGAATGTACCTCGGGCGGGGGGGGGGTGCTTGTGTGTGTACCTTGCAGGGTGTGTTTTTGCTTGTGTACCTCGGGAGAGTGTGTGTGTGCATGTGTGTTTACCTTCGTGTATACCTCATGGGGTGTGGGTGTGTGTATCTGTATGTGTACCTCAGGGTGTGTGTGTATACCTCTGGGGGTTGTACCTCGGGGTGTGTGTTTGTGTACCTCAGGTGGGTGTACCTTGGAGGTGTGCGCACGTGTGGGTGTGTGTACATCAGGGTGTGGGTGTGTACCTCGGGGGGAGTTGTGTACCTTGGGGAGTGTGCGTGTGCACACATGCTCTGCTGAGGGCTCTGCCCGTCCCTGGCTCACAGGGCAGGAAGCAGAGGGACCCGCAGGCAGGGCTCTGCTGTGTCCATCTGTCATGCCGCTGGCCTGGCCCAGGACATATGCAAACACCCCCGTGAAACACACCAGACTGCGCCCCCTCCAGGCACTCGCCAACTCCCCCGGTGCAGCGTGGAGACGGCTCAGGGTGACAGCAGAGACACCCCCAGCCCCTACACCTGGAGACAGAGCCTGGGATCTCACCCGGTCCTGAAGACTCTGCCCCCAGCATCCCTGGGGCTGTAAAACCATGTGCAAGGACCAGCCCGTCACCGTGGGCATCTTCTGCTCCGGTGCTTCATTGTTAAACCTGCCACTGCAGTAGCTGGGAGCCCCCCAGCCAGCGCTCCTGCCCTGCTCCCTCCCCCAGCATCCCCTGCTGGGAGCCCCCCACCCAGCATTCCTGCCCTGACCCCCCACACGCATGCTGGGAGCCCCCACCCAGCGTTTCTGCCCTACCCCCCCAGCGCCCCCTGCTGCGAGACCCCCCAGCCAGTGTTCCTGCCCTGCCGCCCCCAGCGCCCCCTGCTGGGAGACCCCCCACCCAGCGTTTCTGCCCTACCCCCCCAGCGCCCCCTGCTGCGAGACCCCCCAGCCAGTGTTCCTGCCGCACTCCCCTCAACTCCCCCTGCTGGGAGGCTGGGCTCTGCGTTCCCACTGTCACTGAAGCTGCTGTCTGACCCCCACCTGCCCCATGTGGGGTTGGCAGTAACAGGTCCAGCTCTGCAGCCTGCGCCCTGGTCAGACGCTAACCCTGAGCCCGTTGCAGGGCTGGTGCAGGCAGAACCTGGAGTCCCAGCCCAGCTGCGTGGCCCATTTCTGGTGCTAACCCCTCTCTGGCCCCCTTAGGTGTGAGCAGCAGAGCCCCCTGCCCCGCCTCCCCCCCCTCCCCCGCCGCTGAGTGAGGGCGACCAGCCACCCTCCAATCCTGCTGCTGCACCCGCCCTGGCCCCTGCCTGCAGCACTGACCCCTGGCAGCAGGGCCCCGACCCCCGCCATGCCTGGAGCCTGCTCTCCGTCGCCCACTGACCTGCCAGCATTAGCGCTGAATGTAACCACGGCCACAGCCAGGGACAATAAAGAGTCGATTTTTCTATCGGCCCCCGGCGCCGCCCGGCACGTTTGTCCAGCTGCTCCCACTCGCTCTCCACCTGGGGCCCGCCAGACGTGGGACCAGGCCCGGCTGCAGGCAGCAGAGGCCGGGTCATGGTGGCCATTAGGGGCACATGCCCCTGGAACAGCTCAGGGTCCAGGCCAGCTCTGCTCCAGGCCCCTGTGGGGAAGCTGGGAGGGCAGAGGCTGCGCTTAGCTCAGGGCTCCAAGCACAACCCGAGCTCACAACCGGCCTGCACCTCGTGCTGTTCCCCAGCCCGCGGGGCATGACGGCCTCGGAGATGGCTCTGGCCTTGGGCACCGCACTCCACGGAGCCCTGGGCTCGGCACGGAGCGTGCAGTGCTGGGCCCTGGCCCCTGCCCGCAGCCCGTGGCTTGGCGAGAGCTGCATGAGCAGCAGTGCCTGTGCCCTGGCCAGCGCACCACACTCACCCGTGCTACTGCCCACCAGAGCTGGCACGGCTGCTGCCCCTGGGGCAGGCACTGACACACCCCGGGGTGGGCGGCGGGCGGGTGCAGACGTGTTCAGCGGCTCTTATTCATCCTGTTGCCAATGCAAACATCGCCACGGTTCCTGCGAAAGGGACGTTGCTGCCTCAGCCCAGCTGGCACCTGCGCCTCAGGCCCTGTGGCAGCCCGGCTCTCACACCAGAGCTGACAGCTCCCTGCCCAGAGCAGGAATCAGCTGGCGGCCACCGGCGCGGCATGTAGCCCCGGCATCCTGACTCCCGCGCCAGTCGATGCCCCGGCCCTGCACAGGGCAGCACAGAGCAGTGACAAGGGGCCCAGGACTCGACGGGTCCTGTGGGCAGCCCGGCCTGGAGGCAACGTAGCCTGCAACCAAGCCCACCCCAGCGTCAGGGCAGCCTGCAGCCAAGGCTCCAAAGAGCCTTCCGGGGTCAGCAAAAGTTCTGCTCCCAGTGAAACCTCATGCAGATGATTGAATTACCCAATTGGCACGTAGCCGCTAACTTCACCTGATGGGCAGCACACCCTGCGGGGCACCTGGGGGCAGGGGGCTGCTAGGAGAGCAGGTTGACACTGGGGCTTCTGTGGGTGTGGTGCAGCAGGGAGGGAGGTGGGCAGGATCAGGCCCCTCGGTTGCCCTGGGCAGGTGCCAGGAGGTGGGACAGCAAGCCCACGGCGGCTGCCTTCCCGCCACTCCCCGCTGCGCCGGGGGCCTGCAGGCCCAGCTCTCGGGGCCAGGGCCCCAGCTCCCCCCGGGGCTGTGCTGCTTTCAGGCAGGGCTGGAGCCAGCGGCTGGGCCTGCCACTCATGCGGGTGCAGAGCCATCCCTGTCCGGGGGGGTGGGGTGAGCCCTGCCATCAGACTGCCCGGCGGCTGCTGCAGAGGCCCCCAAGAGACCCAGGCGCCCGGCCAGATCCCAGCCACACCGCCCCCCGCACGGGGAACAGGGGGCTCTGGCAGTGGCCTGTTCTCTAGGCACAGCTCCATTGCGCCCCAGGCAGTGCGGGATAGTGAGCGGGAGCTCGCCACGCAGGCGGTGCCTGAGGAGCAGCATCCCGCCTTGTGTGAACGGTGCTTTGGGATCATCACAATGGCAGGTATGTCACAGACCCCAGTCACTGAGCCCGCCTTGCACCGCTCCCTGCTGGGCAGTGAAGAGCGACCCCAGCCCCGCCCGGGAGCTGCCCACCCCCCCCCCGGCTGTGCCCCGAGCAGGGGCTGCCCAGACCTGCCCTGGCCCCTCTCCGGAGCAGGTGCCCTGAGCACCAGGCCCAGCATGGGGGTGAGCTGTCAGAGCACCCTGCAATGGGCAGGACTTTGCCCTGCCAACCCCCGGCTGCCCATTCACCCAGCGTGGTCAGGTCCCCCCCGGAGAGCCGCCCTCGCCACTTGCCTAAATCACCTGGTGCCAGCTGCCAACGCTGCCGCTCCCCGCTCAGTCCAGCGCCAGGCCCAGACTGCAGCACCTGCTGTTAATCTCTTTCCTGCCCTCTGTATTCTCTGTGCCACCCCTGCCCGCTTCTCTCTGCCAGCCCCTGCCCCTTCCCTGTGCCAGCCCCGTCCCCTTTGTGCCAGCCCCTGCCCCCTTCCCTCTGCCATCCCTTCCCCCTTCCCTGTGCCAGGCCCTGCATCCTTCCCTGTGCCAGCCCCTGCCCCCTTCCCTGTGCCAGCCCCTGCCCCTTCCCTCTGCCACCCCTTCCCTGTGCCAGCCCCTGCCCCCTTCCCTCTGCCACCCCTTCCCCCTTCCCTGTGCCAGGCCCTGCATCCTTCCCTGTGCCAGCCCCTGCCCCCTTCCCTGTGCCAGCCCCTGCCCCCTTCCCTCTGCCACCCCTTCCCTGTGCCCCCCCCTGCCCCCTTCCCTGTGCCAGCCCCTGCCCCCTTCCCTCTGCCACCCCTTCCCCCTTCCCTGTGCCAGGCCCTGCATCCTTCCCTGTGCCAGCCCCTGCCCCCTTCCCTGTGCCAGCCCCTGCCCCTTCCCTCTGCCACCCCTTCCCCCTTCCCTGTGCCAGCCCCTGCCCCCTTCCCTGTGCCAGCCTCTGCCCCTTCCCTCTGCCACCCCTTCCCCCTTCCCTGTGCCAGGCCCTGCATCCTTCCCTGTGCCAGCCCCTGCCCCCTTCCCTGTGCCAGCCCCTGCCCCTTCCCTCTGCCACCCCTTCCCTGTGCCAGCCCCTGCCCCCTTCCCTCTGCACACCCTTCCCCCTTCCCTGTGCCAGGCCCTGCTCCTCCCTGTGCCAGCCCCTGCCCCTTCCCTGTGCCAGCCCTGCCCCTTCCCTCTGCCACCCCTTCCCTGTGCCAGCCCTGCCCCCTTCCCTCTGCCACCCCTGCCCCTTCCCTCTGCCACCCCTTCCCCCTTCCCTGTGCCAGGCCCTGCATCCTTCCCTGTGCCAGCCCCTGCCCCCTTCCCTGTGCCAGCCCCTGCCCCTTCCCTCTGCCACCCCTTCCCTGTGCCAGCCCCTGCCCCCTTCCCTGTGCCAGCCTCTGCCCCTTCCCTCTGCCACCCCTTCCCCCTTCCCTGTGCCAGCCCCTGCCCCCTTCCCTGTGCCAGCCCCTGCCCCCTTCCCTCTGCCACCCCTTCCCCCTTCCCTGTGCCAGGCCCTGCATCCTTCCCTGTGCCAGCCCCTGCCCCCTTCCCTGTGCCAGCCCCTGCCCCTCCCTCTGCCACCCCTTCCCCCTTCCCTGTGCCAGCCCCTGCCCCCTTCCCTGTGCCAGCCTCTGCCCCTTCCCTCTGCCACCCCTTCCCTGTGCCAGCCCCTGCCCCCTTCCCTGTGCCAGCCCCTGCCCCTTCCCTCTGCCACCCCTTCCCCCTTCCCTGTGCCAGCCTCTGCCCCTTCCCTCTGCCACCCCTTCCCCCTTCCCTGTGCCAGCCCCTGCCCCTTCCCTCTGCCACCCCTTCCCTGTGCCAGCCCCTTCCCCCTTCCCTGTGCCAGCCCCTGCCCCCTTCCCTGTGCCAGCCCCTGCCCCCTTCCCTCTGCCACCCCTTCCCCCTTCCCTGTGCCAGCCCCTGCCCCCTTCCCTGTGCCAGCCCCTGTCCCCTTTGTGCCAGCCTCTGCCCCTTCCCTCTGCCACCCCTTCCCCCTTCCCTGTGCCAGGCCCTGCCCCTTCCCTGTGCCACACCGGCTGTGTGTGAGGGTTGGGGGACTGGTAGGACAGAGGGCTGGGGTAAGAGGGGCTGTGTGTGAGGGTTGTGGGGCACTGGTAGGGCTCCTGGGGAAGCCAGAGGGTCCCGCACCCCAACTCTGCAGTCAGACGTGACTCTCAGCCAGCCAGTAAAACAGAAGGTTTATTAGATGACAGGAACATGGTCTAAAACAGAGCTTGTAGGTGCAGAGAACAGGACCCCTCAGCTGGGATTGGGGGGGGGCAGTGAGCCAGACAACCACGTCTGCACTTCACTCCATGTCCCCAGCCAGCCCCAAACTGAAACTCTCCCCAGCCCCTTCCCCCCCTCCTCTGGGCTTTGTCCCTTTCCCGGGCCAAGAGGGCACCTGATTCCTTTGTTCTCCAACCCTTTAGCTCTCACCTTGCAGGGGGGAAGGGCCCAGGCCATCAGCTGCCAGGAAACAGGGTGTCGGCCATTCTCTGTGTCCAGACCCCTGCACACACCTGCCCTCTAGGGCTCTGCAGCGATCATACACCCTTATCCCACCCCCTAGATACTTAAGAACTGCATAGGGGAAACTGAGGCACCCCCACAATATTCAGAGGAAACATTAAGAACAGTCCCGCTTCGTCACATCTCTCCCCCTACAAGACCGAACTGAGCGGGGTCACTTTAGCCAGTGACCTGGGGAAGTTCGAAGCCACCAACGTTCCCATGGATGCCCCAGCATCTCTCCCATTCCTTGGTGGGAGTTACACCAGGCCCTTCCAGTTTCACGCCCTCCGTTAGGTCAGGGGTGGTCAATAGCACTTGCATGTCGCATGTGGGAAGGTTTATGTGGCCGCTGCCCTTTTGAGATCCCAAAACCCCCGGGGGTCAAACTGGGATTGAGTCTTCTCCCAGCGCTCCAGTCTGGAGGGCTGCAATTCGGGCTCTCTTGGTTAAGAGCCCCCATCTTGACCTGGGCCACACACTGTTCACTTACAAAACTAGCATGGAGACATCCCTTTCTCAACAACCTTGTCTCCCCAACAAGCTGGCCAAACACAGCCACTTGGTTAGAGGACGGTTTAATTTTCTTAACAGCTTTCACTCCATCTGAGACCTTCTCAAAGCCATCCACACTGGATCCTTCAACAGGAAAGTCAGTGGATCCATTCACAACAGAAAAGTTCTGGCTGTTAGGAACCGAAACTTTCTTGATTAAATCACTTTCACACCCTTCAGTGGCAGTAAACTGCTTGCAAAGACTCCATGAGGATTCCTTTCCCCAGGGGCTTTTCTATGCAACAATTCACCCTTCACAGAAATTCTGCCCTTACCCTCTTCACCTAGGGCTTGCTCTAGAGGAACATTTCCCTGAGCAACCACAGACTCTTTCTGGGTCTCACTTACATCCAGAATCACCTCTGGCCCATCAGGCAGATTCCTACACAATCCCCTTTCAGGCAAACTCACAGACTTCCTAGATAAAAGGTTAGAAGCCTTCTCCTTCCCTTTGCCACACACAAGTTCAGGAATCTTTTCCTTCTTGCTACAGGTTTCCACACCCTCAGTAGGTAACACGATCAAATCACCTTTCTGCTCTCCCTGTGCCCTGGCTAGGATCTCACCCTGATTAGACAGAGTTGCTTCACCCTTTCCTAGCCACACACTAGCAATGGGCAAAATACAAGCACCAGAATTGTCTGGTCTCTGGGATTTTACATAGACACTAACTGGATGCGAGCTAGTGACAGGGCCATTCTCCCGAGCAGACACAAACTTAGGGCCATTCCCTTCCTGGGCTTTAGCTGAATCCAGAACCAACTCTGAGATAACTTCGCTACCCTCAACCATCACAGGCTGAAAGGCCCCTTCTGTCTGCTCCACAGACAAAGAAGAGCCGGAGACACTTTCTCCTTTCCCAGACACACAGCTCGGGATCATTCCCCTGGTCCCAGCACAAGGGCTGTTCACAGACAACTGCTTGGAGACCGGGGTAGCTCCCTCCACAGGCAAGTCAATACCCCGACAGACACAGGCACGTTTCCTTCCCTGTCCCAATTTTCCACCCAGCTAACAGGTAAGGTACCGGGACACTCGTCTTCCACTCTCCTGGCCTTCCCACCCTGCTGACTAGACAAAGCCATCAGCTCACAAGGCTGCCTAGGCTCATCCAAACTTTCCTTATCAAGCACCTTGCCACTCCCCACAGATCCCTGGCCCTGCCTGTGTCTCCCCCTCCCAACCTCCTCAGCTGGGGTCTCAGCTCCCACTGTGCTCAGCGCTGCCCTTGCTGTCCCCGTGGGGGTAGGCAGCGAGCTCGTTGCTTTCCTCACTGCATCAGAGCCAGCATGAGCCCCCTCTCCGGTGTGCAAGGGGGCAGGGAGCATCTCTCTGTCCCACCCAGCCCCAGGGCTCTGGTTACAGGCAGGCAGGTATCCTGAGCCTAGCAGCTCCTCCCTGCTGCCAGCCAGGTCAGCTGCATTTTCACTGACCATTTACCTCTCCACCGATTGATTCCCTGTATTCAAATTCAAACCCTCGGCCGTTACAGGAGCAGGGCCTGGATCCTGTCCCAAAGAGACAAAGTCACCCCCCAACAGGGTCCCACAGCTGGTATCCTGGAGAACCCCAACAACCAGCCAGCCCCACCCCTCCTGGGTCTGCACAGGGATCTGGGCCATAGGTAGGACGAGGGGCTTCATCCCTGGGACCCTCACACAGCCCCTCAGCATCTGGTGGGGCTGCACCACCCAGGGCTTGACAATAGTTCTCTGTGTCCCAGGGTCTCGCCACCCCAGAATGTCTCCCCATTAATCATCACCTTCTGCTCCCACTGGGGCTCCAATGGGCCTGACCCCGGGAAACTCCACATAGACATATAACTTGGGGTGAGGAGTGGGAGCCTGTCCACTTCCCCACCCATCTGGCTGATGGAGTCTATGGCCTTGGGACCCAGCAAGAGAGCTAGACAGCGGGGCTTCTCTGCAGGGTCCCCCTGGTTCAAATCACCTGCCTGCTCAAAGGCGGTGAGGGGGCATCCACATTCCCCGCCCTTAACCAGGGGCAGCAATTTAGTCTCGAGGTTCTCTGCGGAACTGGCACCCCGGGGTCTATCCCCACTCACCCCTGGGAGGTCCCCTCTGCCTCTCCGCTCCACCATCGCCAGTTCATGCTGCTGCTGCTCCTGCAGCTCCTTCTCGGGCTCTCGCTGTCTCTCACAGTCCTCTTGCTCTCTCGGACTCAGCTCCAATCCCGTCCGTCTCCGATCCCCCAATGGGGAACCCAGTCATGAAGACCCCCGTCTGGTTGGGGACAGGAGTGTGACGAAGCGGGAGTGTTCCTAATGTTTCCTCTGAATAGTGTAGGGTGCCTCAGTTTCCCCTAGGCAGTTCTTAAGTATCTAGGGGGTGGGATAAGGGTGTATGATTGTTGCAGAGCCCTAGAGGGCAGATGTAGGCAGGGGTCTGGACACAGAGAATGGCCGACACCCTGTTTCCTGGCAGCTGATGGCCTGGGCCCTTCCCCGCTGCAAGGTGAGAGCTAAAGGGTTGGAGAAGAAAGGAATCAGGTGCCCTCTTGGCCCGGGAAAGGGACAAAGCCCAGAGGAGGGGGGGAGGGGGCTGGGGAGAGTTTCAGTTTGGGGCTGGCTGGGGACATGGAGTGAAGTGCAGACGTGGTTGTCTGGCTCACTGCCCCCCCCAATCCCAGCTGAGGGGTCCTGTTCTCTGCACCTCCAAGCTCTGTGTTAGACCATGTTCCTGTCGTCTAATAAACCTTCTGTGTTACTGGCTGGCTGAGAGTCACGTCTGACTGCGGAGTTGGGGTGCGGGACCCTCTGGCTTCCCCAGGAGCCCTACCAGTGCCCCACAACCCTCACACACAGCCCCTCAACCAGTGCCCCACAACCCTCACACACAGCTGTTCCCAAGTTGTTGTGGACTCACAGGCCTGTGTGCTCTCAGCTCCCCACACTTTCCAGGGAGAACCCCTAATGTGCCAGCCCTTCTCGAGGTCACCACCTCTTTGCCAGGGTCGAGCTGCAGACTCCTCCACCCCAGGACTGCTCGCTGCAATCCCCAGGGGAACCTTGTTATTGCAAAAATCCTTCTCTCTCGAAGGGCCAAGCTGCAGGCTCCTCCACCCTGAGACTGCTCCCCGCAGTCCCCAGAGGGACCCCATTACTGCACAGTCCTTCTCGCTGGTCACACACTCCCAGGAGTTAACCACCCCCTGATACCGCTCCTCTCTGAGCCTTCAGCACGCCTGGTCCTCGTCAATCCCCCTTCATTTTACTGCTCTCCAGTCACTTACTGCAGGAAGCGCCATCCACGGGGTGCAGTACATCCCACCACTGCCACCAGTTGTCACGGAGTCCCCGGGCGATGTCTGGAACTGCTCCCCACAAAGCCAGTCAGGACTCTGGGGGAGTCTCCTCTCTGGGAGCAGACTGTCTTCAGGACACACAGCTCACACAACTTCCACCTTCCTGGGTCTGACCTCGGAGCATTCAGCATCCTCTGCCCCTCCGTGTGCTTCCCAAAGTGAGTCCGCCCCGGCGGGGTCTTGGGGAAGCCAGAGGGTCCTGCCCCCCAACTCCACAGTCAGACGTGACTCTCAGACAGCCAGTAAAACAGAAGGTTTATTAGATGACAGGAACATGGTCTAACACAGAGCTTGTAGGTATAGAGAACAGGACCCCTCAGCTGGGTCCATTTTGGGGGGCAGTGAGCCAGACAACCACGTCTGCACTTCACTCCATGTCCCCAGCCAGTTCCAAACTGAAGCTGCCTTCAGCCCCCCCTCCTCTGGGCTTTGTCCCTTTCCCTGGCCAGGAGGCCACCTGATCCCTTTGTTCTCCAACACCTTCGCTGGCACCTTTGCAGAGCAGGGGCTCAGGCCATCAGTTGCCAGGAGACAGGGTGTCGGCCATTCTCTGTGCAGACACCATCACACTGGCCCTCTCGGGCTCTGCAACAATCACACCCCCCCTTATCCCCCAACCTGGATACTTAAGAAATGCCTAGGGAAAACCGAGGCACCCACACAGTATTTAGAGAAAAAAGAAAAGGAGTACTTGTGGCACCTTAGAGACTAACAAATTTATTAGAGCATAAGCTTTCGTGAGCTACAGCTCACTTCATCGGATGCATTTCATCGCTGTAGCTCACGAAAGCTTATGCTCTAATAAATTTGTTAGTCTCTAAGGTGCCACAAGTACTCCTTTTCTTTTTGCAAATACAGACTAACACGGCTGCTACTCTGAAACCAGTAGTTAGAGAAAACATTAAGAACATTCCCACTTCATCACACTGGGGATGCCAGTTGCAGACAGTTTTGTAGAGTTGATTTGCAGAACTTCCAAGGCTCCTTCACATTTATGTCCTTGAGTTGCAGGGAGGGAGGTTGTGATGGCCTGGCTGGAGTTGGAGGTGAGGGACCTGCCCTTGCTGGAAGCTGGTGAAAACCAGTCTGCATGGGTGTATTGGGTGTGTCTAGCCAGCTGTCTGCGCTGTGCTGGAATGGAGCGGAAAAGCAGCTCACAGGCATGTAAGAGGGAGCATTCACTGGTCTCTGGGCGGCTGCCCCTGCTGCCCCTCCCAGGGTCCTCACTGGGAGAGGTATCACCCCACTTACATCCCCTGACCCCCAGAGCCCCAGCCCCTCCAGCCTGAGGCAGGCCTGGCCAGGGTTCCCACTTTCAAAATGCAAAAGAAATCCCCCGCCTAAGGCAAAGTGGCTGTGGGGGTAGTGCAGCCCAAAACCAAGGCAATGCCCCCCCCCCCCCGCAACAGTCACTTACAGTAAAGTGATAACACAGAGCGCTCAGTGTGAGAGCACTGCCCGTCGCCTCACTCACATGTGACTCAAACCTCGCACAAACTCGCGCCTGACTCAAACCTCGCACACCTTCCCGGTCACCTGGTTTGATCTGGTATCGCTTTAATGGCGGCAGTGGGAATGTAGCAGCACTGTTAGCCGGACACGGGAACTTGCTGCCCCAGTGTCCTGGGAGAAAAACACAAACTGTTCAGACCCACGTGGAAAAACCCAGCTGATTACAGTATTTTTCTGGCAACTGGCAAATCCATTAAAAAACCAGCTGGGCCGGTGAAATCCCAGCCAGGTGGGACCCCCAGGCCTGTCCCGTTAGCACCCAATGCCCAGCAAAGGGGCTGTGAGGCACACACTACCCCCACAGCCAGGCCCCCCCCCAGATCTCCCCGCCTATTACCAGCAAGGCTGGGCGGCTGTGCATTCCCAGGGGATAAGGTGTCGCTCCTTGGAGCAGTGGGGCCCCGGCAGGGCAGGAGTCCAGGCTGCTCACTCGCTGCAGTGCCATGTGTGAGCCCTGGTTCAGCTCAACCCCAGTGGTGCTAATGCCCCACGGCCCGGGAGCCACCCTGTGCACTACGGCCCGCCTGTACCACGCCCCCACGCCAGCCTTACATAGCATGCGGGGACTGGTCGCCGACTCCTGCTTCAGCACCATTGGGCAGCCCAGGAACACCCAGCTTCAAGGCACTTTGCCTGTCCTCCCCCTGACCCCCGGGCCCTCAGGATTAGCTGGGGCCCTTGCCAGAGCCTGGGACGCATTCGGGCTGAGTGTTCGGGCAGGCGAGTGTCAGGCGGCTCCGTACAGCTGCTGAACAGTGTGTTTATGTGCATGTGGCCCCGTCCCCGCCTGCCCTTCTCCCCAGCCCAGAGGCAGGCCCGGCTCACAGACGCTGGCAAGAAGAGGGCTGATGTTGCAAAAACACACGTACCTAAAAGGTCCTGGACACTAGAAATGTAAACATGTGCCAGGATGGTACCAGAACACTCCAATACTTGCACATTCCACACAGATAACAAGGAACAGGCCGACCCCTCCTAAAGACAGGGTCAGAAGGACAATATGATGGATGGATGGTTTGTTCGAACCAACATGTACAAGGTGAGAGGCGGCACCTTGTTACATAGAGGGGCTGCACCTCAGTATGTCAGGAGTGATGTGTAGCGTGTTTGTACCTGTGTATAAGATGCATCCCTAGGCCGGTGTCTCTGTCCGGCCAAGGGGGCAGTGGAGTGTCCTGCCACTGA
Source organism: Dermochelys coriacea (assembly GCF_009764565.3). NCBI lineage: Eukaryota > Metazoa > Chordata > Testudines > Dermochelyidae > Dermochelys > Dermochelys coriacea. The sequence goes on along the minus strand of NC_050069.1, from coordinate 1,064,738 downwards.
CTGAGCCGGTCCATTCTCAGGGAGCACATATGTACTAGCGGAACTGCAGACATCTGATCCAGGGAGCTAGAGACTGTGTTTCATTTGACAATAAACCTGGCTGGGTGCCTTCGTACCTCGGGGTCTGCTGTGCCAGCTATCTGCTCAGAGCCGGGGCAGCACGCAGGGAGAACACACGCACGCAGCTGACTGGTTTCAGAGTAGCAGCCGTGTTAGTCTGTATTCGCAAAAAGAAAAGGAGTACCCGTGGCACCTTAGAGACTAACAAATTTATTAGAGCATAAGCTTTCGTGAGCTACAGCTCACTTCATCGGATGCATTTGGTGGAAAAAGCAGAGGAGAGATTTATATACACACACACACAGAGAACATGAAACAATGGGTTTATCATACACACTGTAAGGAGAGTGATCACTTAAGATAAGCCATCACCAGCAGCAGGGTGGGGGAAGGAGGAAAACCTTTCATGGTGACAAGCAAGGGAGGCTAATTCCAGCAGTTAACAAGAATATCAGAGGAACAGTGGGGGGGGGGGTGCGGGGTGGGAGGGAGAAATAACATGGGGAAATAGTTTTACTTTGTGTAATGACTCATCCATTCCCAGTCTCTATTCAAGCCTAAGTTAATTGTATCCAGTTTGCAAATTAATTCCAATTCAGCAGTCTCTCGTTGGAGTCTGTTTTTGAAGCTTTTTTGTTGAAGTATAGCCACTCTTAGGTCTGTGATCGAGTGACCAGCTGACTGTTATCAACATTGGACAGAGCAGAGCACCACACCAGTGACATCTGACAACACCCACAAGGGGAACAAAGATTTGACATTGGGCCGTTCAGTCTAGCAGAGGAAGGTCTAACAGGATCCAATGGCTGGCACTTGAATCACACAATCGTAGAACATTAGGGTTGGAAGAGACCTCAGGAGGTCATCTAGTCAGACCCCCTGCTCAAAGCAGGACCAACCTCAACTAAATCATCCCAGCCAGGGCTTTGTAAAGCCTGACCTTAAAAACTTCTAAAGAAGGAGATTCCACCACCTCCCTAGGTAACACATTCCAGTGCTTCACCACCCTCCTAGTGAAATAATGTTTCCTGATATCCAACCTAGACCTCCCCCACTGCAACTTGAGACCATCGCTCCTCGTTCTGTCATCCGCTATCACTGAGAACAGTCTAGATCCATCCTCTTTGGAACCCCCATTTAGGTAGTTGAAAGCAGCTATCAAATCCCCCCTCATTCTTCTCTTCCGCTGACTAAACAATCCCAGTTCCCTAAGCCTCTCCTCATAAGTCATGTGCCTCAGCCCCCTGATCATTTTCATTGCCTCCACTGGACTTTCTCCAATTTGTCCACATCCCTTCTGTAGTGGGGGGCCCAAAACTGGATGCAATACTACAGGTGTGGCCTCACCAGTGCTGAGTAGACAGGAATAATCACTTCCCTCAATCTGCTGGCAAGGCTCCTACTAATGCAGCCCAATATGCTATTAGCCTTCTTGGCAACAAGGGCACACTGTTGACTCATCTCCAGCTTCTCATCCACTGTAACCCCTAGGTCCTTTTCTGCAGAACTGCCGCTTAGCCAGTTGGTCCCCAGCCTGTAGCGGTGCATGGGATTCTTCCGTCCTAAGTGCAGGACTCTGCACTTGTCCTTGTTGAACCTCATCAGATTTCTTTTAGCCCAATCCTCCAATTTATCTAGGGCCCTCTGTATCCTATCCCTACCCTCCAGCGTATCTACCTCTCCTCCCAGTTTAGTGTCATCTGTGAACTTGCTGAGGGTGCAATCCATCCCATCATCCAGATCATTAATGAAGATGTTGAACAAAACCAGCCCCAGGACCGACCCCTGGGGCACGCCACTTGATATCGGCTGCCAACTAGACATCGAGCCGTTGATCACTACCCGTTGAGCCCGACCATCTATCCAGCTTTCTATCCACCTTATAGTCCATTCATCCAATCCACACTTTTTGAACTTGCTGGCAAGAATACTGTGGGAGACCATATCAAAAGCTTGCTAATGTCCAGATATATCAGGTCCACTGCTTTCCCTATATCCACAGAACTAGTTATCTCATCATAGAAGGCAATCAGGTTGGTTAGGCATGACTTGTCCTTGGTGAATCCATATTGACTGTTCCTGATCACCTTCCTCTCCTCCAAATGCTTTAAAATGGATTCCTTGAGGACCTACTTCATGATTTTTCCAGGGACTGAGGTGAGGCTGACCGGTCTGTAGTTCCCCGGATTCTCCTTCTTCCCTTTTTTAAAGATGGGCACTACATTAGCCTTTTTCCAGTCGTCCAGGACCTCCCCCGATGGCCATGAATTTTCAAAGATAATGTCCAATGGCTCTGCAGTCACAACCGCCAACTCCCTCACCCTTGGATGCGTTGCATCCAGTCCCATGGACTTGTGTATGTCCAGCTTTTCTAAATTGTCCTTAACCTCATCTCCTCCCCATATTGTGCTGCCCAGTGCAGCAGTCTGGGAGCTGACCTTGTCTGTGAAGACAGAGGCAAAAAAAGCATTGAGTACTTCAGCTTTTTCCACATCATCTGTCACTAGGTTGCCTCCCCCATTCAGTAAGGGGCCCACACTTTCCCTGACCTATTTCTTGTTGCTAACATACCTGTAGAAACCCTTCTTGTTACCCTTCACATCCCTTGTTAGCTGCAACTCCAATTGTGCCTTGGCCTTCCTGATTACACCCCTGCATGCTTGAGCAATATCTTTATACTCCTCCCTAGTCATCTGTCCAAGTTTCCACTTCTTGTAAGCTTCCTTTTTGTGTTTAAACTCACCGCAGATCTCTCTGTTTAGCCAAGCTGGTCGCCTGCCATATTTGCTATTCTTTCTGCACATCGGGATGGTTTGTTCCTGTGCCCTCAATAAGTCTTCTTTAAAATACAGCTATTGAAGCTAGACACGTTCAGACTGGAAATAAGGCGTAAATTTTTAACAGTGAGAGTAATCCTTGCTTGTCAAATCCAGATGGGCTGGTTTTCCCCAGGGTCTGCTCTAGGGTCATCTGCCTGTGTCATACGGGAGCTCAGAGCAGATGATCACAAAGGTCAGTTCTGGCTCTGGAATCTAGAACCTGCTCTAATTATATTCCCTGATTGCACCCGTCTCAGCCTCACAGTGTCCAGGATTGATGCCCAGCTAACTGGCCTGTAGTTGTCCGTTTCATCCCATTTATCCTGGTTAAACGCTGGCACTGAGTGGTTTTTCCCCAGGGAGGCGGCTTTGTGTCCTTGGTGAAAAGACAGGAGCTGCCAGGGAATCTCTGCTGATGGGAGCAAGTTCGCAATATTTTCCAAAGTGCCCTGGAAAGGGTGAAGTGGAGCAGCCACTGTGACCCCCAGGGCAGGGTGGGGTGTCTAGAGTCATCAGAGAACCTACACTGCACCCACCCCGCAGGCCTGGGCTGGATCCTTCCCTACAGACTCTGGTCCAGGGTGCTGACAGGTTAGCATTAAACATCCCCAGCAATGCGGCTCCCACACCTTTCCGCGGGGATGATCCCCCAGCCAGAGCCATTGCCTTGCTGGTCACACCCTGTTCTCCCTACTGAGCCTGTCACAACCACAGCTCCCCGCCCGAGTAACACCCTCCATGCCCAAGTCACTGCCCAGCCCACAGTGGGTCTTTCTGTCTTTCCCTGCAGGACCCCTACATCCAGGCCAAGCTGGCTGGGCAGCTCCTTGGCTGGGGAGCATGGCATGAACACGGCAGAGTCTGCCTGGAGGGTGGGTGTGAGGCTGCCAGCCTCCACATTTTCCGTCACCTGATTATTCTCGTCCCAGTGGTGTGCTCAGGCTGGGTGCCTGGCGGGACACACCTTGGCTGTGGATGGGCACTGCTCACTGGGAGGCACCATGCGCCTCTCCATAGTGAACCGAAGAACTCACTGCCCTAGCTCAGTCCCCAGCTGTCCCCAGAGAGCCTCCGAAGGGCAGGTGCTGGCCCTGCAGGAGGGGAACCCCACCTTGGGGGTGTTGTGCTCAGACTGGTGCAGCCTGGACCATCAGTCAGCTGGCCTAGGCTGCCACTGCCTGAGAATACAGGGCGGGGAGCGGAGTGGCTATGGGGGAATCGTCTCTTGGAGCCAGGGGGTGACAGTGGGTTTATTCCCCTGTCTGTCAGTGACCGTCCATCTCTGCCTCTCCCCCGCCATCGCTTGCAGCCCACGTGGCGTGCGTTCCACCTGCACCGTAGCAGGGGATGAGCTCACAGCTCTGCTCCCTGCATGCGGGGCCGAGGGTAGAGACAGCAGCGCTGGCAGGGGGCCTGCAAAGTCCCCCGCTGCAGGCCCCCACCTGGCTACCGGCAGCACGCCAGAGAACACAACCTGCCCGAGCGAAGCTACACTCCAGCCCCCAAGCACAGGATGGCTGTCTGGATGCCAGGGGTCAGAGCCCTGCAGAGGGGCTGCTGGGACACCCGGGTGCCCATGTCAGGGTGTTGCACCCAGAGGATCTGGTTCCTGTTTCCATGCCCTCTCCAGGCTCTGGCACCCATACAGCTGCTGGCCAATGACGCTGGCTGTACCCGTCCCCGCGCGAGCACTCAGACCAGGCGGTCACTGAACTCTGGCCAGTGCTGCGAGGGGGCACGCGGCCGGTGGCTTGGGGCCTAAACACACAGCAGAGGAGGGGCCGAGGGCTGAACAGTGCGGAGCCCCTAGACCAGCGAGGGAGACGACTGGAGGGGCACTAGGTGGTGGAGCTGGGTGGGGACGGGTGCTCAGTGAGTGGAGCTCGTGGTGGGGACAGGACGTGGGGAATGGCAGTGGGGATGGTGATTGGAATAGGGACGGGGATGGGGGCAGGGCAGGGGATGGGGGGACAGGCGCTCAGTGACTGGAGCAGGCAGTGGGGCTGTGACGGGGGGGTGGGAGTGGGGACGCTGATTGGAATAGGGATGGGCGCAGGGGCTGTGATGGGCACGGGGGGATGCGGGGCAGGGTGGGGGATGGGGGGATGGATGCTCAGTGACTGGAGCAGGCGGTGGGGATGGAACATGGGGGGTGGGAGTGGAGACGGTGATTGGAATAGGGACAGGGAAGGGTGCAGGGGGTGTGACGGGCATTGGGGGATGGGGGCAGGATGGGGGAGGGTGCTCAGCGACTGGAGCAGGCGGTAGGGACGGGACGGGGGTGGGAGTGGAGAGGCAGGGATGGGTGCTCGGTGATTGGGATACGGATGGGTGCAGGAGCTGTGACAGTGCGGGGGAAGGGGGCAGGGCAGGGGATGGGGGGATGGGTGCTCAGCGATTGGAGCAGGCGGTGGGGGAAGTGTTGCAGCCAACATGGAGGAATGCTGAACGAGACCTTGTCCTAACGGACGGAGAGGAACTAATCGCAGAACTGAAAAGCAATGGTAGCTTAGGTACAAGTGATCAAGACTCAATCACATTTGCAATGTGCATGCAGAACACGCTGGCCAGACAGGTGATGGAAAAGACCCGAGAAGCAGAAGAGGAAACTAAAGCTCTGGAGGAAGCAACTCAGGCAGTCGAGCAGTGCAAAGCCCAAGCCCTTTTAACAGGGCAACAGGCAGTTCAAAATCATGATATGCTCGAGCAAATAAAGCAGGAAAATAAGAAATTAGAGACAGCCGTAGAAAACCAGCAAAAGCAAAAGGTACTGTCCCCCATCGCTCAGCAGGCTTCACGAGCTTTTACTGTACCTGAAGTGTGGGGACAGAAATGGAAACAGGTAGCCCTAGCTAAACTAAAAGATGGGACATGGGACAATTGGAATGGATGCTGCAGTGGGGACATGTGGAATGACCCAGTTGAATCATCCTCTATTGACCTATGGGCGGGGGCTACAGCACTGCACCCGCCATCTTATGATGAGAACCATGTTATGGGCAAACCCTCCCCAAAACCTAGATCAATTCCAGTTAAAATAGGAGAAATGGGAGAAATTGGGAGAGAGACCCCTACCGAAGAACCTGACCCCAACACTCCGCATACATCCCAATTTACCCCACACACTGAGGGTCCACCGCCATTGAGGCTACAGAATGCAGTGGAAACTGCAACAAAAAGACTAACTGACAATTTAAGAGAACCATGGTCCCATGGCAATTATGAAGAAAGAGAAATAAATCAGGCACCTAAATATATAGAGAGGGAGAGATATCAGGCACCTAAAAGTACATACACATCTCACCCACCTCGAGTAAGCAGCTTAACTGCCAGATGCAATGCTTTAAAAATTAATGAGCTAACTGTGCTAGTGGGAGCTGTCGGCCCCCCGCCTTCCAAGAAATTTAATGACAGGTTTCAGAGTAGCAGCTGTGTTAGTCTGTATTCGCAAAAAGAAAAGGAGTACTTGTGGCACCTTAGAGACTAACAAATTTATTTGAGCATAAGCTTTTGTGAGCTACAGCTCACTTCATCGGATGCATTGGATGAAGTGAGCTGTAGCTCACGAAAGCTTATGCTCAAATAAATTTGTTAGTCTCTAAGGTGCCACAAGTACTCCTTTTCTTTTTAAGAAATTTAATGAATTTATGGCGTGGCTCCATAAATGTTTGCAGTTTTTAAAAGCTGTGGGAATTGACATGTTACAGGAACCAATACTGGTACAAACACTTTTGGGACCACTGAACTGCCATACCCTTTGTTTTGATGATGATGTTATGCAAATGGTTAAACTTGTGGTTCAAAAGAATTACAATGCCAGGGGAAGCTCCGGCTAAGCTGTCTGACGGACCACAAACATATACTAGGTTAGCACGGGGGGTTACTAATCTTGAGGATTTGAAGCAACGTGTTTTGGAGGCAATGCCTTCTGGGACTGGATGAATGCTTGGTGCGAGAACAGAGGTAGAGATATACCCTGGAATGAATGGATTGAAATGCAGTGGAAACTGCAGTTAAACAGGAGGAAGAAACTCCTGTCAATGAGTTGCGAACACAGTTAGGACAGTGGAAAACAGAGGGTCCTGGATATTCTCCCCGCAGCCTTGGCTGGGGTTGGAGAGGTCGTGGAACGAATAAAGGCAGGGGAGGAAATAGAGAGAGTGAATGGGTAACACCTGGAGTTTTGAAACAGGAGAATTTAGATCTTAAGGGAGAGATTGAGAAGCTGCGGGCACAGTTGCAGGCATGTATGATTGGCAAGGAGTCTCAAAAGGAGGAAGATAAGACAGGGATGAAGGTAGCTCAAGCAACTGTCTTGGCGTCTGGACTGAATGACCCAAATGTCACTAATTCAACAGAATAGGACAGACCTCCCTGTAACTCGGAATGCATTTCCAGCAACCCATCACAACAGATGTCTGGGGACGCCCCCACTTAAGCATCCGAGTTGGGGATGGGCGTGTAGATTTTCTATTGGACACGGGGGCTGGAATTCTGATAGCAAAAGATGAATTTAATGTATATCCAATTGGGGATTCCATTCGGATCCGGAGCATATCAGGAACTAAGCAAAGATATAATGTTAAAACCCTCCCTCTCCAGTTTGGTGTACATACCATTCAGGAGAAGGGTGCTATTGCAGGGAGAGAAAACTTAATTGGGGCAGAAACTATCAACCGGCTGGGATTAATCCTAGATTTCCCAAATATGTGTATCAGGCAAAGTCTCACTGTAATGGAAGGTACAAATGACACTAATCTGATCCCTATGGGGCTTGCTACGCAGACGGTAAAAGCAATAAAATCTAAACAGCCACCTCCTTTACCGAAAGGCTGGGAAGGTTGGTGGGCTGAGATTCAAGCCGTCTGGGCAGCGGACTCCCTAGATACTGGAAAAATGCAGACCTCCATCACTTTAGAAGGGGATACACCCCCATAAATAAAACAATACCCAGTTCCTCAGGAAGCACAAGAATCTTTAAGACAAGTAATAGAAGAATTGGAAAAATCAAAATTAATTAGAAGGTGTTCGGCACCTAATGCGGCACCAATCTGGCCAGTTAAAAAACCTGATGGAACATGGAGATTAACTCTTGACGATCGGGGGTTAAACAGAACTGCCAAACGGGGAGCACCAGTGGTGGCGGCCTACCCAGAACTATTGGAGGTAGTAACCCCTGATACGAAGTGGTTCTCAGTTCTCGACGTGGCAAATGGCTTTTGGAGTTTACCTCTAAACCCAGAGTCCCAATACAGAACAGCTCTTGTGTTCCAGGGTGCACAATACTGTTGGAATGTTTTGCCTATGAGGTACTGTGACGCACCCACAATATTTCATACTGTATTGAGAAATATGCTAGAAAAGGAGGGATTATTGCAAATAGGAAGAATAGTCCAGTATGTAGATGACATTTTAATAGTCAGTGAAACAGAACAAGAACACGAAGCATTAATGCAGCAGCTGCTGACTAGCTGCCAAGAGTACGGCTTGAAACTTAACCCCGCTAAATCCCAGATCAAACAGAGAGAAGTGCAATACCTTGGAATTAGGCTCAGTACAGGGGGAAAATCTGTGGATAAGGAAAGGGTGAAGTGTATCGTTAACCTCCCTATGCTGGTGGATACTAAATCTTTGCAGTCTTTCTTGGGACTCACTAACTTTTGCAGAGAATTTATGGTTGGTTATGCAGACAAAGCAGGTCCTCTGCATGAAGTACTTAAAAGACCACAGTGGACTTGGACAGAGGAGGCAACTAACACCTGGGAAAGACTGAAAAAAAGGGTTAATGGAAGTACCTACCTTAACCACCCCTAATAACAAATTTCCCTTTGTTTTGTACCCTAGTGTTAAGAATTTCTGTTTTGTTAGCATGCTTACACAGGATACTGGTACAGGGGAAAGACCTGTGGCTTATTATAGCAGAGCATTAATAGCTCCAGAAAACAAACTGGGAATCTGTGAGCAAACTGCCCTAGCTGCATACTGGACACTGCAAAAAGCTTAGGCCATCATTGGAGCAAGCAAGGTGATTGTAAAGAGACACCATGCACTGGGAAAATTACTCAGTCAGGAAAATCTGTCTAAAGGACATGTGAGAGTAGATAAAGCCATTCAATGGATCTTTGCTCTCATGTCCAAGAATGTGCAATTAGTCCCGCTAAAAGAACCTGAAATATCTGTATGGGGACTGACTGTAAACAGTCGAGAATATGTCTGTGAACCCCAGCAGGAATCCAAAACACACCCCATCTTTAAAGCAACCCCAATGGAACCAGTGATTGGGAAAACAATTTGGTTTTTGGACCGAAGGAAAGCGAGTCACTGGCTTTGCAGGGATTTGTTTAACTGGAGACCTGCAGGTAGTTAACTCTTTCCAGTTGTCACAGAATGTGGGGGAGTCAGGGCCCTGCACCCTCTCTTCCTGCGATTCACCGTGACTCTCAGCCAGCCAGTAACACAGAAGGAAAGGAGTACTTGTGGCACCTTAGAGACTAACAAATTTATTTGAGCATAAGCTTTTGTGAGCTACAGCTCACTTCATCGGATGCATTGGATGAAGTGAGCTGTAGCTCACGAAAGCTTATGCTCAAATAAATTTGTTAGTCTCTAAGGTGCCACAAGTACTCCTTTTCTTTTTGCGAATACAGACTAACACGGCTGCTACTCTGAAACCTAACACAGAAGGTTTATTAGATGACAGGAACACAGTTCCAAGCAGGGCTTGTAAGTACAACCAGGACCCCTCAGCCAGGTCCCTCTGGGGAGGCAAGGAACTTAGACCCCAGGCTTGGGATTCCCTGCGTCCTCCCAGCCAGACCAAAACTGAAACCAAAACCCCTCCAGCAAGCTCTCTCCCCCTCCCGCCAGCTCCTCCCCCAGCCTTTGTCCAGTTTCCCGGGCCAAGGTGTCATCTGGCCCCAACCCCCTTTCTGGCTCAGGTTACAGGCTCATCCCCTGCTCTCCCATCCCCAATGCAGACAGTCCCATTAAAACTAGATGGCATCCCGGTCAATCCACCTCGCTCCCTACTACGTCGCACCCCTACACATTGACTAAAGGAGGAACACAGTCTGCAGAAGAGTCAGCAGTTTTAGAAGTCATAGCTAGAATGAAAACAGACAAATAATAATAGGAACTGATTCAGATTATGTGTACAAGGGAACCACTATCTACCTGCCATGGTGGAGTAGTGTAGGTTTTACAGGAACCAATGGATCCGAAATTAAACACAAACCTTTGTGGCAGCAAATGGAAAAATTGGCAGGGCAGTATCAGAGGATCTGGATGGTTAAAATAAAAGCCCATAGAGGAAAGGGTCCCTTACAGTGGGGAAATGAACAAGCAGATAAATTGGTTAAAGAAGCAGCCCTTACTGGAACATTGTGGGACCCGACTCCTGCGGCAGTAACCACCTGGGCTCAGGAAAAGCCAAAACAAGAAATTGAGGGAAACAACCAGAAAGAGCTTCAGCTTTTACAGGGCCTGCAGGCAAAAGATGACATTATACAGCAATGGATAGGGGAATGTCCCTCACAGTGGCAGGGTGTCCCATTGAGAAAGGAGGGAGATCTGATTCTGGCAAAACCAGCAAATGAATGGGTTTCAGTAATCCCTCAGCAAATGCAGAACCTCCTTTTAGGATGGGTCCATGGTTCAACTGTGGGAGGTCAACCGAAACAGGAGGAGGCATTGGAAAAACTTTAAAAACTAGGATGGTGGCCAGGAATGAAAGAAGATTTAAACCTGCATATCCATAGCTGTTTGACATGTGCTAAGCAAGACCCTGCTAGAAAGAAAAGACGTGGAGAGTTAATGCACCAAGCGTTCAAGGGACCCCTCCAATGCTTACAGGTGGACTTTGTAGGGACCTTACCTCTCCTCCCTAGGAAACACAGATTCTTGTTTGTGATTGCGGATAGCTTCAGTAAGTGGGTGGAAACATTTCCAACTGGAAAAGAGACCAGCTGGGCTGCAGCAAAAATGTTAGTAACTGAAATTTTTCCAAGATGGGGGCTGCCACATAGTATTGATTCTGATAATGGCCCCGCTTTTATTGGACAGGTGCACCGAAGTATGGGTACCTGGGCTGGTATTCCCCTCCTGTTACACATTCCCTACCACCTCAAGCTGGGAGACAGGTGGGAAGGATGAATAAATCTCTAAAAATTGAACTGTCTGAAGTGTGTAATGAACTAGAAGCAAATGGGGACATGGTGCTCCCATGGGCTCTGATGCGGATCCGAAGCCGACCAAACCTCAGGACAGGATTTAGCCCTTAGGAAACCCTTTTTGGCAGGCCCATGCCCGGTTGGGAAGCCTTGCTGTACCCCCCAGATGGGGGGACGCTGACAGCACTGGCAACCACCACCTGGATGAACAGCTTTAAACGCTGGCTGGGCACCACCCAGGGAGCACTGGCAGCATAACAAGCTGCAGAAGAGCAAAAAATGAATCAGGCGTTTGACGGAAACGGTGGTGTCAAACAGTGGCAAACTGGAAGCCACGTTATGGTTAAAGGTGAAACTGCTCCCAAGAAAAAATTCCCTAAAGGAGAATGGTCAGGCCCCTGGCCAATCATAGATAAATTAGGGCCTTCCCTGTACTTGGGCCAAACCAAGGAACAATCTCAGCGGAAGCATGCCATGCAGTTGAGGGAATCTAAAGGCTAAGCTGCATATTACATGTTTGTGCTTCTTTTACAGAAAACCATGCAGAATAAGCAATTAAGGAAAGCACAATGGAAACCTTCCAGATGAACAATGGAAGTTTTACAAGCTTTAATCTTCGAGCCCCTTCTGCACCTCACTTATTGCTGTACTTTGCTTGGGGTCCGTTAAAGCAATTTGAAGTGTCCAGGCCTTACCCCGTCAGACAACTGAGGGCAAAACATGGGGTACTGGAAATGTGATCACCATTTGGTGGAGTGACAAAGATACTTTGATGTGGAGACTGGGACAAGTTGGAAAACAGCCTTTATGAATGTTGGGGCCAGGAATCTCTTGGGCCAATAACACATCCACCATTCCTTTGGGAACGAGATTTCTGTTCCTGAATCCCCAAAGTGACCAAATGATTCTGGAATTATTGAAGCAGGATTACATTATCGGGGAGCAGCCCAATAAGAAACCAAAATGGGAGGAATAGAGATATCCCCCAGTCTTACAACCATGCCAGTCCGATATTGCTGCTATTAAAAAAAAATGTAATTAACTACACATTTACCCATGGGAGAGAGAGGCGAGTGTGGCTTTTTATTTTCGTAGGTTATGATGCCAATCTGGACAAGGATCTTGTTGGGTGTCCTGGTGGTGACCCACAGCGCAAAGGGATTGGTCGATGTTACAAATCTCAACCAAACACATTTGGTGACCAGAACCTTTTGGACAAAAACAGTTAACAATGCCACAGGATGGGATGCAGTAAGGCAGGAGCACCCTACCGGAACTGTTTTAAAATTAGTGTGTGAAACTGAAGGAAAGCACCAAAAGGAAAACATCCTCAGGGTGTCAACCTTCGTGATTTGGATGGCTCGGGGATATCATATATACTGATATAGCCATGTAATCATATCCATAGACTTAGCTATCTGTATGCTTTGGATATTTATCCTATCCTTACAAAGCCTTCAGGTGACCAACAGGTCATCACATGTCTTTTAACAACGCTGACACACCCACAAACCCCGCACATCTATATCAGGTCCCGGGCCTAATATTCCCAGGTCCAAGATAAGGGACTAAAATTAATTGGATAATAAAATCTGTCTATCAGTCGTACGAGGGAAGGTGCAGACTGAACGATGGATGGGGCATGAGTGTATGGATGGTAAAATGGGTTAACCACATGACAGTGTTTAGCCCACTAGGTTGTTCTCAGTCTATACATTATGCTTTTCCGGGACGATGGGTAAACATCCTCCCCTTAAAAAGACAAAAAGTGGGGGACTGTAGTAAGAGGAGGCCCTGAAACATAAACTCTTGTATCAGAGGCCCAGTCTGAGGCCTGAAGCCTGAACCAAAGTACTTCCAGGCATTGCTAAGCAAAGGCTGGGCTGTGAGCCAGAGGAAGGTCCCACTCACAGAAGTTGGCAAGAAGAGGGCTGCTAGAAGCAGGTGCATCCACACATAAATGCTAATAAGAGGAACTTGGGCCAAGATGGCATCAGACCACTCCACAGAGTTAACAAGGAAAAGGCAGGTGCATTGTAAAGACAGGGTCAAAAGGACAGCACGATGGATAGATTCGTTTGAACCAACATGTAACAGGGGAGAAGCAGCACCCTAGTGAGTCAAGGGGCTGCACCCCAATACATCAGGAGGGATGAGTAACCTGTTCTGCACCTGTAGAAGACTAGGTCTGGAAGAGCCCATCGATGTCCAGCCGAGGGGGCAGTGGAGTGTCCCGCCCCTGACTGAGCTGTGTCCATTGCAGGGGGCACACATTCGTAGTACGTCCTGTAGAGTCTATAGGGAACTATCACCGTGCTTCATTGGACAATAAACCTGGCCGGGTGCCTTCGTACCTTACCAGAGTCTGTGGTCATTGGGGGTTCTATCGGGGTCTGCTGTGCCAGCTATCTGCGCAGAGCCGAGGCAGCTCACAGAGGGAACACGCACGCAGCCGACTGTTATCATCATCGAACAAGAGCAGAGCACCACACCGGTAGCTACTGACAACACCCTCTGCCCTCCTCCCTCCCCCACATGTCCTGCCCTCCACCCTCCCCCACCTCCTGCCCTCCTCCCTCCCCCACACCCTCTACACACTTACCTCCCCTACACCCCTGTGCATCTCCCCCTCCACGCCCCCTGCCCTCCCCCCTGTGCCCGCCGCACACCCCCTTGGCGTTATGCTTAGCTGGGAAGCTGGGTGGTCCAGCAGCTGTCCGGCTGTGGTACCCCACCAAGGCAGAGGAAGAGTGGTGACGTGACCGGACGGAGCAAGGCTGCATCCCTCGCTGTGTTAGCATGGGGCACTGAGGCCTGCTCGCGACAGGGAAGCGCTCTCAGTCCAGCCCGGGGAGGAGCGGGAGGCCACCTGGGTCAGCTGCTGCTGGTCCCTGGCCTGCGAGAGGGGCCCTTGGGTTTGGCTGGGGTCACCAGGGAAGTGTTTAAGCTGCACTGAGCACAGCCCTCCTATCCCCGATGGTGCGCTCCCCAGGGCTGGGTGGGCCAGCAGACCCCATCGATGTGCACCCCTCACACTTCCCTGGAGATGCCCAGCCCCGCGGGACATCTGGGGCAGAGCTGGGGACTGCCCCCAGGGGAGGTGGGGAAATTGCCGAGGCTGCAGAGGTGCCGGGCTTGGGGCAGGGGGAAGCAGCCCAGGTGTGCCAGGTGCAGAGGTGGGTTTAGTGCTGGCAGCAGCAGGCCCCTGGGCTGGGCTGGCTGAGGGCCGGGAGGGCAGGGGAAGCTGCCTGACTTGCTAGCAACGGGGCGGGCTGGTGTGTCATCCCCAGGGGCGGGGAAGGGAAGGGTTTAACTCTGGCTCCCAGCCCAGGGCTCAGCCCAGTGCAGCAGCAGGACGGAGAGCAGCTGCCAGTGTCTCAGAGGCCCAGCCCAGCCCCGCAGGTAGGACAAAGTCGGGCCGGGGGAGGAGGGCACCAAGTTCCCTGGGCAGCTGCATCCCTGGGGCGTTTGTGTAGCAATCAGAGCCTTGCTGCTGCCTCTGGCAGGGCTGCACCGGGCAGCCACAGACACCTGGGGCTGGCTCCTGCTGGGCCAAATGTTCAGGAGGAATCAGCAGGGGCAGTGCTGGGGTCTGACCCCAAAGGGGCCTGAGATGGAGACTCCTATGGGTCTGGAAGGGCCCTGGGGGGTCATCACGTCCCGCCCTGCTATCGCTGGCAGCCCCATCATTTCACCCTGCTCCAAAACCTCTCATCTGCCCCGCAACCCAGGGGAGGCCTCAGGCCTGGGGCAGAGGGAGGCGGTCTAGCCATGGCTGTACGAAACACTCAACAAAACCCTGTAAAACAACAGACATCTGGGGAGCGGGGCTCAGACCCACAGGCAGGACTGACCGGGGCAGCTAGGGCTCAGACCCATAGGCAGGGTCCAGACCGGGGAAGCTGAGGCTCAGACCCACAGGCAGGGTCCAATCCAGGGAGTCGGGGCTCAGAGCCAGAGGGCAGGCTCCGGGGGACAGTGGAGAGGCTAGAGACGTGCGTGCCCATGAGGTCCCAGACTCCCCCATGCTCTTGGGAGGTCAGGCGGGTGCTTTGCATTTCCCCGTAGGGAACAGGCCCATCTGCTTAGCATGGCTGGCTGAACGTGTAACTCCTGTGCCCAGGGTGCTCCTCTCCCGCTGACGGGGTTACGGGGCCTGCCGCTGTTCCCTTAGCAGCGAACTTTGCCACCAGTTGCTCCCGCCAAACAGACCTGGGGCCACATACTGCTCCTACTGACTGCCCCGTGCGCCTGCTGCTTGCTCCCCTGTGCCCCGTGCCCTTGCTGCTCACTCCCCCATGCCCCTGCTGCTTGCTCCCTGGTGCCCCTGCTCCCCCCTTCCCTGAGCCCCTGCTGCTCGCTCCCCCACGAGGTGACAAAATTTGCAGATGCTATTAAACTGCTCAAGATAGTTAAGACCAAAGCAGACTGTGAAGAACTTCAAAAAGATCTCACAAAACTAAGTGATTGGGCAACAAAATGGCAAATGAAATTTCATGTGGATAAATGTAAAGTAATGCACATTGGAAAAAATAACCCCATCTATACATACAATATGATGGGGGCTAATGTAGCTACAACTAATCAGGAGAAAGATCTTGGAGTCATCGTGGATAGTTCTCTGAAGACGTCCACGCAGTGTGCAGCGGCTGTCAAAAAAGCAAACGGGATGTTAGGAATCAGTAAAAAAAAAAGGGATAGAGAATAAGACGGAGAATATCTTATTGCCCTTATATAAATCCATGCTATGCCCACATCTTGAATACTGTGTACAGATGTGGTCCCCTCATCTCAAAAAAGATATACTGGCATTAGAAAAGGTTCAGAGAAGGGCAACTAAAATGATGAGGGGTTTGGAACGGGTCCCATATGAGGAGAGATTAAAGAGGCGAGGACTTTTCAGCTTGGAAAAGAGGAGACGAAGGGGGGATATGATAGAGATCTATAAAATCATGAGTGGTGCGGAAAAAGTGAATAAGGAAAAGTTATTTACTTGTTCCCATAATATAAAAACTAGGGGCCACCAAATAAAATTAATAGGTGTTGGGGGCTTATTCCTTCACCCACTTACTTCCCTGGTCCTTCTCGCATGAACAGAGAGTGACAATACCCGAAGTCCAAAGGTGCAAACAATTTGATGTTTATAGGGGTGAACTTCCAGCAAGCATGATTCCAGTTTCCTTCCTTAGTGTCCCCCTTCCCAGCTCTGACACCACAGAGCCTTACCTGGGTCCCTGTTCCCATTCCCCTCCCCTTAGCGAAACATGATTCCAATTCCCCTACCCCCATTCCCTGTTCCCATTTCCCCCCACACTTCCTGTTTGACTGCAGACTATATAGTAAAACTTGAGTTCTGCTTAGCTATACCTTAACCAATCATTTTCCCGAAATTTAACTAACCAATCCTAACATATTGTAACATGATTATTTAACCAATTATATCCCACCACCTTAATTAGTTTACACCCAGCAAAATCAATTATACAGCAGACAGAAACAATCACAGAACCAGACAGAGATTATGCAGACAAACAATAGAGAAATGGGGACTACAATGATAGAACAACATAGAAATGAGGTTTGAGAGTAGCAGCCGTGTTAGTCTGTTTCCGCAAAAAGAAAAGGAGGACTTGTGGCACCTTAGAGACTAACAAATTTATTAGAGCATAAGCTTTCGTGAGCTACAGCTCACTTCATCCACCAAATGCATCTGATGAAGTGAGCTGTAGCTCACGAAAGTTTATGCTCAAATAAATGTGTTAGTCTCTAAGGTGCCACAAGTACTCCTTTTCTTTTTTTCTCAGACTAAGTTTCCTTTCTCTGGAGGCGATTGGCATTATCAGGACAGGATTGTATCCTAACGGCCCCATAGCACCTGCTTTCAATGTGAGGAGGGGACCCTTCGCTTCCCAGCTTATGGCTGCCTCTGCTGCTTAGCAGGGGTGAAAGTACGTTAGAGGACTTACCCGTATGCAGGAGTCCTGAGCAGGGGGCGTGACCTCAACTGGAAGAGGCAGGGCCTTAAATTCCAGGGCCCTTTAAATCAAGATTTAAATCTTGATTTAAAGGGCCAGGGCTCCAGCTGTGGTAGTGGCAGCTGGAGCCCGGGGCCCTTTAAGTCACCCCCAAGCTACCAGCTGCAGAGGCGGCTGGGAGCCCTGGGGCTTGGGGGCGATTTGAAGGGCCCAGGGCTCCAGCTACCGCTACCGCAGTCTGGGGCTCTGCTGTGATAGCAGCTGCTGGAGCCCCGAGCCCTTTAAATCCCTGCCTGAGCCCTGCTGCCGGAGCCCTGGGGTAGGGCTCTGGCGGGGATTTAAAGGGCCCCGGGGCTCCAGCCGCTGCTACTGCCCTGGCCCTTTAAATGCCCACCGGAGCCCCACCGCTGCTACCCCAGGGCTTCGGCAGCAGGGCTCCGGTGGGGATTTAAAGGGCCCCGGGGGAGGGGGTAGCGGCAGCTGGAGCTCCGGGGCCCTTTAAATCCCTGCTGCAGCCCTGCCGCCGCTACTCCAAGGCTTTAAATTGCCCTTTCGGAAAGCCGGTCCTGGTACGGTGCACCGGCTCTTACCGGTACGCCATACCGGGGCGTACTGCTTACTTTCACCTCTGCTGCTTAGCCAAAGATCTTAACCTAAGAACAGGGGCTCAGACTGTCACAGTAAGAGAAGGCCCTTACACCGGCAGACAGTGATTTTGATTCTTTCTTTTATACCTCTGTAACTAGCCAAGTGATAAGAATACACCTAAATTCTTAGAGTATGGGCCTTCACAGACAGACCTGAATATCTATATCCTAACAATAGGCAGCAGGTTTAAAACAAATAAAAGGAAGCTCTTCTTCACTCAGCACACAGTCAACCTGTGGAACTCCTTGCCTGAGGAGGTTGTGACGGCTAGGACTATAACAGGGTTTAAAAGAGAACTGGATAAATTCATGGAGGTTAAGTCCATTAATGGCTATTAGGCAGGATGGGTAAGGAATGGTGTCCCTAGTCTCTGTTTGTCTGGCATGTGTGTGCGTGCTGCCCGCTGCCCACTGCCCGCTGGCTGGCATGTGCGTGCGTGCTGCCCGCTGGCTGGCGTATGCATGCGTGCTGTCCGCTGCCCACTGGCTGACATGTGCGGGCGTGCTGCCCGCTGTCTGCAGGCTGGCCTGTGCGTGCGTGCTGCCTGCTGCCCACTGCCCGGCATGTGCATGCATGCTGCCCGCTGCCCGCTGGCTGGCATGCGTGTGCGTGCTGCCCGCTGCTCGTTGGCTGGCGTGTGCATGCGTGCAGTCTGCAGCCCATTGGCTGGCATGTGCGTGAGTCCTGCCCACTGCCCGCTGGCTGGCGGGTGCATGCATGGTGTCGCCGGGCGCTGTGCAGGTAGCGGGTGCCGCAGACCTCAACAGTACTACCCCGTTGGTTAAGTGCTGAAGGCAGGAATGGTGTCTAAGTAACAGCCGCCCCGAGTTTGTGCTTGGAGCTCTGATGTTGTCACTATTACCAGCGGATACGGCAGCCGGCTCCGTCAGCAGCCCACACTGCTACTCCCAGCGATAGACCCCAGGCATGGTTTAGTGATGAAGGCACCCGGCCAGGTTTGTTGCTCCCTTGGCAGTCCCAGCGGCCTGTCTCTGTGGTTACAGGCGCACTGACACTCAGTGCTTAGCAGCAAGGAGTGGCTCAGTCAGCAGCGGGAATTTCTGCATTCCTGTTCACTGCTCTGTCAAACCATTGTCTCTTGTACTTGACTGGGATATGTCTGTACTCACGGGAGTAGCTTTATGGAAAGATCTGGTGCCTAGATATTGGCCAACTTCATGTACTGGGCAGTGAACCTGTGAGCGCCGGCTTTAATCCATGGCCTGACTTTGGGTCACAGCCTCTGGTTCAGCCTCAGGTCTTGCACCAGGCCCAGGGCTCCAGGCTCTCTCTCCCGACTACACCTCCATGGATGTCTCAGGGTGCGAGCTCCACCCTGGCAGGGATCAGCCCTGGCTGCGAGCTCCCCCCGCCCCCCCAGCAAGGACCAGCCTGGCTGTGAGCCCCCCCCCACACCCCCAGCAGAGACCAGCCCTGGCTGTGAGTGCCCCGCGCCCCCCAGCAAGGACCAGTCTGGCTGTGAGCCCCCCCACGCCTTCCCAGCAACCAGCCCTGGCTGCAAGCTCCTGCCACCCCCCCAGCAAGGACCAGCCTGGCTGTGAGCTCCCCCCGCGCCCCCAGCAAGGATCAGCCTGGCTGTGAGCTCCCCCCACGCCCCCAGCAAGGACCAGCCTGGTGGTGAGCCCCCCCATTCCTCCCCGGGAGGGACCAGTCCTGTCTGCGAGGTCCCCCTGCCCCCCCAGCAAGGACCAGCCTGGCTGCGAGGTCCCCCCGCTCCCCCAGCAAGGACCAGCCTGGCTGTGAGCCCCCCCACCCCCCCACAGTTGCACAGACTGTGTGAAGCTGGGAGGCGGGGGTGGGGGGGGGCTGTCCCAGGCTGAGGAGCCCTTTCCCATGTGACAGCAGCCAGCCCAGTCTGTTGTTCCCTACTGGGGTGTCCCGTCTGCTCCAGACTCTGCCACACCCCCGTCCATGTGTGACCCTGCGCAGACCATGGGGCCGCAGATCAGGGCATGAGCCAGAGACTAGCAGATCAACAGGCACAGCCAGCCAGGGGTCAGGGCCCACGAGAAACACACCCCACCCAGCATCACCCTCTTCTCTGAGCTCCCCCCAGGTCACATCTCCCTGCCCTTCCCCGATCCAGCATCAGCCCCCTCTGCTAAGCTCCCTGCCCCCCATCCTTTCTCATTCATGGGCTTACATTGCAGCAAGGGCGGTTTAGGTTGGACATTAGGAAAAACTTCCTGTCAGGGTGGTGAAGCACTGGAATAAATTGCCCAGGGAAGTTGTGGCATCTCCATCCTTGGGGATTTTTAAGAGCAGGTTGGACAGACCCCTGTCGGGGACGGGCTAGATAATACTTAGTCCTGTCATGAGTGCACGGCCTGGACTAGACGACCTCTCGAGTCCCTGCCAGTCCTATGGTTCTACGATTCTTTATGGCAGGACCCCAGGTGCTCTAGGCGTTACAGGGGCAGGGCTGTGGCGGGTGCTGCACTGGCCGCCAAAGTAGATCCCCCAATGGGCCTGTCTGGCCTGGACCTGGGAAGAATCCGGGCCCACCTGCACCCCTGCCCCGAGCCATGCACCTGAGGGAGTGGCAGGTGCTGGCAGCCTTTGAAGCCCAGCCAGGAAATTCCCTCATTTCCTAGGAAAAGTCAACTATCAAAAGTTTCCACAGGGCCAACACCCTTTGAGTGCCCTGAGAAGCATCTGCCCCCATCCAGCTCCTCCCTATTCCCCCACCCCATCACCTGGGACTTGGCACGCAGCCTGCTCTGCAGTGCGGCAATGGGAGAGCAGACCTGAACCCACGCACCGTTGCCAGCCCTTGCTGCTGGGCCCTGGTGCCCTGCCGGGACTAGCTGGGGAATCCCTGCAGCCAGGTCCCTCTGCAGGGAGAGGCCGGGGCTGGAGTAACCAAGAGCTGCCCCTCTGCCCCGCTCCCCACTGCGCCCCCTGCTGGGAGCCCCCCCTCCACCCATACTGTTGCCCTGCCCCCCACAGCACCCCCTGCTGGGTTCTGAGGTCTCACATTGTCACCGCCTGACCCCACCTCTCTGTGTGGTCAGAACTTTGGCTAGGAGCAGGGGGCTGGGTTAGCTCACAGAAGCCCCCCGCCCCCCACAGTCCTAGTGCAGCTGCAGGAAGAGCCCGTCGCTGGTCCTGCCCCCTGAGCAGCAGCTGGCAAAGCCCCCCCGGCCCAGCACAGCCCTCGTGGCATCCAGCCATGGTGACCGAGGCGGGCGCCGTGCACAGGCAGTGTGGTCCCCAGCCCAGAAGCTGGCAGGCCAGGTGTGCATCGAGCCTGGTCCTGGGTCCGGCAGAGGAAGCTTCAAGTCTTTTAAGCCACAGTCCATGGGGCAGAGGGAGGCCCCTGACCAAGTCCAAGCCTGCCCCCCTCCCATCCCTGCATGGTGTTGGGCAGAGGCCGAGCCACACAGGGGTGCTGGACTCACACTGAGATGGCACCGGGGCTGCCGACAGGCCTAGAGCTTCCGGGACTCGCTCATGGCCTTGTGCAACTCGCCACGTGTGCCAGAGCAGCCGTGTCTGCACAGGGCCGTTTACACAGCAACTGACAGCACTGCCCATCAGACCCAGAACCCCGCCACAGCCCCATACGAGCGCGGCCATTCCCACCCCAGGGACCCCCGTAGCATAGCCCGGATTCTGCCGCACAGAGACAAGGGACTTTCCCAGCACCACACAGCACCACAGACGGAAACAGCCCTGGCTCCCAGCCCCACTGCACTACCTACTAGACCCCACTCCCCTTCCAGAGCTCAGGATAGAACCCATGATTCCTGGCTCTCAGCCCCACTGCACTACCTACTAGACCCCACTCTCCCCCAGAGCTCGGGATAGAACCCAGGAGTCCTGGCTCCCAGCCCCACTGCACTACCTATAAGAACCCACTCCCCTTCCAGAGCTCGGGATAGAACCCAGGAGTCCTAGCTCCCAGCCCCCTACAGGGCCTGCTGGCTGCACCCTTGCAGTCTCCAGGCCAGGCGCGCGCAGGGAGACACTTGTAGATATTCTCTGTGATCTGCATGGGGCAAACCCAGGCACGTTCAGGCCAGGCAACTTCCTGCCACGAATGATTTTGTAGGGCTCTGTCACGGAGTGTGGGGGAGTCTGGGGCCTGCACCCCTCTTCCTGGGATTCACTGTGACTCTCAACCAGCCAGTAAAACGGTCTAAAACAGAGCTTGTGGGTACAACCAGGACCCCTCAGTCAAGTCCTTCTGGGGGGCAGGGAGCTTAGACCTGGCCCTGGGGTTCCCTGCATTCCACCACCCACCACCAAACTGAAACTAAACCCCCCCAGCAGGCTCCCTCCTGCAGCCTTGGTCCACATTCCCGGGCAGAGGTGTTACCTCCCCCTCCCCCTCCCAGCTCAGGTGACAGGCTCTCAGGTCTCCCATCCCCAGTGAAACTCCCCTGCCACTCCCCCCACCCTGCTGCATCACATCTCTCCCCCCTTCGAGGCTGAACTGAGCGGGGTCACTCTGACCCATGACCTGGGGAAGTTCAGGGCCCCTTCTCCGGCACAACGCATCCGCTATCATGTTGGCACTTCCCTTCACATGGACCACGTCCATGTCCTAATCCTGCAGGAGCAGGCTCCACCTCAGGAGTTTGGCATTGGCTCCTTTCATCTGGTGCAGTCAGGTCAGGGGAGAGTGGTCGGTTACATGGTGAAGTGTCGCCCGAAGAGATCCGGCTCTAGTTTCTTGAGGGCCCACATGGCCAGGCATTTCTTCTCGATGGCCATGTAGTGTTGCTCCCAGGGTAGCAATATCTTGCTCAGGTACACGATGGGGTGTCTCTCCCCCTTTTCACCCTCCTGCATTAACACCGCCCCCAGTCCCGTATCTGAGGCGTCGGTGAACACCATAAAGGGCTTGTCAAAGTCTGGGTTTGCCAGAACTGGGCCACTGACCAGAGCCTCCTTCCCTCTGGCGGAGCTGACTGGGGATATTCTTTCCTCCTGAGCAGGTGGTAAGCTGGCAGCCCCCCTTGCTTGGGCCGTCTGCCCCTCGTCCAGCTGGGTCCCTACCCAGTTAACCCTGGGTAGGTTGGGTCTGCTCAGTCTGTCCCTGAGCCTGGGGTACTGGGTCCGTACGTGGCCTCTCTGGCCACAGTGATAGGAGCTCAGGTCACATTGGTTCCCTCTAGCAGGTCGGAGGGTCCCAATGCCAGGCGTTCGCCTTGGGTGGGGGGTCTCCATATTTCCTCGTGGGGAGGTCCCATGGTGCCTCTCTCTCTGCATTGTGGGGGGCCTGTTCTTTTGGGACTCCTCCCTGCTACCCCCTAACCGACTGTTCACAAACTGGTCAGCCAGCTGCCCTGCATGCTGTGGGTTCTCCAGCTTTTTGTCCACCAACCATAGCCTCCGGTCGGAAGGGCACTGTTCATACAGTTGCTCCAGTACAATTAGGTCAAGCAGGTCGTCTTTAGCTTGGGCCCCAGCTGTCCACTTGCGGGCATATCCCTGCATTCGGTTGACCAGTTGTAGGTATGTGACCTCAGGCGTTTTACGCTGACTCCGGAACCTTTTCCGGTACATCTTGGGAGTCAGCGCAAACTCGCGGAGCAGGGCCTTTTTGAACAGTTCGTAGTCCCCTGCCTCTGCCCCTGTCATTCGGCTGTACACCTCCATGGCTTTGGGGTCCAGTAAGGGGGTGAGAAACTGGAGCCTGTCTGCAGTGTCAACCCTGTGCATCTCGCAGGCATTCTCAAAGCTGTCAGGAAGCTATCTATGTCCTCCCCCTCCTTACTCTGGGCCAAGAAGCACTTATCAAAGCTCCTTGCAGTCTTGGGTCCCCCCTTACTCACCGCAGCCGGGGCCCCACTGCTCCTCAGCCTGGCCCGCTCCAGTTCATGCTGTCTCTGCTTCTCTTCATGTTGCCTCTGTTTCTCCTTCTTCTTCTGCTCATGCTGGCGTTGCCTCTCCTTCTCTTCCCGCTCATGCTGACGCTGCTTTTCATGATCCTCCAGCTCCCTCATTTTCATCTCCCTCTTCCATTCCAGCCGCCTCCGCTCCAGGGATGGGGAGCTCCGCCAGGAGGATCCCCTGCTGGCTGCCGGGGTCAGGGTGCCCTCGGTATTCGCTGGGCTTCCCCCAACCCCTCCCCCAGGCATAGGTAGGCAGGGTCTCAGGATGTCCTTGGCAGCAGTCTGACCCCTCCCAGCCCAGTCGGGTCCCAGGGCCCACACTGCGTCCACCGGGCGGCTTCCCTCAGGGACGGATCGGGTCATCCAAGTGATCCCTCTCCTCCAACTGGGCAATCAGCTGTTCCTTGGTGGACCTCCCAATGCGCAGCCCCCTCTGCCTGCACAGCTCCCCCAGGTCACTCTTTAGGCGTTTAGCAAACATCTCCCTGCTGGCCACTCACAGGCCTGGGCAGCTTTCCACGATTTCCAGGGAGAACCCCGAGGGTGCCAGCCCTTCTTGAGGTCACCATCTCTTTGCCAGGGTCGAGCTACAGACTCCTCCGCCCCGGGACCGCTCGCTGCAATCCCCCGGGGGACCCCATTACTGCAAAAGTCCTTCTGTCTGGTCACACACTCCCAGGGGTTACCCGCCCCTGGAAACCGTCTCTCTCTGAATCTTCAGCATGCCTGGTCCCCATCAATCCCCCTTTGTTTTACTGTTCCCCAGTCACTTACTGCAGGAAGCACCGTTCATGGGGTGCAGTACATCCCACAGCTCCCACCAGTTGTCACGGAGTGTGGGGGAGTCTGGGGCCTGCACCCCTCTCCCTGGGATTCACTGTGACTCTCAGCCAGTCAGTAAAATGGAAGGTTTATTGGACAATAGGAACACAGTCTAATACAGAGCTTGTGGGTACAACCAGGACCCCTCAGTCAAGTCCTTCTGGGGGGCAGGGAGCTTAGACCCCAGCCCTGGGGTTCCCTGCATTCCACACCCAGCACAAAACTGAAACCAAAACCCCCCCAGCAGGCTCCCTCCTGCAGCCTTTGTCCAGTTTCCCGGGCAGAGATGTTACCTTCCCCCTCCCCCTCCCGGCTCAGGTGACAGGCTCTCAGGTCTCCCACCCCCAGTGAAACTCCCCTGCCACATCCCCAGGTCAACACTCCCCCTCCCTGCTGCATCACAGGCTTATATCCCTGGGGGCTGCCGGAGTCATCCCCCCGGGGGAGCTTCCCCAGAGAGAGCCAGGGCTTCCCATTTACTGTGGCGGGGGGAAGAGAGGGGAAAGGAGCGAGAGCAAGAGAGTAACAGGGCTCCTGGGCAGGGGCAGGGGAAGGTTGCCAACTTTCTACTCGCACAAAACCGAACACCCTTGCCCCACCCCTGCTCTGAGGCCCCGCCCATGCCCCACCCCTGCTCTGAGGCCCCACCCATGCCCCACCCCTGCTCTGAGGCCCCACCCCCACTCCCTCCACCCCTCTCCCTCCATCGCTCGCTCTCCCCATCCTCACTCACTTGCTCATTTTCACCGGGCTGGCTCAGGGGGCTGGGGTGCAGGTGGGGGTGAGAGCTCTGGCTGGGGGTGTGGGGTTTGGGGTGCAGGATGGGCTCCAAGCTGGGTGGTGGAGCCGAGGGGTTCAGAATATGGGAGGGGACTCCAGGCTGAGGCAGGGGGTTGGGGTGTGGGTGGAGGTACGGGCTCTGGACTGGGGGTGAGGGTTCCAGGGTGGGGCCAGAAATGGGGAGTTCAGAAATGCAGGAGGGGGCTCTGGGCTGGGGCAGAGGGTTGGAGTGTGGGGGGCAATGGGCCATGGCATGGCACGGGCAGCCCCACTCTGTCCAGCCCAGTGTGAGGGCACTATTTACAAACTGGCAGTTGCCAGACGCACACTGGCCTGCCCAGTCCTGTGCTGCCAGCGGGCCCCTTCCCCTTGGGGGGCAGGCCCATGCTGCACCACACAGCCCCCCCTCCCAACACCACAACACCCCACCAATTCCCTATGGCCAGAGCCTCCCAGGACCCACGATGCCTAGCACCCCGCCCACACCCCTCCACAAACGCACAGCACCCTGCACAACACCACCCTGCCCAGCAGCCCCATGCCCACAACCCCACCACAACTGCCCAGCACCCCCGACAGAGCCCCACTCCCTAGTGCCCCAACACACACATCATCCCTGCCCCCTCAGAGCCCAGCACCCCCCAAGAGACCACCTCCTGCTGGGAGGCGACTGCGTCTGCCGGGCTGGTCCCGGACCGTGAATTGGTCCATCCCTGCGGGAGTGGCGCAAGCAGCCAGGCCAGGGCCTGCCCCACCAGGGCTCCCGGAGGACCCACTTGTCTGGAGGGGCCCAGCCAAGCCCCCCCCAGTGGCTGAGACCTGAGATTGGCCAGGCTTCTTCCCCAGTCCCAGGTGGCTCAGCTCTGGGGAGACCAGTGAGGCCCCACAGGTGATGGGAAGCAGAGACTGCCCGGAGCCGGAGGTGCCCTGGGGTCTGGCCAGGGGGCAGAGAGGAGCAGGGGGGTGGGGACGGGGATGGAGAGGAGCCCTCGGCCGGCCGGCGGGCAGGCTGAGAGGAGCAAGTGGTGGGCGGGGGGAGCCAGCGGGATCTCAGGGCGCAGGGCAAGTGGAGCAGGCCGGGACCCCTTCTGAGCATGGGCCTGGCTCCGTGGCACCACTGTAAACCCGGCACTGCCTGCGTGGGGGGGATTGCCGGGTTCCCCGTGTGGTGAGGGGGGGAGATCACTGGGTTCCCTGTGCGGAGAGCGGGGGGGATTGCCGGGTTTCCTGCACGGTGAGGGAGGAGATTGCCGGGTTCCCTGCACGGGGGGCAGGGGGGATCACTGGGTTCCCTGTGTGGGGGGGAATCGTTCAGGTTTCCTCCGTGTCTGCCAGGAGAGGGGTAGATCCTCACAGTGGGCGGCTGAGCCTCTCCCCACCACTCCTGAATTCCAGGCCTCTGTGCACACGGTTCCTCTCCTTGTGGGGAAGACAGCGTGGGGCTGGGAGAAGCCTGGATTCCCCCCACCTCCCGTGAACCTTTGACAGACAGCAGCCCACAAATGGGGTGGAAGCAGCAGAGGGGAGGGGAGCAGCCAGCTGGACCCACCTCTCAGCCTGTGCTGAGCCTGCGGCTCTCTGGGCAGGGGCTGTCGTCACCTGTGAGTGCAGCACCTGGCCCCCGGGGCCCTGAGCAGGGACCCTCGCTGCTGCCCCAGAGACCTGGCCCAGGCAGCATCCTGCTCCTGCCCCCACAGGGGTAGCTCTCAGAGGTGAGGGGGCCTGTGTGAGGGCCCAGAGAGAAACAATTCTCCCCAGAAGGCAGGGGACTGGGAGCTGGGCCAAGTGGCTGGGGGTGGGGGGCAGGATGGCCAGGGGCAGCTGGAGACTCCTGGCTGCAGGTGGGTGAATTTCGGGAGAGCTGAGACACACTGACCCCATGAAGTGCTCAGATAAAACCCTGCCTGGGCTGGGCTGGGCAAGGGGCTGCTCCGACTCCGTCCCTATGGATCTGTATGCTGGCCTTGCCCTTCTCTTTCAGAGCTTCCTTCCCCCTCGACCCCCCCACCGGGCTTCTGCCTTTCTCTCCCCGCCCCCCTCGGTCGCATTTGTAACCCATCTCCCCGTGTGGGCAGCATCAAGCGCTGGGTTCAAAATTTGGGGGTTTCTCTAAGATTACAGAACAGAACCGGCTCGAGCCCCGAGCCAGAGACCTAGGGACCAAGCCCCGGGCATCTCTCAGAGGCAGCGCTGAGTCTGTGTGTAACAGAATAACTGTTATGGAAAACACCAATTCCAAAGCATGGAAACCCTAAGTAAACGACTGCCCCATAGTATCACAGGCAGTGTCTTTTGCCTCAGTTTCCCACCCTGCTGGGTGACAGTCCAACAGCCAAATGTCCCTTCAATGCACTGCTCCCCTTTCCCTCTGCAGCATCCCAGAATCCAAGGGGGGTGGTCCTGGGGGTCACCTCTTGCCCCCGAGGTCACTGGTGGTTGAGTGGTGCCTCCGCTCTGGCTCTGGGCTCTGACCCCATCACTGCCGCTGGGCCATCACCGCTGCGTCTAACTGCGATGCCACGGGCTGTCTTTCCATCGCCTCTTCTACCTTGTCTGCCCCCGCGCAGGTCTCGGGTCAGCCCTCCCCCCACGCCCTGGCCATCTGGTGGGTAGTTACAGCTCTGGCCAGCCAAGAAAGCACCAGGAGTCTCAGGTGGCGCTGGTCAGCGCTACCTTTAAACGGGGTGTCTACCATGGGCATGGCACCAGCCAGGAACCGACCCAACCGCTCTGTCTGTCCCTTGCTTCAGCATCGCTTCCCACTTAGTGTGTGCGGTTAATCAGCGTGACCCCCAACTGGGGCCCATTCAGTACAGTTCTGCTGCCCGAACTCACCCACCCAGGAGAATAACAGTGCATTGCTCCTGGGCTAAAGGGAAGCTTAAACCCAAACTGGTGACTTTGGGCTGCTGGTCACCTAGCCACAGTAGGGCACCCATGAAAATATAGGGGCTCCTGAGGTCTCTTCCCGCAATTCATCACTAGATGGCAGAGGACAGGTCATTCAGACCCCCAGTTTAGTGACTGGACCCTGTTGTCATGGAGTCCCCGGGCAATGCTCTGGAGCTGCTCCCTATGAAGCCAGGCAGGACTCTGGGGAGTCTCCTCTCTGGGAGCAGCCTGTCTGCAGGACACACAGCTCACCCGGCTCCCCCCTTCCTGGGTCTGACCTCGGAGCATCCAGCGTCCTCTGCCCTCCGTGCACTTCCCACAGCAAGTGCGCCCAGGCGGGGTCCTGGGGAAGCCAGAGGGTCCTGCCCCCCAACTCCGCAGTCAGACGTGACTCTCAGCCAGCCAGTAAAACAGAAGGTTTATTAGATGACAGGAACATGGTCTAACACAGAGCTTGTAGGTGCAGAGAACAGGACCCCTCAGCTGGGTCCATTTTGGGGGACAGTGAACCAGACAACCCCATCTGCACTTCACTCCTCGTCCCCAGCCAGCCCCAAACTGAAACTCTCCCCAGCCCCCCCTCCTCTGGGCTTTGTCCGTTTCCCAGGCCAGGAGGTCACCAGATTCCTTTGTTCTCCAACCCTTTAGCTCTCACCTTGCAGGGGGGAAGGGCCAGGCCATCAGTTGCCAGGAAACAGGGTGTCGGCCATTCTCTGTGTCCAGACCCCTGCACACACCTGCCCTCTAGAACTTTGCGATGATCACGCACCCTTATCCCACCTCCTAGATACTTAAGAATTGCATAGGGGAAATTGAGGCACCCCCACACTATTCAGAGGAAACATCAAGAACAGTCTCACTTTGTCACATCTCTCCCCCCTTTGAGACCGAACTGAGCGGGGTCACTTCAGTCGGTGATCTGGGGAAGTTCGAAGCCACCAACGTTCCCATGGATGCCCCAGCATCTCTCCCATTCCTTGGTGGGAGTTACACCAGGGCCTTCCAGTTTCATGCCCTCTCTTAGGTCGGGGGTGGTCAATAGCACTCGCATGCCGCAGGTGGGAAGGTTTATGTGGCCCGTGCCCTTTTGCCACCCCAAAACCCTCGGGGGTCAAACTGGGATCGAGTCTTCTCCCAGCGCTCCAGTCTGGAGGGCTGCAATTCGGGCTCTCTTGGTTAAGAGCCCCCATCTTGAGCCACACACTGTTCACTTACAGAACTAGCATGGAGACATCCCTCTCTCAACAACCTTGTCCCCCCAACAAGCTGGCCACTTGGTTATAGGGCTGTTTAACTTTCTTAACAGCTTTCACTCCATCTGAGATCTTCTCAAAGCTATCCACACTGGATCCTTCAACAGGAAAGTGAGTGGATCCATTCACAACAGAAAATTTCTGGCTGTTAGGAATTGAAACTTTCATGATTAAATCACTTTCACACCCTTCAGTTGCGGTAAACTGCTTGCAAAGACTCCATGAGGATTCCTTTCCCTAGGAGCTTTACTATGCAACAATTCACCCTTCACAGAAATTCTGCCCTTACCCTCTTCACCTAGGGCTTGCTCTAGAGAAACACTTTCCTGAGCAACAACAGACTCTTTCTGGGTCTCACTTACATCCAGAATCACCTCTGGCCCATCAGGCGGATTCCTACACAATCCCCTTTCAGGCAAACTCACAGACTTCCTAGATAAAAGGTTAGAAGCCTTCTCCTTCCCTTTGCCACACACAAGTTCAGGAATCTTTTCCTTCTTGCTACAGGTTTCCACACCCTCAGTAGGTAACACGATAAAATCACCTTTCTGCTCTCCTTGTGCCCTGGCTAGGATCTCACCCTGATTAGACAGAGTTGCTTCACCCTTTCCTAGCCACACACTAGCAATGGGCAAAATACAAGCACCAGAATTGTCTGGTCTCTGGGATTTTACATAGACACTAACTGGATGCGAGCTAGTGACAGGGCCATTCTCCCGAGCAGACACAAACTTAGGGCCATTCCCTTCCTGGGCTTTAGCTGAATCCAGAACCAGCTCTGAGACAACTGCACTATTCTCAGCCATCACAGGCTGAAAGGCCCCTTCTGTCTGCTCCACAGACAAAGAAGAGCCGGAGACACTTTCTCCTTTCCCAGACACACAGCTTGGGATCATTCCCCTGGTCCCAGCACACAGGGCTGTTCACAGACAACTGCTTGGAGACCGGGGTAGCTCCCTCCACAGGCAAGTCAATACCCCTGACAGACACAGGCACCTTTCCTTCCCTGTCCCAATTCTCCACCCAGCTAACAGGTAAGGTCCAGGGACACTCGTCTTCCACTCTCCTCGCCTTCCCACGCTGCTGACTAGACAAAGCCATCAGCTCACAAGGCTGCCTAGGCTCATCCAAACTTTCCTTACCAAGCACCTTGCCACTCCCAACAGATCCCCTCCCTGCCTGTGTGTCCCCCCCCCACACCCTCCTCAGCTGGGGTCTCAGCTCCCACTGTGCTCAGCGCTGCCCTTGCTGTCCCCGTGGGGGTAGGCAGCGAGCTCGCTGCTTTCCTCACTGCATCAGAGCCAGCGTGAGCCCCCGCTCCGGTGTGCAAGGGGGCAGGGAGCATCTCTCTGTCCCACCCAGCCCCAGGGCTCTGGTTACAGGCAGGCAGGTATCCTGAGCCTAGCAGCTCCTCCCTGCTGCCAGCCAGGTCAGCTGCACTTTCAATGACCATTTCCCTCTCCACCGATTGATTCCCTGGATTCAAATTCAAACCCTCGGCCGTTACAGGAGCCGGGCCTGGATCCTGTCCCAAAGAGACACAGTCACCCCACAACAGGGTCTCACAGCTGGTATCCTGGAGAACCCCAATGACCAGCCACCCCCACCCCTCCTGGGTCTGCACAGGGATCTGGGCCATAGGCAGGGCAAGGGGCTTCATCCCTGGGACCCTCACCCAGCTCACCCAGCCCCTCAGCCTCTGAGGTTGCACCACCAGGGGCCTGACAACAGTTCTCTCTGTCCCAGGATCTCACCACCGCAGGAATGTCTCCCCATTGACCATCACCTTCCACTCCCACTAGGATTTCAAGGGGCCTGACCCCAGGAGACTCCACACAGACATATAGGTTGGGACCAGGAGTGGGAGCCTGTCCACTTCCCCACCCATCTGGCTGACGGAGTCTATGGCCTTGGGACTTAAGAACTGCATAGAGGAAACTGAGGCACCCCCACACTATTCAGAGGAAACATTAAGAACAGTCCCACTTTGTCACCCCCTTCTCACAGGCTGCCCATCCCCGAGCAGAGCCAGCTCCTGCAGCTTGCCCCCCATCTGCTGAGCAGCAGTTGCCAGGAGACAGAGCCGGAGCTGGCTGTCCTGGGCACAAAGGAGAGGCAGCAGGGGCTGCTGCTGCCCCAGCGCTGTCCCTGGGACACTGGCCAGGACACCAGCCTCCCAGGGATGCCCCCTTTCAAAGCCCAGCTCTCTGTACCAGGCAGCCCCACGCTAACCCTGGGCCGGCTGCTGGATACTCAGCTGCAAATCCTCCAGCCTCTGCACTGGTTCCTGCAAACAAGGCAGCCATTGCACCAGGGCCGCCAGGGAGAGCGGAAATCCCCAGTGCAGCGACCTGGGCCCTCAGGTACAGCCCTGGCTGGAATGTCACTGAGCCGCCAGCATCCGGCCCTGCCCTGATTCCGCACGCTCACGGGGAACCTGTCCCAGCCTGCCCCAGCCCATTCCCAGCCCCCAGATGGCTCAGCCAGGAACCCTCCCCCACCACCTCTCTCCCTTGGCTCACTCACCGGGAACCCTCCCCCACCCACTTCAAATAACGCAGCCTCCAGCACTTCCCGCTCCATGGGATTTCCAGCTGTTATGAAGTGGGACTGTTCTTAATGTTTCCTCTGAATATTGTGGGGGTGCCTCAGTTTCCCCTAGGCAGTTCTTAAGTATCTAGGGGGTGGGATAAGGGTGTATGATCGTTGCAGAGCCCTAGAGGGCAGGTGTGTGCAGGGGTCTGGACACAGAGAATGGCCGACACCCCGTTTTCTGGCAACTGGTGGCCTGGGCCCTTCCCCCCTGCAAGGTGAGAGCTAAAGGGTTGGAGAACAAAGGAATCCGGTGCCCTCCTGCCTGGGAAAGGGACAAAGCCCGGAGGAGGGGGGGCTGGGGAGAGTTGCAGTTTGGGGCTGGCTGGGGACATGGAGTGAAGTGCAGACATGGTTGTCTGGCTCACTGCCCCCCAAGATGGACCTGAATGAGGGGTCCTGTTCTCTGTACCTAGAAGCTCTGGTTTAGACCATGTTCCTGTCGTCTAATAAACCTTCTGTGTTACTGGCTGGCTGAGAGTCACGTTTGACTGCAGAGTTGGGGGGCAGGACCCTCTGGCTTCCCCAGGACCCCGCCTAGGCGGACTCGCTGTGGGAAGCGCACGGAGGGGCAGAGGATGCTGGATGCTCTGAGGTCAGACCAGGAAGGGGGGAGCCGAGTGAGCTGTGTGTCCTGCAGACAGGCTGCTCCCAGAGAGGAGACTTCACTAGAGTCCTGCCTGGCTTTGTAGGGAGCAGCTCCAGAGCGTCGCCGGGGACTCCGGGACACCGGCTGGCTTTGCTTCCCCCGCCTCCACCTCCGGCTGTGCTGAGCTCTCCATCCCCACCCTCCCATCAGGAAGAGACAGTTGGAGTCTGCTGCTTGTACGGGGCAAAGGGGGTCAGCAAGCCCCTTCCCGCTCATCTCTGACACCTCTAGGCCTCTATGTGTCACTTCTCTGGCCACACTGGTGGATACACAGGAGCAGGGCTTGTGGGGAATGGGTACCTCCACACAGGGCAATGGCCTTGCAGCTGCACGGACACCCCCAACAGGCTCCTCAATTGGCAGCCGATGGGGCAGCAGGCACATGTCATTGCGCTGGCCCAGCATTTGCCGTGCGAGGACAGTGCAAGGGCAGGGGCTCAGGGACAAGGGGCGGTGCAAAGGCAGATCCTTGGAGAGAAGGGGCAGGGTGGGGGCAGGGCTTCAGGGGAAGGGGTGGCACAAGGGAAGGGCTTCAAGGGGAAGGGGCGGGGCCTCAGGGGGAAGTGGCGGCACATGGGAAGGGCCTCAGGGGAAGGGGCGGGGCCTCAGGGGGAAGGGGCGGCACAAGGGAAGGGCTTCAAGGGGAAGGGGCGGGGCCTCAGGGGGAAGTGGCGGCACATGGGAAGGGCCTCAGGGGAAGGGGTGGGGTTTTAGGGGAAGGGGCGGCACTAGGGAAGGGCCTCGGGGAAGGGGCGGGGCCTCAGGGGGAAGGGGCGGCACAAGGGAAGGGCCTCAGGGGAAGGGGCAGGGTTTCAGGGGAAGGGGCGGCACAAGGGAAGGGCCTCAGGGAAGGAGTGGGGCCTCAGGGGGAAGGGGCAGGGCTTCAAGGAGCGGGGCTTCAGGGGGATGGGGTGGCACGGCCACAGTTTGGGCCCCGGTGGCCCCGCCATGTTTACGGGCCTTCTGCCACTCCTGCTGCTAATCCAGCCAACGGGGGGAGGGAGAGTCTTGCCTCTGGCATTTCTCATCTTGCTCTCACTGTTGTCTGGATGCCTCCAGCCAGGGGGCTGCACTGGCTCCTATCCCTGCCTCTTGTCCAGTTCCTGGCATTGTGTCTGCAGAGATACTTCTCTTGTCCGCATGTCCCATGAAAACTGCATGTGCCTGTGTCTCATGGAGCCTCTTCTCTCTCTGCAGAGACGTGGGTGCTGCCCCGGGAAGTGAGCGGGGCCCCACCCGTCACCGGAGGGGAGTGCAGCGCAAGAAGGCAGACGGCATGGAGCACCAGCCGGCAGTGAATGGACATGCCACCCCCACAGCTCACCCAAAAGACATCCCGGGAGGAAGTCACTTACATCAGGGCATGCAGCCTGGCAAGCGGCGACAGATGGGTGTGGAGTCACACGGTGTGGGAGAGCCCCTGGTGGGGACTGGGATCATTGCTGGGGTGTACGTGGAGGCTTCCAAGAAGACAATGAGCTTTTATGATGCCACCAGAGAGCATCTCCTGATGTCTGAGCCAGCACTTGCTCTTCTGGAGGCTCAGGCAGCCACAGGCTCCCTCATTGACCCGGTGGGGAACAAGCAGCTCTCCGTGGCAGAGGCCGTGAGACTGGGGCTGGTAGGCCTGGAGCTGAAAGAAAAGCTGCTGTCTGCAGAGAGAGCAGCAATTGGCTTTATGGACCCCTACACAGATGAGAAGATTTCACTCTATCAAGCCATCCAAAAAGAGCTGCTCGGGCGGGATCAGGGCGCCCGCCTGCTGGAGGTCCAGATCGCCACAGGGGGCCTCGTGGATCCAGCCACCAGCCACCGCATTCCCATGGACATTACCTACGAGCAGGGACACTTTGGTGACGAGATGAGCCAGCTCCTCTCTGACTCCAGCTCTGCTGCTGCCAGAGGGTTTCTTGACCCAAACACCAGCGAGACCGTCACCTATCTGGAGCTTAAGAAACGGTGCATGATCGATCCCTCCACAGGGCTCCTCCTCTTGCCCCTGAAAATCACTTTCCCAGGGCTGAGAGGGAGAGTGAGCAGCAGTGAGCTGCTCAGCTCCAGCATCATTGACATGGACACGTTCAGGGCCCTCGAGGAAGGCCGGGTCTCCGTCCAAGAGGTTGCAGAGATGGACCATGTTCAGCAGTACCTGGAGGGCACGGGAAGCATTGCAGGTGTTGCCATACTGCCGACTGGTGAGAGGAAGAGTCTGTACCAGGCGCTGACAGAGCACCTCCTCATGCCAGGCACAGCACTGGCCCTCCTGCAGGCCCAGGCTGCCACAGCCTGCCTGACAAAGCCCACCAAGAACCAGAGACTCTCAGTTGATGATGGTGTCAAGGCTGGTGTGGTTGGGCCGGAGCTCTATGAGAAGCTGTCGTCCGCTGAGAGAGCTGCCACCGGGTACCGAGACCCCTGCACTGGGGAGCTGCTCTCTCTGTTTCAAGCCATGAATAAGGGGCTCATTGCCAGGGACCAGGGGACTTACCTACTGGAGGCCCAGCTGGCCACCGGTGGCCTCATTGATCCAGTCCACAATCACCGTGTCCCAGTGGAGATGGCCTGCCAACGGGGCTACCTCGATGAAGAGATGAAGCGGCTCCTCTTCTATCCCACCCATGACATGAAAGGGTTCTTCGACCCCAACACGAAGGAGACACTCATGTACGCAGAGTTATTGGAGAGGTGTGTCACTGACCCAGACACCGGTCTCCGCCTGCTGCCACTCTTCGGAGAAGATGGGGAAGGGTCTCAGGGCATGCATTCCTTCATTGACCACAGGACCCGAATGGCTTTGGAAGACACAACCATACCTGTAGCCTGTGGCAAATTCAAGGGGAAGTCAGTGTCGCTCTGGAAACTCCTCTTCTCAGACTACTTCACAAACGTGCAAAGGGCCACGCTTACCCAGCAGTGCCGCACCACAACTCTCTCCATGAAGGAACTGGCTAAGACCATCAGCACCACAGTTCAGCAAATGGCTTCCACCGCCAATATTACCTTTGAAGGCCTGAGGCACAAAGTGACCCCTAGCCAGCTCCTGAGCGCTGACATCATCAACAGGGATTTGTTTGAGAAGCTGAGCCAAGGGGAGACATCAGCCAGAGAAGTTGTCTGCATGGACACAGTCAGGAAGTACCTGGAAGGGACAGGCAGTATAAGTGGGCTGCTGCTGCCCGATTCCCAGGAGAAAATTAGCATCTACCAGGCAAAGAGGAAAGGCCTTCTAATGCCAGGGACATCCCTCATCCTCCTCGAGGCACAGGCTGCCACTGGATTCATCATCGACCCAGCTGCAAACAAGAAATATTCCGTGGAGGAGGCTCTGCGAGCCAATGTCATCGGCCCAGATATTTACAACAAGCTTCTGGCAGCAGAGAAAGCAGTCACTGGCTACAAAGACCCCTACACCGGCAACAAGATCTCCCTCTTCCAGGCCATGAGCAAAGGCCACATCATCAGAGACCACGGCATCCGCCTGCTG
Source organism: Dermochelys coriacea (assembly GCF_009764565.3). NCBI lineage: Eukaryota > Metazoa > Chordata > Testudines > Dermochelyidae > Dermochelys > Dermochelys coriacea. The sequence goes on along the minus strand of NC_050069.1, from coordinate 1,028,732 downwards.
GAGGCCCAGATCGCCACTGGTGGCATCATCGACCCCCTGCACAGTCACCGAATCCCCGTGGAGGTGGCTTACAAGCGGGGCTACTTTGACAAGAAGATGAACCGGATCCTCTCTGACTCCAGCGTTGACACCAAGGGCTTCTTCGACCCCAACACGCACGAGAACCTCACGTACTTGCAGCTGAAGGAGAAGTGCATCACAGAGCCCTCCACTGGACTCTGCCTCCTGCCTCTGAACAGCAAGAAGCGTCAGTTCATCAACGACACCACCAAACAAGCCTTCAGGAGCACCTGGCTCCTCGTGAAGTACGGGAGGTTCCAAGGAGAAAGGGTCTCCGTGTGGGACCTGTTGAACTCTGAGTATTTCAGCGAGGGAAAGCGGCGGGAGATATTTAATCACTACCAGCTGCGGAAGCTCACCCTGGAGCAGATCAGACTCATGTTGGAGGAAGAGATGAAAAAATGGGCCCACATCAAATTCCCAGCCATGAGAGGCAGCGTCACGGCCTACCACCTGCTAGAAACTGGCATCATAGACAAGGCCCTGTTCGAGAGGGTGCTGGAAGGAGCCGTGAGCCCAGAGGACGTCCTGCGCATGGACTCTGTCCGGAAATACCTCTACGGCTCCGGCAGCATCGGGGGGATCGTGCTCCAGCCATCAAACCAGAGAATGAGCATCTATGAAGCCATGAAGCAGAAGATTGTGATGCCAGGGGTGGCTCTCCCACTGCTTGAGGCCCAGGCTGCTACTGGCTTCATCATCGACCCAGTGAAAAACCAGAAGCTGTGCGTTGATGAAGCTGTAAGGGAAGGGGTTATTGGGCCAGAACTCCATGAGAAACTGCAGCATACAGAAGGAGCCGTAATGGGCTATAAAGACCCTTTCACTGGGGAAAAGATCTCCCTCTTCCAAGCCATGAAGAAGGGCCTTATCGCTGACAAACAGGCTATTCAGCTCATGGAAGCCCAAATTGCCACAGGAGGCATCATCGACCCCCACCACAGCCACTATGTCTCTGTGGAATTTGCCCAGAAACAAGGCTACTTGGACGAGGACATGAGCAAAACCCTTTCTAGTGCCTCTGATAATACCAGGGTCTACTGCATCCCCAACAGCAAGGAGCCTGTGACTTACGCTCAGCTCATCACTCACTGCCAGAAGGATGAAAACTCTGGCCTCCACTTGCTGCCTTTGCCACAGACAGCTGTGCCTGTCCGCACAGATGAGCAAATCCAGCAGGTATTCAAGGACACCATGGTAAAGGCGAAAGGGGTCTCCCTCTGGGAGCTGATCCACTCTGGCTACTTCACTGAGGAGCAGAGAAATGACTTTGTGGAGAAGTACCGGTCTGAGGACGTGTCTGTCTGGCAGCTGGTCACTCTTGTCCTGAAGCTTGTTGAGGAAATAGAGATGAAAGCCCATACTCACATCACCTTTGAAGGCCTGCGAGGCAGCGTGCCTGCTGTCTGGCTGCTCGATGCTGGCATCGTTACTGAGAAGATGTTTGTGGAGCTGGCTAAGGGAAAACAAACGGCTGGAGAAGTAGCCGAGATGGAGAGCGTGAAGAGATACTTACAGGGCACGGGGAGCATTGCTGGAATTTTCATACAGGCCTCCAAGAAGAGGATGAGCATTTACCAAGCAATGAAAAACAATCTCCTCCTGCCCGGGACAGGGGTGTTGTTGCTAGAGGCTCAAGCAGCTACAGGAGCTGTTATAGACCCAGTAACAAACCAGAAACTTGATGTGGAGGATGCCGTCAAAGCAGCCATTGTCGGTGAGGAACTCATGGAGAAGCTGCTTCTAGCAGAGAGAGCAGTGACTGGTTACACAGACCCATACACGGGGAACTCAATATCAGTCTGTCAAGCAATCAGGAAAGGCCTCATTCCCATGAGTGATGGTGTTCCCTTAATAGAGGCCCAGCTGGCTACAGGAGGGGTCATCGATCCTATCCACCATCATCATCTTCCTCTTCCTGCTGCCTACATGCACGGCTTTTATGATGAAGAAATGAACCAGGCCCTATCCCAGCCCACTGACAACAACAAAGTCTTCTTTGATCCAAACACAAAGGAAAACTTGACCTACCAGCAGCTGAAAGACAAGTGTGTCCCTGATGCTGAGACAGGCCTCTGGCTACTACCTCTGTCTGAAACTGCAGCATTCTATGTGGACAAACAAACCATGGAGGTGCTGAAATCTGTGACAGTCTGTGTTGCCGTAGGACGGTTCAAAGGGCAAACAGTTTCCCTCTGGGACCTTCTCAATTCCGAGTATATGACAGAGTGCAAGCAGAGAGAGCTGGTGGAACTATACAAAGGGGAGAACGCTGTGGCTCTGCAAGAAATCATCACCACCGTTACCACAATCATTGAAGAAACTGAGAAGCAAGGCAAGAGGTTCACATTCAAGGGCCTGCGGAAGCAGGTGTCTGCCAGTGACCTCTTCCAGTCTCAGCTGATAGACAAGAAAACCCTGGATGAACTCAAGCAGGGACAGAAAACTGTTAAAGAAGTCACAGAGATGGACTCCGTCCGGAGATACCTGGAGGGGGTTAACTTCATAGCTGGAGTGCTAGTACAGCCAGCCAATGAGAAGATGAGCATCTACCAGGCTATGATGAGAAGCATGCTGAGGCCGGGCACCGCACTGGTGTTGCTGGAGGCGCAGGCTGCCACCGGGTTTGTTATTGACCCGGTGAAGAACAAGAGGCTGTCAGTGGAGGAGGCACTTGCTGCTGGGCTCATTGGACAAGAGATCTATGAAAAGCTGCGGTCTGCAGAGAGAGCAGTTACCGGATACACTGACCCCTACACAAAAGGCCAAATCTCCCTCTTCGAAGCCATGAACCAGGGACTGATCCTCAAGAGCCATGGCATCCGCCTGCTCGAGGCCCAGGTTGTCACTGGCGGCATCATCGATCCCGTGCACAGTCACCGCCTCCCCATGGAGGTGGCTTACAAGCGGGGCTACTTCGATGAAGAGATGAACCGGATCCTCTCTGACCCCAGCGACGACACCAAGGGCTTCTTCGACCCCAACACTCATGAGAACCTCACCTACATACAACTCTTGGAGAGATGTGTCCAAGACCCTGAGACTGGGCTGTACATGCTCCAAATAGTAAAGCATGGGGGGAGATACTTCTATATAGATGAGTCAATGAAACAATTTTTATGCTCAAAACCCATTAAAATGCACGTTGGGAAGTTCAAAGGCCAAACAGTGTCCCTCTGGGACCTGCTCTGCTCTCAGTACATCTCAGAACAGAAAAGAAAAGAATTAGTGAAGCAATATAAATGTGAAACCCTGACAATAGAACAGCTCACTACAGTCATCATCACCATCATTGAGGAAATGGAACTCATAACCCAAGCCCTTAAGGTAAAAGGTCTCAGAAGAGATGTATCAATGTCAGAGTTATTCAATGCTGAGATAATTGACAAAACGACACTGGACAATCTGCAAAAAGGAACTCTCACAGTCCATAAACTCACCCAAATGAATTCTGTCAAGAGGTATCTGGACGGAACTGGCTGCATTGCTGGAGTTCTGCTGCCAGCCAAGAAAGAGAGGATGAGCATCTACCAGGCCCGAGAGAGAGGTCTCCTAACACCAGAATCAGCGCTGGTGCTGCTGGAAGCGCAGGCTGCAACTGGCTTTATCATTGACCCACTAAAGAACGAGAAGCTGTCTGTCGATGAAGCTGTCTCCGCTGGCCTGGTGGGCAGTGAGATTCACGAGAAGCTGCTCTCTGCAGAGAGAGCAGTAACCGGATACACAGACCCATGCACAGGCAACAAGATCTCCCTCTTCCAGGCCATGAAGAAAGACCTGCTAGTCAAAGACCACGGCATCCACCTGCTGGAGGCCCAGATAGCCACCGGCGGCATCATCGACCCCGTGCACAGTCTCCGCCTCCCCATGGAGGTGGCTTACAACCGGGGATATTTCGACGATGACACATTTCTCCTTCTTTCTGATCCAGAATATGGCAACAAACGATTTATGGATCCTAACACCAAGGAAAAACTCAGTTATGCACAGCTTCTGCACAGATGTAGCAAAGACCCAGACACAGGACTATGCCTGCTCCAGATAATAGAAAAGAAGGAAGACTATTTCTACATTGATGAGCAAACAAAAAATACAATGTTATCCACCATGGTTCAAGTACCGGTAGGGAAATACAAAGGACATAATCTATCTCTATGGAAACTCCTCTGTTCCGAATATATCACTGAGGAAAAGAGAAAAGAATTGGTAAAAGGATACAAAAAGGAATCCACAGCGATTCTACAAAAGATCATTGATACCATCTTAACCATTATACATGAAAAAGAGAGGAGCAGAAAAGATATATGGTTCCAGGGAATCAGACAACAAATCACTGCATCAGAACTACTCAAGGCAGAGATAATTACCAAGGACACAATGGAAAAGCTAGAGGAAGGAAAAGAGACAGCAAAAGATATAGAAAAGATAGATGCCATAAAGAGATACCTCGAAGGAACTAGCTGCATTGCCGGAGTCCTTGTGCCATCCAACACAGACCCATCCAGGACAGAGAAGATGAGCATCTACCAGGCCATGTGGAAGGGGATTCTGAGGCCGGGCACCGCGCTGGTGCTGCTGGAGGCGCAGGCTGCCACCGGCTTTATCACTGACCCGCTGAAGAACGAGAAGCTGTCCGTCGATGAAGCCGTCTCCGCCGGCCTGGTGGGCAGCGAGGTTCACGAGAAGCTGCTCTCTGCAGAGAGAGCAGTGACCGGATACACTGACCCCTACACAGGCAACAAGATCTCCCTCTTCCAGGCCTTGAAGAAAGACCTGCTGGTCAAAGACCACGGCATCCGCCTGCTGGAGGCCCAGATCGCCACCGGCGGCATCATCGACCCCGTGCACAGTCACCGCCTCCCCGTGGAGGTGGCTTACAAGCGGGGCTACTTCGACGAAGAGATGAACCGGATCCTCTCCGACCCCAGCGACGACACCAAGGGCTTCTTCGACCCCAACACTCACGAGAACCTCACCTACATGCAGCTCCTCAGCAGATGCGTCCCAGACCCAGACACGGGGCTCCTTATGCTTCAGCTGATGCACAAAGGCTCCGTGCTCTTCCAGCTAGATGAACAAACACGAATCTCCTTACAGTCTGCCCCTGCCACCGTCAGCGTGGGGCTCTTCCAGGGGCAGAACGTGACCGTGTGGGAGCTTCTCTTCTCCAGATACGTCCCTGACCAAAAAAGGCAGGAGCTTCTGAAGAAGTACAAAGCGGGGACGCTAACCATTCAGGAAATGACAACCATCATCACCACCCTCATCACCGAGACCGAAAAAGAGAGCGGCAAACAGCCCCGAGGTGTGGAAGGCCCCTGCCGAGAGAAGAGAACATCCGGGAGAGCTGCCAGCGCCCCTTCTCCACAGGACGAACAAGCGGAAAAGACTCTCCGGCTTGCGACCGTCGACGTGTCGGTCGGCGAGTTCCAAGGGCGAAAGGTCTCCGCGTGGGAACTTCTCTTCTCCAAATACTTCTCGGAAGAGAAAAGGCAGGAGGTGCTGGAGAAGTACAGAGCAGGGACCGTGACCCTGGAGGAGCTGGTCAGAATCCTCACCGCTATCGTTGAGGAGAAAGAAGAGAGAAGCAGCAAACTGAAGTTCTCCGGCCTCAGGAGGCAGGTGACTGCCTCAGAGCTGTTCAGCTCTGACATTATTGACCAGAACACGCTGACTGAACTCACCCAGGGCACCAAGACGGTGCAGGAGATCACGGAAATGGATTCCGTAAAGCGATACCTCCAAGGAACTAGCTGCATTGCCGGAGTCCTTGTGCCATCCAACACAGACCCATCCAGGACAGAGAAGATGAGCATCTACCAGGCCATGTGGAAGGGGATTCTGAGACCGGGCACTGCGCTGGTGCTGCTGGAGGCGCAGGCTGCCACCGGCTTTATCACTGACCCGCTGAAGAACGAGAAGCTGTCCGTCGATGAAGCCGTCTCCGCCGGTCTGGTGGGCAGCGAGGTTCACGAGAAGCTGCTCTCTGCAGAGAGAGCAGTGACCGGATACACTGACCCCTACACAGGCAACAAGATCTCCCTCTTCCAGGCCTTGAAGAAAGACCTGCTAGTCAAAGACCACGGCATCCGCCTGCTGGAGGCCCAGATCGCCACCGGCGGCATCATCGACCCCGTGCACAGTCACCGCCTCCCCGTGGAGGTGGCTTACAAGCGGGGCTACTTCGACGAAGAGATGAACCGGATCCTCTCCGACCCCTCTGACGACACCAAGGGCTTCTTCGACCCCAACACTCACGAGAACCTCACCTACATGCAGCTCCTCAGCAGATGCGTCCCAGACCCAGACACGGGGCTCCTTATGCTTCAGCTGATGCACAAAGGCTCCGTGCTCTTCCAGCTAGATGAACAAACACGAATCTCCTTACAGTCTGCCCCTGCCACCGTCAGCGTGGGGCTCTTCCAGGGGCAGAACGTGACCGTGTGGGAGCTTCTCTTCTCCAGATACGTCCCTGACCAAAAAAGGCAGGAGTTTCTGAAGAAGTACAAAGCGGGGACGCTAACCATTCAGGAAATGACAACCATCATCACCACCCTCATCACCGAGACCGAAAAAGAGAGCGGCAAACAGCCCCGAGGTGTGGAAGGCCCCTGCCGAGAGAAGAGAACATCCAGGAGAGCTGCCAGCGCCCCTTCTCCACAGGACGAACAAGCGGAAAAGACTCTCCGGCTCGCGACCGTCGACGTGTCGGTCGGCGAGTTCCAAGGGCGAAAGGTCTCAGCGTGGGAACTTCTCTTCTCCAAATACCTCTCGGAAGAGAAAAGGCAGGAGGTGCTGGAGAAGTACAGAGCAGGGACCGTGACCCTGGAGGAGCTGGTCAGAATCCTCACCGCTATCGTTGAGGAGAAAGAAGAGAGAAGCAGCAAACTGAAGTTCTCCGGCCTCAGGAGGCAGGTGACTGCCTCAGAGCTGTTCAGCTCTGACATTATTGACCAGAACACGCTGACTGAACTCACCCAGGGCACCAAGACGGTGCAGGAGATCACGGAAATGGATTCTGTTAAGCGATACCTCCAAGGAACTAGCTGCATTGCCGGAGTCCTTGTGCCATCCAACACAGACCCATCCAGGACAGAGAAGATGAGCATCTACCAGGCCATGTGGAAGGGGATTCTGAGGCCGGGCACCGCGCTGGTGCTGCTGGAGGCGCAGGCTGCCACCGGCTTTATCACTGACCCGCTGAAGAACGAGAAGCTGTCCGTCGATGAAGCCGTCTCCGCCGGCCTGGTGGGCAGCGAGGTTCACGAGAAGCTGCTCTCTGCAGAGAGAGCAGTGACCGGATACACTGACCCCTACACAGACAACAAGATCTCCCTCTTCCAGGCCATGAAGAAAGACCTGCTAGTCAAAGACCACGGCATCCGCCTGCTGGAGGCCCAGATCGCCACCGGCGGCATCATCGACCCCGTGCACAGTCACCGCCTCCCCGTGGAGGTAGCTTACAAGCGGGGCTACTTCGACGAAGAGATGAACCGGATCCTCTCCGACCCCAGCGACGACACCAAGGGCTTCTTCGACCCCAACACTCACGAGAACCTCACCTACATGCAGCTCCTCAGCAGATGCGTCCCAGACCCAGACACGGGGCTCCTTATGCTTCAGCTGATGCACAAAGGCTCCGTGCTCTTCCAGCTAGATGAACAAACACGAATCTCCTTACAGTCTGCCCCTGCCACCGTCAGCGTGGGGCTCTTCCAGGGACAGAACGTGACTGTGTGGGAGCTTCTCTTCTCCAGATACGTCCCTGACCAAAAAAGGCAGGAGCTTCTGAAGAAGTACAAAGCGGGGACGCTAACCATTCAGGAAATGACAACCATCATCACCACCCTCATCACCGAGACCGAAAAAGAGAGCGGCAAACAGCCCCGAGGTGTGGAAGGCCCCTGCCGAGAGAAGAGAACATCCGGGAGAGCTGCCAGCGCCCCTTCTCCACAGGACGAACAAGCGGAAAAGACTCTCTGGCTCGCGACCGTCGATGTGTCGGTCGGCGAGTTCCAAGGGCGAAAGGTCTCCGCGTGGGAACTTCTCTTCTCCAAATACTTCTCGGAAGAGAAAAGGCAGGAGGTGCTGGAGAAGTACAGAGCAGGGACCGTGACCCTGGAGGAGCTGGTCAGAATCCTCACCGCTATCGTTGAGGAGAAAGAAGAGAGAAGCAGCAAACTGAAGTTCTCCGGCCTCAGGAGGCAGGTGACTGCCTCAGAGCTGTTCAGCTCTGACATTATTGACCAGAACACGCTGACTGAACTCACCCAGGGCACCAAGACGGTGCAGGAGATCACGGAAATGGATTCCGTAAAGCGATACCTCCAAGGAACTAGCTGCATTGCCGGAGTCCTTGTGCCATCCAACACAGACCCATCCAGGACAGAGAAGATGAGCATCTACCAGGCCATGTGGAAGGGGATTCTGAGGCCGGGCACCGCGCTGGTGCTGCTGGAGGCGCAGGCTGCCACCGGCTTTATCACTGACCCGCTGAAGAACGAGAAGCTGTCCGTCGATGAAGCCGTCTCCGCCGGTCTGGTGGGCAGCGAGGTTCACGAGAAGCTGCTCTCTGCAGAGAGAGCAGTGACCGGATACACTGACCCCTACACAGGCAACAAGATCTCCCTCTTCCAGGCCATGAAGAAAGACCTGCTAGTCAAAGACCACGGCATCCGCCTGTTGGAGGCCCAGATTGCCACCGGCGGCATCATCGACCCCGTGCACAGTCACCGCCTCCCCGTGGAGGTGGCTTACAAGCGGGGCTACTTCGACGAAGAGATGAACCGGATCCTCTCCGACCCCAGCGACGACACCAAGGGCTTCTTCGACCCCAACACTCACGAGAACCTCACCTACATGCAGCTCCTCAGCAGATGCGTCCCAGACCCAGACACGGGGCTCCTTATGCTTCAGCTGATGCACAAAGGCTCCGTGCTCTTCCAGCTAGATGAACAAACACGAATCTCCTTACAGTCTGCCCCTGCCACCGTCAGCGTGGGGCTCTTCCAGGGGCAGAACGTGACCGTGTGGGAGCTTCTCTTCTCCAGATACGTCCCTGACCAAAAAAGGCAGGAGCTTCTGAAGAAGTACAAAGCGGGGACGCTAACCATTCAGGAAATGACAACCATCATCACCACCCTCATCACCGAGACCGAAAAAGAGAGCGACAAACAGCCTCGAGGTGTGGAAGGCCCCTGCCGAGAGAAGAGAACATCCGGGAGAGCTGCCAGCGCCCCTTCTCCACAGGACGAACAAGCGGAAAAGACTCTCTGGCTCGCGACCGTCGACGTGTCGGTCGGCGAGTTCCAAGGGCGAAAGGTCTCCGCGTGGGAACTTCTCTTCTCCAAATACCTCTCGGAAGAGAAAAGGCAGGAGGTGCTGGAGAAGTACAGAGCAGGGACCGTGACCCTGGAGGAGCTGGTCAGAATCCTCACCGCTATCGTTGAGGAGAAAGAAGAGAGAAGCAGCAAACTGAAGTTCTCCGGCCTCAGGAGGCAGGTGACTGCCTCAGAGCTGTTCAGCTCTGACATTATTGACCAGAACACGCTGACTGAACTCACCCAGGGCACCAAGACGGTGCAGGAGATCACGGAAATGGATTCCGTAAAGCGATACCTCCAAGGAACTAGCTGCATTGCCGGAGTCCTTGTGCCATCCAACACAGACCCATCCAGGACAGAGAAGATGAGCATCTACCAGGCCATGTGGAAGGGGATTCTGAGGCCGGGCACCGCGCTGGTGCTGCTGGAGGCGCAGGCTGCCACCGGCTTTATCACTGACCCGCTGAAGAACGAGAAGCTGTCCGTCGATGAAGCCGTCTCCGCCGGCCTGGTGGGCAGCGAGGTTCACGAGAAGCTGCTCTCTGCAGAGAGAGCAGTGACCGGATACACTGACCCCTACACAGGCAACAAGATCTCCCTCTTCCAGGCCATGAAGAAAGACCTGCTAGTCAAAGACCACGGCATCCGCCTGCTGGAGGCCCAGATCGCCACCGGCGGCATCATCGACCCCGTGCACAGTCACCGCCTCCCCGTGGAGGTGGCTTACAAGCGGGGCTACTTCGACGAAGAGATGAACCGGATCCTCTCCGACCCCAGCGACGACACCAAGGGCTTCTTCGACCCCAACACTCACGAGAACCTCACCTACATGCAGCTCCTCAGCAGATGCGTCCCAGACCCAGACACGGGGCTCCTTATGCTTCAGCTGATGCACAAAGGCTCCGTGCTCTTCCAGCTAGATGAACAAACACGAATCTCCTTACAGTCTGCCCCTGCCACCGTCAGCGTGGGGCTCTTCCAGGGGCAGAACGTGACCGTGTGGGAGCTTCTCTTCTCCAGATACGTCCCTGACCAAAAAAGGCAGGAGTTTCTGAAGAAGTACAAAGCGGGGACGCTAACCATTCAGGAAATGACAACCATCATCACCACCCTCATCACCGAGACCGAAAAAAAGAGCGGCAAACAGCCCAGAGGTGTGGAAGGCCCCTGCCGAGAGAAGAGAACATCCGGGAGAGCTGCCAGCGCCCCTTCTCCACAGGACGAACAAGCGGAAAAGACTCTCCGGCTCGCGACCGTCGACGTGTCGGTCGGCGAGTTCCAAGGGCGAAAGGTCTCCGCGTGGGAACTTCTCTTCTCCAAATACCTCTCGGAAGAGAAAAGGCAGGAGGTGCTGGAGAAGTACAGAGCAGGGACCGTGACCCTGGAGGAGCTGGTCAGAATCCTCACCGCTATCGTTGAGGAGAAAGAAGAGAGAAGCAGCAAACTGAAGTTCTCCGGCCTCAGGAGGCAGGTGACTGCCTCAGAGCTGTTCAGCTCTGACATTATTGACCAGAACACGCTGACTGAACTCACCCAGGGCACCAAGACGGTGCAGGAGATCACGGAAATGGATTCCGTAAAGCGATACCTCCAAGGAACTAGCTGCATTGCCGGAGTCCTTGTGCCATCCAACACAGACCCATCCAGGACAGAGAAGATGAGCATCTACCAGGCCATGTGGAAGGGGATTCTGAGGCCGGGCACCGCGCTGGTGCTGCTGGAGGCGCAGGCTGCCACCGGCTTTATCACTGACCCGCTGAAGAACGAGAAGCTGTCCGTCGATGAAGCCGTCTCCGTCGGCCTGGTGGGCAGCGAGATTCACGAGAAGCTGCTCTCTGCAGAGAGAGCAGTGACCGGATACACTGACCCCTACACAGGCAACAAGATCTCCCTCTTCCAGGCCATGAAGAAAGACCTGCTAGTCAAAGACCACAGCATCCGCCTGCTGGAGGCCCAGATCGCCACCGGCGGCATCATCGACCCCGTGCACAGTCACCGCCTCCCCGTGGAGGTGGCTTACAAGCGGGGCTACTTCGACGAAGAGATGAACCGGATCCTCTCCGACCCCAGCGACGACACCAAGGGCTTCTTCGACCCCAACACTCACGAGAACCTCACCTACATGCAGCTCCTCAGCAGATGCATCCCAGACCCAGACACAGGGTTTTGTTTGCTGAAGGTGGGGATGGACTAATTACATTTCATTTTATGACTCTGATCCCAGTTTTGTTTGATTTTGCAAATTGCACTTTTCATCCCTTTGTCTTCAGTCATTCTGTCTCTGTGAGCACTGGTGTTCTGTCACTCTGATTGTTTGGTAAAATTCCCAGCGTGCTTTGCAGGACAAATGTCTCAGTGATCCTTCTTTTTGTTATCATCCCCTTTTACTCAGGTCAGTCTGCTAACTGCTTGCAGTGGAATGCCATGTTATTTGTCTCCCAGGTTGCCAGGGATATTGGGTCCCTGATATTGCACTGCCTTCTGCGTCATACGGGAATCATACTGAGTAACCTCAGGGAATCTCAGGGTAACATGCAATACCTGTGATTCTCGTGGACCAAAGAATGCATTGCAGCCGCTATGGGAAGGAAAGGTGTTCAGCGTAAGCTAGGGTAAGGGTGGAAGTGGCTGGGTCTTCTCTTTACAGGTTCTGCTCAGGATAGTTCTAGAATCGGAATTCCAACGTTTTTCAGGTCAGAGTTGAGGCGCATGGGCTGAGTGGCGGGGGGAGGCTGCAGGTCTGGATCGAGGAGTATCAGCAGAGCTGGGTGGAGGCCAGAACTGGAAGACCATGGCAACTTGGTGGGGGAGTGTGGTGCATTGGCAGAGCTGAGCGGCAGAGGGTTGCACAGCATTGGCCTGCACTATTCTCGTCGATTTGATTTAGTTTCTCCAAGTGCAACCCTCCCTGAGCGATCCAATACCATGTGAGTCTGTAGCTGGGGATACTGTGTCCCTCCCCTTTCGAGCACTAGACTCACTCACAAACACAGTGGTATGTTGTTTTCAAAGTCCCCCTTCCTGCCTGACAGCTGCCCTCGAGCTGAGGTCTGTGAAATCTAGCGAGAAGCTGAGGAATCATGAGGCATATTTTCATAAGGGTTTGTGTATTCAAAATTGGGTTTGCAACATGGACTTTTCAGTGGAACAGCCAGAAATAAAGGGGCCTTTCCCCTCTGACAGGGCATTTCCAGACGGGTCTATCCCAGGCTCGGCTCCTCTTCTCCTTCCAACTCCTGAGCTCGCTTTGCCAATGTTCTGTGCCTGCTTGAAGCCTAGGGGCTGCCCAGGCGCTGACTAGCTCTCCTGACTCAATAAAGGGAATCTCTAAAACCTGCAGAGGATGACATGAGCAGAATGGATCTTTGTCTTAATTAACTCAGCCAAAGCGGCCACTGCAGCTGTATGATGGAAAATGGATTGAACCCCAGGACTTCTAAAGCTGCCACCGGATAAAGGGCAGCGCTTCAGTGCTCAGATCCAGATCAAGCCCAGAGCCAGGAAGAGAGCAGAGATCTTAGCTGAAGGGAAAGCAGCTTTTTTCCAGTGGGAAAACTGTGTCTCCCTATTACAGACCCTGGGACCCTCAGAAGCCAATGCTGTGCATTGGCCATGGACAAACCCAGAGAGATTTGGGGAGCAGGAAACAGGCCCAGAGTTGCCCTATTACAGTGACAGCAGCAGGATGCAGCACTATCGGTATGGAAGGCACTTTACGGGTTAACTACCTGATTAGTCCCTGGGTCCTCCCTCCACAGGAGGCTGGTCAATCCCTGTCCCTCCATCCCCATTCTGGGGAAAAGGACATGGAGGCAGAGGGGAGGTGACTTGCCCACAGCTTCAGTGTAAAAATCGACTGGTACCTGGGGGTCCCTAGCGCCCACGAGGCTAAACCACACCTGTCTGTGCTGGGATTAGGGCTGGCCAGTCTTCGCAGCTCTAGTCTGTGGCCGTGCAGTGCCATCTGCAGGAAGCTGTAATTCCTGAGCTCGTGCAAACTGACAGCTTTGAAACCATCCCTCCAGATTGCTGTGAACTCTGCGCTCCTCCCGTCCCTGGGGATGGAGATAACCTGGAAGATGCCCTTACAGCCTGTGCTGAGAGCCTGAGAGCCTCTAAGCTGCAAGAGGTTACCGAGCTTTCCTCGGGAGTGAGCCCACACGTGAAATTATTGCAGCTGCTCAGGGCTGGAGCACACCAAACCCCAAGGTGCCAGCAGCATGCCAGGTGCACCCGGACATTTGTGGGAACAAATGATACAGCCAGATTCTCGCTGGAAAGTATCAAGGGAGACTATGCTAGGCTGGGGAAGACACTTAAGGAAATTGAGGCTCAGGTGATCTTTAGCGGGATCCTTCCTGTTCCTAGAGAAGGGCAACAAAGGTCTGACAAGATTATGACTGTCAACAGATGGCTTAGGCAGTGGTGCTATAAGGAGGGCTTTGGGATGTATGGCCACTGGGAGGCATTCACAGACAGAGGTCAGTTCTCTCGGGATGGACTTCATCTGAGTAGGGAAGGAAATATACTTCTAGGATCGAGGCTGGCACAACTGATAAAGAGAGCTTTAAACTAGGAATTGGGGGGAGATGGATGGGAGATGTCCAGAAAATCTCCACGCCAGATTTTAGCATTGAGAGGGAAGAAGATGAAGTAAGAAAGGATACAGCCATGGGTAGGAGAATGTATATAAGGAGCGAGGGCGGTGTGGATACTAGTCTAATAGGTTATACTGGCTGTAGAATGACTGTGCCTAATAGGGTACAAAATGTGAGCGAGGCCAAACAGCAAAAATTAAGATGTTTGTACACCAATGCGAGGAGTCTAGGTAACAAAATGGAGGAACTAGAGCTACTGGTGCAGGAAGTGAAACCAGATATTATAGGGATAACAGAAACATGGTGGAATAGTAGTCATGACTGGACTACAGGTATTGAAGGGTATGTGCTGTTTAGGAAAGACAGAAACAAAGGTAAAGGGGGTGGAGTAGCATTGTATATCAATGATGAGTTAGAATGTAAAGAAATAAGAAGCGATGCAATGGATAAGACAGAGTCTGTCTGGGCAAAAATTACATTGGGGAAGAAAACTAGTAAAGCCTCTCCTACGATAGTGCTCGGGGTGTGCTATAGACCTCCGGGATCTAATTTGGATATGGATAGAGCCCTTTTTAATGTCTTTAATCAAGTAAATACTAATGGAAACTGCGTGATCATGGGAGACTTTAACTTCCCAGATATAGACTGGAGGACCAGTGCTAGTAATAATAATGGGGCTCAGATTTTCCTAGATGCGATAGCTGATAGATTCCTTCATCAAGTAGTTACTGAACCGACTAGAGGGGATGCCATTTTAGATTTAATTTTGGTGAGTAGCGAGGACCTCATAGAAGAAATGGTTATAGGGGACAATCTTGGCTCAAGTGATCATGAGCTAATTCAGTTCAAACTAAATGGAAGGATTAACAAAAATAAATCTGCAACTAGGGTTTTTGATTTCAAAAGGGCTGACTTTCAAAAATTAAGGAAATTAGTTAGGGAAGTGGATTGGACTGAAGAACTTATGGATCTAAAGGTAGAGGAGGCCTGGGATTACTTTAAATCAAAACTGCAGAAGCTATCGGAAGCCTGTATCCCAAGAAAGGGGAAAAAATTCATAGGAAGGAGTTGTAGACCAAGCTGGATGAGCAAGCATCTTAGAGAGGTGATTATGAAGAAGCAGAAAGCATACAGGGAGTGGAAGATGGGAGGGATCAGCAAGGAAAGCTACCTAATTGAGGTCAGAAGATGTAGGGATAAAGTGAGAGAGGCTAAAAGTCGAGTAGAGTTGGACCTTGCAAAGGGAATTAAAACCAATAGTAAAAGGTTCTATAGCCATATAAATAAGAAGAAAACTAAGAAGGAAGAAGTGGGGCCGCTTAACACTGAGGATGGAGTGGAGGTTAAAGATAATCTAGGCATGGCCCAATATCTAAACAAATACTTTGCCTCAGTCTTTAATAAGGCTAAAGAGGATCTTGGGGATAATGGTAGCATGACAAATGGGAAGGAGGATATAGAGGTAGATATTACCATATCAGAGGTAGAAGCGAAACTGAAACAGCTTAATGGGACTAAATCGGGGGGCCCAGATAATCTTCATCCAAGAATATTAAAGGAATTGGCACCTGAAATTGCAAGCCCATTAGCAAGAATTTTTAATGAATCTGTAAACTCAGGAGTAGTACCGAATGATTGGAGAATTGCTAATATAGTTCCTATTTTTAAGAAAGGAAAAAAAAG
Organism: Dermochelys coriacea; assembly: GCF_009764565.3. Lineage (NCBI taxonomy): Eukaryota > Metazoa > Chordata > Testudines > Dermochelyidae > Dermochelys > Dermochelys coriacea. Next base: position 1,013,068 of record NC_050069.1, on the reverse strand, counting down.
TGATCCGGGTAACTACAGGCCAGTTAGTTTGACATCTGTAGTATGCAAGGTCCTGGAAAAAATTTTGAAGGAGAAATTAGTTAAGGACATTGAAGTCAATGGTAAATGGGACAAAATACAACATGGTTTTACAAAAGGTAGATCGTGCCAAACCAATCTAATCTCCTTTTTTGAAAAAGTAACAGATTTTTTAGATAAAGGAAATGCAGTGGATCTAATTTACCTAGATTTCAGTAAGGCATTTGATACCGTGCCACATGGGGAATTATTACTTAAATTGGAGAAGATGGGGATCAATATGAACATCAGAAGGTGGATAAGGAATTGGTTAAAGGGGAGACTGCAACGGGTCCTACTGAAAGGCGAACTGTCAGGTTGGAGGGAGGTTACCAGTGGAGTTCCTCAGGGATCGGTTTTGGGACCAATCTTATTTAATCTTTTTGTTACTGACCTTGGCACAAAAAGTGGGAGTGTGCTAATAAAGTTTGCAGATGATACAAAGCTGGGAGGTATTGCCAATTCGGAGAAGGATCGGGATATTATACAGGAGGATCTGGATGACCTTGTAAACTGGAGTAATAGTAATAGGATGAAATTTAATAGTGAGAAGTGTAAGGTTATGCATTTAGGGATTAATAACAAGAATTTTAGCTATAAGTTGGGGACGCATCAATTAGAAGTAACGGAAGAGGAGAAGGACCTTGGAGTATTGGTTGATCATAGGATGACTATGAGCTGCCAATGTGATATGGCTGTGAAAAAAGCTAATGCGGTTTTGGGATGCATCAGGAGAGGCATTTCCAGTAGGGATAAGGAGGTTTTAGTACCGTTATACAAGGCACTGGTGAGACCTCACCTAGAATACTGTGTGCAGTTCTGGTCTCCCATGTTTAAAAAGGATGAATTCAAGCTGGAGCAGGTACAGAGAAGGGCTACTAGGATGATCCGAGGAATGGAAAACTTGTCTTATGAAAGGAGACTTAAGGAGCTGGGCTTGTTTAGCCTAACTAAAAGAAGGTTGAGGGGAGATATGATTGCTCTCTATAAATATATCAGAGGGATAAATATAGGAGAGGGAGAGGAATTATTTCAGCTCAGCACCAATGTGGACACAAGAACAAATGGGTATAAACTGGCCACCAGGAAGTTTAGACTTGAAATCAGACGAAGGTTTTTAACCATCAGAGGAGTGAAGTTTTGGAATAACCTTCCAAGGGAAGCAGTGGGGGCAAAAGATCTATCTGGTTTTAAGATTCTACTCGATAAGTTTATGGAGGAGATGGTATGATGGGATAATGGGATTTTGGTAAGTAATTGATCTTTAAATATTCAGGGTAAATAGGCCAAATCCCCTGAGATGGGATATTAGATGGATGGGATCTGATTTACTATAGAAAACTCTTTCCTGGGTATCTGGCTGGTGAATCTTGCCCATGTGCTCAGGGTTTGGCTGATTGCCATGTTTGGGGTCGGGAGGGAGTTTTCCTCCAGGGCAGATTGGAGAGGCCCTGGAGGTTTTTTTGCCTTCCTCTGTAGCATGGGGCATGGTTGACTGGAGGGAGGCTTCTCTGCTCCTTGAAGTTTTGAACCATGATTTGAGGACTTCAATAGCTCAGACATGGGTGAGGTTTTTCATAGGAGTGGGTGGGTGACATTCTGTGGCCTGCGCTGTGCAGGAGGTCGGACTAGATGATCAGAGTGGTCCCTTCTGACCTTAGTATCTATGAATCTATGAATCTATGACTGAGGCCAGCACTGCAGGCACTTCAGCAGCTTGGGCTTGTAGATCCTAGCCCTGGTGGGTGCCAATATCCACTCAAAGCCAAGGCTCAGGGAAAGGTTTGTACTAGGGCTGGCAGGACAGGGGAAATCCTGCAGAAGCTTAGACAGCTACAGTTCATGGTGAGCGGCGGTGGGACCTGTTTGGGGCCGGTCCAACTGAGAGTCAGGGCTTCTCAGGTCTAGCGTCTGGGCTGCCCTTTCCAGGCCTGTGTCTGTCCAGGCTAGCAGGAGCTGGCAGTTTCCAGGCCAGGCTCAGTTCATGTCTCTCATGGGGGGCCTCTGTACTGCTCCCTGCCCAGCTGCTGCCCTGCCCAGCTGCTCCCCCATAGGTCCCATGCACCGAGGGTTACGGCTGGGCTTTCCTGGACCAGCCTCGTGTTTGAGCCTCCGCCCTCTGTCCGGGCAGAGTTTTCAAACAACAGGCAGACCAGACAAGCTGCAGCTCAGAAAGAGCCCCGATTGGCCTGCATCCGCAGCTGATGGGCCCATTCCTCTGCAAGCCCCAGCTGCTGGATCTGCCCTCCCAAGCCCCAGCTCCCAGCCCTGGCGAGGGTCTCTGCCGAGGGGAGGCATTGTCATTGCATCCTGGGCTTGTACCAGCTGCCCTGCCGCCGTGGGAGAGAGCAACACTACCCCCCGCCACCGGCACCCTCCAGCTCCCCCACCTGCACCCACCCCCCGACCAGAAATGTGGGAGCCCGACAGGCAGACCTGCCCCAGCCGCAATGGCCGGCGCTCCCAGCCCATCCCAGGCATGACTCTGTGCAGTCCCAGGGGCCCCTCTGCAGCTCCTGGCCAGCCGGGGTGTGGCTGCTGCTTCCCACAGGCCCTGCCACTGCCTGGCTCAAGGTCTTTCCTCCTGCCGGGCCAGGGCAATGGAAAGTGCCCTAGGGAGGAGGCTGCTGGGCACCGTAGGGCCCTGGCCAGAAGCACCTGGACAAGCCCTGGGCCGGGGAGAGGGGCTGTGCTGTGAGGAGGGGGCTGATGGGACTTATAGGCTCCTGCTCAGTGGGTTCATTACCACTGTCACTACTCTTGTGTCTTTCTTTCTGAAACCCCAGAGCCCGGCTGGGGACACGTCGGTGGCTTACTGGTGATCCGCAAAGACACTGCACCTGGCTACATACACTGCTCTTTTGGCTGGCTTCTGGGGGCCTCGAAAGCACAGCCCACGGTGAGCAGCACGGGCAGGCTGGCCTATTCTTTGCCCTGTTCCCATGGAACAGGCTGTGTGCGGAGACCTCGAGCCATCCCTGGGGCTCCTAGGGGCACTGCCACACTTGTGAAATTCTCCCACGCACCGCTGCGTCCCCAGAGCACTGGCCCGTGGGAGTGACAGGGCTGGACTTGGGACCGTCACAACATGCCATGAAATGGCTTTAACAGGGGGCTCTGGTTGGGTTGCCAACCCTCCTGATTTCGCTGGGAGTCTCCCAGAATTGGGCAGGCTCCTTACCTGCTCTGGCTCTGCGGCACTCCCGGAAGTGGTTAGCATGTCCCTGCGACCCCTGAAGGGTGGGGAGCACGTGTCTCTGCACGCTGCCCACACCCTGAGCACCCACTCCGCAGCTCCCATTGGCTGGGAACTGCAGCCAATGGGGCTGCGGGGGTGGCACTTGCAGGCTCAGGCAGCACACAGAGACCCCTCCGCGCCCCCCACCCCCCACAGGGACATAGCGGCCGCTTCCAGGAGTGGTGTGGGGCCAGGGCAGGCAGGGAGCCTGCCTTAGCTCCACTGTGCCACCACCCGGACACCGCCCGAGATAAGCACTGCCTGGCCAGAGCCTGCACTCCCTCCTGCACTCCACCGCCTGAGGTAAGCACTGCCCCAGCCTGGAGCCCCTTCATGCATCCAAACTCCCTCCCAGAGCCCACAGCCCCTCCTGCACCCCTACCCCCTGCCCTAGCCTGGAGCCCTCTCCTGCACACAACCTCCCTCCCAGAGCTTGCACTCTGCATCCCTTCCTGCAACCCAGCCCTCTGCCCCAGACTCAGCCTGGAGCCCCCTCCCACACTCCGAACCCCTTGGCCCCAGCCCAGAGCCCTCACCCCCACCCTCTGCCCCAGCTGGGTGAAAGTGAGGAAGGATGGGGGAGAGCAAGCGAGGGAGAATGGAGTGAGTGGGGTGGGGCCTCAGAGACAGGGGCTTGGGGCTCCCTCCTCTTCGCCAGCTGTGATGAAGCAGGACTGTTCTTAATGTTTCCTCTGAATATTGTGGGGGTGCAACACACTATTCTCAACCATCACAGGCTGAAAGGCCCCTTCTGTCTCCTCCACAGACAAAGAAGAGCCGGAGACACTTTCTCCTTTCCCAGACACCCAGCTCAGGATCTCATTCTCCTGGTCTCAGCCTGCTGACTAGACAAAGCCATCAGCTCACAAGGCTGCCTAGGCTCATCCAAACTTCCCTTACCAAGCTCCTTGCCACTCCCAACAGTTCCCCTGCCCTGCCGGTGTCTCCCCCCCTCAGTTGGGGTCTCAGCTCCCACTCTGCTCAGCGCTGCCCTTCCTGTCCCCGTGGGGGTAGGCAGCGAGCTCGTTGCTTTCCTCACTGCATCAGAGCCAGCGTGAGCCCACTCTCAGGTCTGCAAGGGGGCAGGGAGCATCTCTCTGTCCCACCCAGCCCCAGGGCTCTGGTTACAGGCAGGCAGGTATCCTGAGCCTAGCAGCTCCTCCCTGCTGCCAGCCAGGTCAGCTGCATTTTTACTGACCATTTCCCTCTCCGCCAATTGGTTCCCTGGATTCAAATTCAAACCCTTGGCCGTTACAGGAGCAGGGCCTGGATCCTGTCCCAAAGAGACACAGCCACTCCCCCAACAGGGTCTCGCAGCTGGTATCCTGGAGAACCCCAACGACCAGCCACCCCCACCCCTCCTGGGTCTGCACAGGGATCTGGGCCATAGGCAGGGTGAGGGGCTTCATCCCTGGGATCCTCACCCAGCTCACACAGCCCCTCAGCCTCTGAGGCTGCACCACCAGGGGCCTGACAACCGTTCTCTCTGTCCCAGGATCTCGCCACCCCAGGAATGTCTCCCCATTGACCATCACCTTCCACTCCCACTGGAGGTCCAAGGGGCCTGACCCCAGGAGACTCCACACAGACATATAGGTTGGGGTCAGGAGTGGGAGCCTGTCCACCTCCCCACCCATCTGGCTGACGGAGTCTATGGCTTTGGGACCCAGCAAGGGAGCTAGACCCTGGGGCTTTTCCGCAGGGTTCCCCTGGTTCAAATCACCTGCCTGCTCAAAGGCAGTGAGGGGGCATCCAAATTCCCCCCCCTTAACCAGGGGCAGCAATTTAGTCTTGAGGTTCCCTGCAGAACTGGCACCCCGGGGTCTATCCCCGCTCACCCCTGGGAGGTCCCCTCTGCCTCTCCGCTCCACCGTCGCCAGTTCATGCTGCTGCTGCTCCTGCAGCTCCTTCTCCGGCTCTCGCTGTCTCTCCCGGTCCTCTTGCTCTTTCAGACTCGGGTCCAATCCCGTCCATCTTCGATCCCCCGATGGGGAACCCGATGGTGAAGACCCTTGTCTGGTCGGGGACAGGAGTCTTGGGGATGCCTGGCTACCACTCCAGCTGCTCCCAGATCCTGCTGTAGCCCCATCTGGGGTCAGGAATCTGCTCCTTAGTGTGATCATCCTCCTCCAGCTGCAGGATTAACTGTGCTTTGGTGAACTTCCCAATGCATAACCCTCTCTTTTTTTCACAGGGTTACAATGTCCTTCTTAAGGAGATCATAGAATCATAGAATCATAGAATATCAGGGTTGGAAGGGACCCCAGAAGGTCATCTAGTCCAACCCCCTGCTCAAAGCAGGACCAAGTCCCAGTTAAATCATCCCAGCCAGGGCTTTGTCAAGCCTGACCTTAAAAACCTCTAAGGAAGGAGATTCTACCACCTCCCTAGGTAACGCATTCCAGTGTTTCACCACCCTCTTAGTGAAAAAGTTTTTCCTAATATCCAATCTAAACCTCCCCCATTGCAACTTGAGACCATTACTCCTCGTTCTGTCATCTGCTACCATTGAGAACAGTCTAGAGCCATCCTCTTTGAAACCCCCTTTCAGGTAGTTGAAAGCAGCTATCAAATCCCCCCTCATTCTTCTCTTCTGCAGACTAAACAATCCCAGCTCCCTCAGCCTCTCCTCATAAGTCATGTGCTCTAGACCCCTAATCATTTTCGTTGCCCTTCGTTGTACTCTTTCCAATTTATCCACATCCTTCCTGTAGTGTGGGGCCCAAAACTGGACACAGTACTCCAGATGAGGCCTCACCAGTGTCGAATAGAGGGGAACGATCACGTCCCTCGATCTGCTCGCTATGCCCCTACTTATACATCCCAAAATGCCATTGGCCTTCTTGGCAACAAGGGCACACTGCTGACTCATATCCAGCTTCTCGTCCACTGTCACCCCTAGGTCCTTTTCTGCAGAACTGCTGCCGAGCCATTCGGTCCCTAGTCTGTAGCGGTGCATTGGATTCTTCCATCCTAAGTGCAGGACCCTGCACTTATCCTTATTGAACCTCATTAGATTTCTTTCGGCCCAATCCTCCAATTTGTCTAGGTCCTTCTGTATCCTATCCCTCCCCTCCAGCGTATCTACCACTCCTCCCAGTTTAGTATCATCCGCAAATTTGCTGAGAGTGCAATCCACACCATCCTCCAGATCATTTATGAAGATATTGAACAAAACGGGCCCCAGGACCGACCCCTGGGGCACTCCACTTGACACCGGCTGCCAACTAGACATGGAGCCATTGATCACTACCCGTTGAGCCCGACAATCTAGCCAGCTTTCTACCCACCTTATAGTGCATTCATCCAGCCCATACTTCCTTAACTTGCTGACAAGAATGCTGTGGGAGACCGTGTCAAAAGCTTTGCTAAAGTCAAGAAACAATACATCCACTGCTTTCCCTTCATCCACAGAACCAGTAATCTCATCATAAAAGGCGATTAGATTAGTCAGGCATGACCTTCCCTTGGTGAATCCATGCTGACTGTTCCTGATCACTTTCCTCTCCTCTAAGTGCTTCAGGATTGATTCTTTGAGGACCTGCTCCATGATTTTTCCAGGGACTGAGGTGAGGCTGACCGGCCTGTAGTTCCCAGGATCCTCCTTCTTCCCTTTTTTAAAGATGGGCACTATATTAGCCTTTTTCCAGTCATCCGGGACTTCCCCCGTTCGCCACGAGTTTTCAAAGATAATGGCCAAGGGCTCTGCAATCACAGCCGCCAATTCCTTCAGCACTCTCGGATGCAATTCGTCCGGCCCCATGGACTTGTGCACGTCCAGCTTTTCTAAATAGTCCCTAACCACCTCTATCTCTACAGAGGGCTGGCCATCTCTTCCCCATTTTGTGTTGCCCAGCACAGCAGTCTGGGAGCTGACCTTGTTAGTGAAAACAGAAGCAAAAAAAGCATTGAGTACATTAGCTTTTTCCACATCCTCTGTCACTAGCTTGCCTCCCTCATTCAGTAAGGGGCCCACACTTTCCTTGGCTTTCTTCTTGTTGCCAACATACCTGAAGAAACCCTTCTTGTTACTCTTGACATCTCTTGCTAGCTGCAGCTCCAGGTGCGATTTGGCCCTCCTGATATCTTTCCTACATGCCCGAGCAATATTTTTATACTCTTCCCTGGTCATATGTCCAACCTTCCACTTCTTGTAAGCTTCTTTTTTATGTTTAAGATCCGCTAGGATTTCACCATTAAGCCAAGCTGGTCGCCTGCCATATTTACTATTCTTTCGACTCATCGGGATGGTTTGTCCCTGTAACCTCAACAGGGATTCCTTGAAATACAGCCAGCACTCCTGGACTCCCTTCCCTTTCATGTTAGTCCCCCAGGGGATCCTGGCCATCTGTTCCCTGAGGGAGTCAAAGTCTGCTTTCCTGAAGTCCGGGGTCCGTATCCTGCTGCTTACCTTTCTTCCCTGCGTCAGGATCCTGAACTCAACCAACTCATGGTCACTGCCTCCCAGATTCCCATCCACTTTTGCTTCCCCCACTAATTCTACCCGGTTTGTGAGCAGCAGGTCAAGAAAAGCGCTCCCCCTAGTTGGCTCCCCTAGCACTTGCACCAGGAAATTGTCCCCTACGCTTTCCAAAAACTTCCTGGATTGTCTATGCACCGCTGTATTGCTCTCCCAGCAGATATCAGGAAAATTAAAGTCACCCATGAGAATCAGGGCATGCGATCTAGTAGCTTCCGTGAGTTGCCGGAAGAAAGCCTCATCCACCTCATCCCCCTGGTCCGGTGGTCTATAGCAGACTCCCACCATGACATCACTCTTGTTGCACACACTTCTAAACTTAATCCAGAGACACTCAGGTTTTTCCACAGTTTCGTACCGGAGCTCTGAGCAGTCATACTGCTCCCTTACATATAGTGCTACTCCCCCACCTTTTCTGCCCTGCCTGTCCTTCCTGAACAGTTTATAACCATCCATGACTGTACTCCAGTCATGTGAGTTATCCCACCAAGTCTCTGTTATTCCAATCACGTCATAATTCCTTGACATCACCAGGACCTCCAGTTCTCCCTGCTTGTTTCCAAGGCTTTGTGCATTTGTATATAAGCACTTGAGATAACCTGTTGATCGCCCCTCATTCCCAGTATGAGGCAGGAGCCCTCCCCTCTCAGACATTCCTGCCTGTGCTTCCTCCCGGTATCCCGCTTTCCCACTTACCTCAGGGCCTCAGTAAGATGCTGACAGGCCATTACTCCGCTGTCCCCAAGTTGTTGTGGACTCACAGGCCTGTTTGCTCTCAGCTCCCCACTGTTTCCAGGGAGAACCCCTAGTGTGCCAGCCCTTCTCGAGGTCACCACCTCTTTGCCAGGGTCGAGCTGCAGACTCCTCTGCCCCTGGGACCGCTCGCTGCAATCCCCAGGGGAACCTTGTTATTGCAAAAGTCCTTCTCTCTCCCAGGGCCAAGCCGCAGGCTCCTCCACCCCTGAGACTGCTCCCCGCAGTACCCAGGGGGACCCCATTACTGCACAGTCCTTCTCGGTGGTCACACACTCCCAGGGGTTAACTGCCCCCTGAAACCGCTCCTCTCTGAGCCTTCAGCACACCTGGTAAATCCCCCTTCGTTTTACTGCTCTCCAGTCACTTACTGCAGGAAGCGCCATCCGCGCGGTGCAGTTCATCCCACCGCTCCCACCAGTTGTCACGGAGTCCCCGGACGATGCTCTGGAACTGCTCCCCATGAAGCCAGGCAGGACTCTGGGGAAGTCTCCTCTCTGGGAGCAGCCTGTCTGCAGGACACACAGCTCACCCGGCTCCCCCCTTCCTGGGTCTGACCTCGGAGCATTCAGCATCCTCTGCCCCTTCGTGAGCTTCCCACAGCGAGTCCGCCCAGGCGGGTCCTGGGGAAGCCAAAGGGTCCTGCCCCCCAACTCCACAGTCAGACGTGACTCTCAGCCAGCCAGTAAAACAGAAGGTTTATTAGACAACAGGAACATGGTCTAAAACCGAGCTTATAGGCGCAGAGAACAGGACCCCTCAGCTGGGTCCATTTGGGGGGCAGTGAGCCAGACAACCCCGTCTGCACTTCACTCCATGTTCCCAGCCAACCCCAAACTGAAGCTCTCTCCAGCCCCTTCTCCTCTGGCCCTTGTCCCTTTCCCGGGCCAGGAGGTCACCAGATTCCTTTGTTCTCCAACCCTTTAGCTCTCACCTTGCAGGGGGGAAGGACCCAGGCCATCAGTTGCCCAGAAACAGGGTGTCGGCCACTCTGTGTGTCCAGACCCCTGCACACACCTGCCCTCTAGGGCTCTGCAATGATCATACACCCCCTATCCCACCACCTAGATACTTAAGAACTGCATAGGGGAAACTGAGGCACCCCACAATATTCAGAGGAAACATTAGGAACAGTCCCGCTTCGTCACAGGTGCGCAGGGTGGGACCGGCACAGGAAACGCTGGGATTGGGGTGCGGGGCAGGGCTGGCTCAGGGAACGCTGGAATCGGTGCGCAGGGCGGGGCTGGCGCAGGGAACGCTGGGATCGGTGCGCGAGGCGGGGCTGGCGCAGGGAAAGCTGGGATTGGGGTTATCACATGCTGGATCCCCACTGTGCTGATCCACATATCGTTCCCCTGAAAGGTGTGCTCTGACATCTGGCATCTGAGCCTTGGGACGGGAGGGCCCGCCATGCCCATGGGCTGGGTGTGCCAGCTCTGAGGCTGCAAAAATTGCCCTTGGAGCTGGAATTTGTCCTGGTCACTCATGAGCTTTCCACCCATGATTAACTGCATGAGGCGCAGGCCGCACTGCCTGGAAATGAGGGGACATGTTTGCATCTGAATTTGCGAGAGGGGCAGCTGGACTCTGTAACTAGCCGTGAGAAGCAGGCCTGGCGGGAGTGACAGGGACACAGAAAGGACCGGGGGTGGCGGCCAACCCCGTCAGCAATGGAAGGGACCCTAGTGTCCCTATGATTGCTTATTGTCTGCAGTCCCTGTGTGCAGCTAGTCAGGACAGGCCCTGCCGTGCTGGGAACCCACCCACCTGTATGAGAGGCAGAGGCTATTTTACCAATACCTAGTGTCTTTGTCTGCGCAGTTCCGTGGCCGCGGCTGCTGTTGGCTCGGGTCTGGGGAGCTGCAAAGGGGAACAGTATCCTGCCGGGAACCTGGGAAAGCAAATTCAGAGCATTTGCTGAACAGCCTGGAAAGGGTTAAATGGAGCAGCTACTGGCTGGGCAGGGTGCTGGAGTCCCTGCAGAACAGGATCAGGACAGTTGGTTGGGTCCCTCCCCTCCCAGGCCTGCACTGCCCAGATGGATGCGTGAGAGAGGCAGCCGGGCCCCAGTTCTCAGGAATCCCATGCAGGGGGTAGGGTGTTCTGTTTCCCTGAGTGTTCAGAGTTGTGCAATCTTGTTTCCTGGAGCCAGGGAGTGACAGGAGTTTGTTCTCTGTCTGCCCACGCCTCTCCCAAGCCCCTGAACTGAGCCCTAGACCCTGCTGGAGGAGGAAAAAGGGGATGGGTTGTTTTTGTGGGGGGAAGCATGTGATTGCACTTAATTAAGTGGGGTTCAAACCAGAAAGCAGCAAGTACACACAGGCTTTAACAGCTTTACCTGCTAAAGCTGCCTGCCACCAGTTCACCTTTCTAAGGCTTTGTCTACACAGGAGCTTCATCGCAACGCTTTTGTCGTTCAGAGGTGTTAAGAAAACACCCCCACCCCCACCCCCAAACGACAAATGTTTTACCGACAAAGAGCGGAGATGTGAGTAGTGGTGTGAGTAGGTTTCAGAGCAGCAGCCGTGTGAATAGCACTTTGTCGCTGCTGCCACTCATGGGGGGCAGTTTTTTGTCGGCGAGAAGCTTTCTCTGGCCGACAAGCAGCAGCTACACTGCGCCCCTTTTAGCAGCACGGCTGAAGCTGTGCAGCTGTGTCGCTAAAAACTGCATAGTGTAGACAAAGCCTAACTGTGTCAACCCCCTGCTGCACAAGAGACCTGACTTCCTAAAGCATCAGCACGCGCGGCACTGAACTCTCCTGAACATCTGGCCAGGCACATCCCAACAGCGGGGGTGGGGGTGAGGGGAGTGAACATCTGCCCAGACATGTCCCAATGGGGAGGGCGCTGATCATCTGGCCAGGCATGTCCCAAGGGGGGGAGAGGGGATGCTGAACATCTGTCCAGCCACCTGGCTCTGAGCACCTTGGCAAATCTAGGTCCAGGAATTAACAGGTTTTTAAACACCACATAATGGAAATGCGTTAAGCGTCACCCCAAGCATTCAAGAACTCTGAGTCTGGCCCCAAAATTCATTAAATTGGCTTAACATTGAAGAGGTTTTAAATATTAATAAATGGAGAGTTCGTGTCTGTCATCCAGTTTCTGAGTCAGAAGAATATAGGGCTGATAGGGACCTCGTGGGGCAGCCCTCCCAGGCAGCCCCACCAGATCATCCCCTTTGTACACTCATCAAGCTCCAGCTCAAAGCCAGTTGAGTTGTTTGCTGGGACTCCGAAGGGGAGGCTGCTCCGGCACCTCACTCCTCCAATGGTTAGAGATGCTAATTTCCAGCCTCCTCCTGGCCCCTTTGTTCTTGTGCCAGCCTCATCCTTTCACTTCAGTGGCTCCCCCCCTCCCGACTGTTTACGCCCACCCCCAATGTAGTTATAGGGAGCAATCCAATCCCCAGGCCCCTGCATTTGAGGCTAAACAAGCTGTGACTAAGTGGGGCTGGAGGGGTGTCTTGTTTTTTTCAGTGCTTTGCATGCAGAGTATGTGGGCTTGGTCTCCTTGTGTGTTGCTTGTGTAATGAGGCGGTGCGAGAGGGAGTCTGTTGTTGCAGGGGACCAGCGGTGACCTCGCCTAGCAGTTGGGACCCCAGGCAACGGCCTGGAGACAGGGGACCCTAGTGACCAGAGACCTGGTGACTAAGAGGCCCAGCCCAGCTTGGAAGTCAGCTGGTTCCTGCCAGTGAGGGAACAAAGGGCGGAAGAGAGATGGCCCCAGCAGCCTGTTTACATGGGACAGAAGACAAAGGACAGAGGAGGGGCTTGGGGAAAGGTGATATAGGGTGATTGGCTGGAAGGAGGGGGCATCTGGAATGGGGAGAGATAGCAGCTGAAGCCCATCTGGATGCAGGAGAGACCTAGATGTCCTGTGCTGAGGGATTCTAGGCCCAGGGGTCCTGATAACCTCCTATGCTGGGTTCAGACGTTCAATAAACTCTCCTGTTTTACGCTGGCTGAGGGTTGCTCCGGTCTAGAAACCAGGTTGCGTTGCTCCCTCTGGGGGTGGAGGCCCCAAGGGCCTAGAGCGAGTGGACTCCCTGAGGGTGTTGACTAGCTAGTAAGGCCAACAGAGAACCAGTCTAAAGGAACGTCCTCCGACCGCATCGATCATAGGGGTTTGCTGTCAGCCCCTAAAAAAACAAGTAAATCAACTAGGATGTGTGGGTGTAAAAAACCAAGGTATTTATTAGACCATCAACAGTTCCAAATAAGGTGAAGCTGAGGTGAACCAAACGACTAGGAACACAGGCGAAGCGAGGACCCGCACAACAGGTGCTATACGGTAAGTAAAGGCCCGGCAGTGTGCTGTGACTAAGGGTAAGTTCCCTCCCCTAGGACAGGACCCAGGTAAGAGGATGGAGGATCAATGGACCATGCCCCTGTCCTGCAGCTCCAAGGCCCCTTGTGATGCCAGGACAGCTCCGGCCTCGGCCAGGAAGGTGGAACCCCCAGGTGAGGAGGGACCTCAGGGTCAGGCGCTGACGGCTCTGCCCCAGCAATGACTCAGCTTGTGCTCCCCCTGCACCGTCGTGGGGGGTGTTTGTCCTCGGTGAACGAGTGGCAGCTGGTGACACTCCCTGCGCACAAGTGAGACTCACCCTCCCGCACCCGGGCGAACGAGCGCAGTGCTCAGCATACTCCTCTGAGGCCACCTAGGGTGCTGAGGTGTCTGCTGTGCTCGCCAATGGCCGCAGGAGCCGCAGCACCTCCAGACTCTGCCCCTTCCCTCTGCTGTGCTAGCCCTTATAGGCCCGGCTGTTACTGGCAGATCACAGGTCTCATGGTCCTGCCTTTCAGCAGAAAGGGCAGGAAACTACAGCTGAGGAGGGGGAAGAAGGGCATTCCAATATGGGGCACCTATGATGTTAAGCACTGATGTTTTTCCCCTACAAGGGGGCCCATGGCAGAGACGGGCATGCTGGAGGCTCGGAGAGGTGCGGTTCCAGAAGGTGGAGGGGCCTACGGCTTAACCCTGAGAGAGCGTGGACCTCCAAGAAGGGCTGTCCTACGGAAGAGGGTTCCTCCCAGGGACCATACAGAGCCGAGAGAGAGCACAAGTCCTGTGAGTCCATGACACAAACCGCACTCGCCCAGTCTCTGCTCAGAAGGCAGGCTTTCCATTGCTCTCATCAGCCTCCTGTTTTGCGCCTGCCCTGGGGGCTTCCTGGCAGCTCTGGCATGGATTCTACTTTCCGCTCCTTTCTCAGCACCCTTGCAGTGAGACAGATAGTTATTGAAGGTTTCACACTCGGCAAACATGGCTGGCCTGCCCAGTCTGATACAGCTGCCCAATGCACGGGGCTTTGCCTACTGGCAAGGAAGCTGCACCAGGTGCCCAGAGAGGCACAGAGATAAAGGACGTATGTCACCATCTCACCCCTTGATGGACTGCACCCTCAGCAAGTTTGCAGATGACACTAAGCTGGGGGGAGAGGTAGATAAAGCTTGAGGGTCGGGATAGGGTCCAGAGTAACCTAGAGAAATTGGAGGATTGGGCCAAAAGAAATCTGATGAGGTTCAACAAGGACAAGTGCAGAGTCCTGCACTTAGGACGGAAGAATCCCATGGACTGCTACAGGCTGGGGACCGACTGGCTAAGCGGCAGTTCTGCAGAAAAGGACTGAGGGGTTACAGTGGACGAGAAGCTGGATATGAGTCAACAGTGTGTCCTTGTTGCCAAGAAGGCCAACGGCATTTTGGGCTGCATTAGTAGGAGCATTGCCAGCAGATCGAGAGAAGTGATTATTCCCCTCTGTTCGGCACTGGTGAGGCCACATCTGGAGCACTGTGTCCAGTTTTGGGCCCCCCGCTACAGAAGGGATGCGGACAAATTAGAGAGAGTCCAGTGAAAGACAACTAAAATTATTAGGGGGGCTGGGGCACATGACTTATGAGGAGAGGCTGAGGGAACTGGGGTTATTTAGTCTACAGAAGAGAAGAATGAGGGGGGATTTGATAGCAGCCTTCAACTACCTAAAGGGGGGTTCCAAAGAGGAGGAAGCTTGGCTGTTCTCAGTGGTAGCAGATGACAAAACAAGGAGCAATGGTCACAAGTTGCAGGGGGGGAAGTGTAGGTTGGATATTAGGAAACACTATTTCACTAGGTTTCAGAGTAGCAGCCATGTTAGTCTGTATTCGCAAAAAGAAAAAGAGCACCTGAGAGGCACTTGTGGCACCTTAGAGACTAACAAATTTATTTGAGCATAAGCTTTCATGAGCTACAGCTCACTTCATCAGATGAAGTGAGCTGCAGCTCTTGAAAGCTTATGCTCAAATAAATTTGTTAGTCTCTAAATTTCCAGACAGTTTACAAATAGCTAGTAGATTATATCTTCTTACATTGCCTTGACACTGCAGCATAAGATAATGGTGAACAAAATCCACCTCTTCTGCAGCACAGGTGGAACGGTCCATTTGTGGAAAAGGCTTAGCAGAGGTGAAGAGCTGGCTACCTGAATATTCTTGCTTCAGTCGCAGTAGTGAAAACAAATATAAAACAGTACTGCAGCTTCTGCATGAAGGGAAATGTCAGAAATGGTTATCTGGTGTTCTGGAAAGAAGGTCCGTGCTTGCAGCTTTCTGAATAGACCTGTGTTCTTAAAGATGCGTGCGAAGTGAGCTGTAGCTCACGAAAGCTTATGCTCAAATAAATTTGTTAGTCTCTAAGGTGCCACAAGTACTCCTTTTCTTTTTTGCGAATACAGACTAACACGACTGCTACTCTGAAACATGGGGAAATAATTTTACTTTGTGTAATGACCCATCCACTCCCAGGCTCTATTCAAGCCTAAGTTAATTGTATCCAGTTTGCAAATTAATTCCAATTCAGCAGTCTCTTCTTGGAGTCTGTTTTTGAATTTTTTTTTTGAAGGATAGTCACTCTCAGGTCTGTAATCAAGTGACCAGAGAGATTGAAGTGTTCTCCGACTGGTTTTTGAATGTTATAATTCTTGACATCTGATTTGTGTCCATTTATTCTTTTACGTAGAGACTGTCCAGTTTGACCAATGTACATGGCAGAGGGGCATTGCTGGCACATGATGGCATATATCACTAGGAGGGTGGTGAAGCACTGGAATGGGTTATCTAGGGAGGTGGTGGAATCTCCATCCTTAGAAAGTTTTCAAGGCCCGGCTTGATAAAACCTTGGCTGGGATGATTTAGTCAGTGTTAGTCCTGCTTTGAGCAGGGGTTTGGACTAGATACCTCCTGAGGTCCCTTCCAACCCTGATATTCTATGATTCTATGACCTCAGCTCTAGGGAAGGAGGTTTTCCCAACTCAAATACCCAAGAAGGGCACACCCAAGACAGCCCCATGCCACAGAGCGCTTGAGAAACCAGAGTCTCTGCACAGTTCTCTCTCATGTTGTTCCAGGCTCCTGAAGCCTGGGGCATTCTCAGCAGCACCTCCTGTCCCGTGTGACTCACCCATCCCACTGCATACATGCTGCAAACAGGCTGCCCCTATCCTGCTTGCTGAGGCCTTGAAAGGGAGCCAGCAGCTGACATGGGAGATTTACCGAGCACGGTGAAGAGGCCTGGTCTGGATGAACGTGCCTACAAGGCAGAGTCCGGCTACATCATATTGAGATGTAAAGTGCACTTCGGCCATGCTCCCGGAGCACCCGTGCACCAGCCGCAGGCACTCCCCCACCTCCTCATATCCTCCTTTCACTGCAATGTTAAACCTACCGCATCCTTGAGCTTCAACCCGCTTTAACTTTCTCTACTTGAACGTGACCTCTGAGAGCAAACTTGCCTCCAGAACAGCTAAGTACAGAGCACAGGGCCCCCCAATCCTGCAACCACACAGGAGAGCCAAAGCACTAGCCCCAGCACCCCCCATGGGCTGCAGCTGACAACAGACAAGGCCATTGGACTAGCTGCTCCCATACAACAAGCCTCTGCAGAGAACTGCCACGTGCTCACGTGGTTCACTTGACATGGCTACACTCTGCCTAGTCTCTCTGTGTTCTGTGTTATAGGGCAGTGTCTGCACAGCACCCAAGTGCCAACACCTGCCCTGGAGAAGCCAGTGTCAGTTACAAGTATTCAAGCTTTCGAGCAACACAGAATTCTCCTTCAGGGCTGGGAAAGGTGCCCAGTGTGTCACCACTAAATACAAGGGGATGGATTGTTTAGCATACACAGTTAACACAGGGTCTACCAGTTTATGCTAAACAATCTGTTGCCCCTTGTATTTACTGGTGACACACTGGCCTCAAGAAGAACTCTGTGTAGCTTAAAAGCTTGTCTCTCTCACCAACACAAATGGGTCCAATAAAAGATATTCTCTCACCCACCTGGTCTCTCTAATATCTGGGACCAACAAGGCTACAACACTGCAAACAGCAACCAGGAGGTTGATCAGGGATGTGGTTCTAGATTGAGACCCCCATCAAGCACTGAGCAAAAGAAGGCTTCAATGATGGAGGGGGTCAACAAGCATGTGGACCAAGAGCATCCAGTGGATATAGTGTACTTAGATTTTCAGGTTTCAGAGTAGCAGCTGTGTTAGTCTGTATTCGCAAAAAGAAAAGGAGTACTTGTGGCACCTTAGAGACTAACACATTTATTTGAGCATAAGCTTTCGTGAGCTACAGCTCACTTCATCGGCTGCATTCAGTGGAAAATTCAATGGGGAGATTTATATACATAGAGAACATGAAACAATGGGTGTTACCATACACACTGTAACCAGAGTGATCACTTAAGGTGAGCTATTACCAGCAGGAGAGCAGGGGGGTGTCACGGAGTCCCCGGGCGATGCTCTGGACCTGCTCCCTACGAAGCCAATCAGGACTCTGGAGAAGTCTCCTGTCTGGGAGCAGCCTGTCTGCAGGACCCACAGCTCACCCGGCTTCCCCCTTCCTGGTCTGACCTCGGAGCATCCAGCATCCTCTGCCCCTCCGTGCGCTTCCCACAGCGAGTCCACCCAGGTGGGGTCCTGGGGAAGCCAGAGGGTCCTGCCCCCCAACTCCGCAGTCAGACGGGATTCTCAGCCAGCCAGTAAAACAGAAGGTTTATTAGACGACAGGAACATGGTCTAAAACTGAGCTTGTAGGTGCAGAGAACAGGACCCCTCAGCTGGGTCCATTTTGGGGGTCAGTGAGCCAGACAACCACATCTGCACTTCACTCCTCGTCCCCAGCCAGCCCCAAACTGAAACTCTCTCCAGCCCCCCCCTCCTCTGGGCTTTGTCCCTTTCCTGGGACAGGAGGGCACCGAATTCCTTTGTTCTCCAACCCTTTAGCTCTCACCTTGCAGCGGGGAAGGGCCCAGGCCATCAGTGGCCAGGAAACAGGGTGTCGGCCATTCTCTGTGTCCAGACCCCTGCACACACCTGCCTTCTAGGGCTCTGCAAGGATCATACAACCTTATTCCACCCCCTAGATACTTAAGAACTGCCTAGGGGAAACTGAGGCACCCCTACAGTATTCAGAGGAAACATTAAGAACAGTCCCACTTCGTCACATCTGTCCCCCCTTCAAGACCGAACTGAGTGAGGTCAGTTTAACCGGTGACCTGGGGAAGTTTGAAGCCACCAACGTTCCCATGAATGCCCCAGCATCTCTCCCATTCCTTGGTAGGAGTTACACCAGGCCCTTCGAGTTTCACGCCCTCCCTTAGGTCGAGGGGTGGTCGATAGCACTCGCATGCCACAGGTGGGAAGGTTTATGTGGCCGGTGCCCTTTTGAGATCCCAAAACCCCCGAGGGTCAAACTGGGATCGGGTCTTCTCCCAGCGCTCCAGTCTGGAGGGCTGCAATTTGGGCTCTCTTGGTTAAGAGCCCCCATCTTGACCTGGGCCACATATTGTTCACTTACAGAACTAGCATGGAGACATCCCTTTCTCAACAACCTTGTCTCCGCAACTAGCTGCCCAAACAAAGCCACTTGGTTATAGGACTGTTTAACTTTCTTAACAGCTTTCACTCCATCTGAGATCTTCTCAAAGCCATCCACACTGGATCCTTCAACAGGAAAGTCAGTGGCTTCATTCACAACCGAAAATTTCTGGCTTTTAGGAACTGAAACTCTCTTGATTAAATCACTTTCACACCCTTCAGTTGCGGTAAACTGCTTGCAAAGACTCCATGAGGATTCCTTTCCCTAGGAGCTTTTCTATGCAACAATTCACCCTTCACAGAAATTCTGCCCTTACCCTCTTCACCTAGGGCTTGCTCTAGAGAAACACTTTCCTGAGCAACAACAGACTCTTTCTGGGTCTCACTTACATCCAGAATCACCTCTGGCCCATCAGGCAGATTCCTACACAATTCCCTTTCTGGCAAACTCACAGACTCCCTAGATAAAAGGTTTCAGAGTAGCAGCCGTGTTAGTCTGTATTCGCAAAAAGAAAAGGAGTGCTTGTGGCACCTTAGAGACTAACAAATTTATTAGAGCATAAGCTTTGAAGTGAGCTGTAGCTCACGAAAGCTTATGCTCTAATAAATTTGTTAGTCTCTAAGGTGCCACAAGCACTCCTTTTCTTTTTTAGATAAAAGGTTAGAAGCCTTCTCCTTCCCTTTGCCACACACAAGTTCAGGAATCTTTTCCTTCTTGCTACAGGTTTCCACACCCTCAGTAGGTAACACGATCAAATCACCTTTCTGCTCTCCTTGTGCCCTGGCTAGGATCTCACCCTGATTAGACAGAGTTGCTTCACCCTTTCCTAGCCACACACTAGCAATAGGCAAAATACAAGCACCAGAATTGTCTGGTCTCTGGGATTTTACATAGACACTAACTGGATGCGAGCTAGTGACAGGGCCATTCTCCCGAGCAGACACAAACTTAGGGCCATTCCCTTCCTGGGCTTTAGCTGAATCCAGAACCAACTCTGAGATAACTTCGCTACCCTCAACCATCACAGGCTGAAAGGCCCCTTCTGTCTGCTCCACAGACAAAGAAGAGCCGGAGACACTTTCTCCTTTCCCAGACACACAGCTCGGGATCATTCCCCTGGTCCCAGCACAAGGGCTGTTCACAGACAACTGCTTGGAGACCGAGGTAGCTCCCTCCACAGGCAAGTCAATACCCCGACAGACACAGGCACGTTTCCTTCCCTGTCCCAATTTTCCACCCAGCTAACAGGTAAGGTACCGGGACACTCGTCTTCCACTCTCCTGGCCTTCCCACCCTGCTGACTAGACAAAGCCATCAGCTCACAAGGCTGCCTAGGCTCATCCAAACTTTCCTTATCAAGCACCTTGCCACTCCCCACAGATCCCTGGCCCTGCCTGTGTCTCCCCCTCCCAACCTCCTCAGCTGGGGTCTCAGCTCCCACTGTGCTCAGCGCTGCCCTTGCTGTCCCAGTGGGGGTAGGCAGTGAGCTCGCTGCTTTCCTCACTGCATCAGAGCCAGTGTGAGCCCCCTCTCCGGTGTGCAAGGGGGCAGGGAGCATCTCTCTGTCCCACCCAGCCCCAGGGCTCTGGTTACAGGCAGGCAGGTATCCTGAGCCTAGCAGCTCCTCCCTGCTGCCAGCCAGGTCAGCTGCATTTTCAATGACCATTTCCCTCTCCACCGATTGATTCCCTGGATTCAAATTCAAACCCTCGGCCGTTACAGGAGCCGGGCCTGGATCCTGTCCCAAAGAGACACAGTCACCCCAACAAGGTCTCACAGCTGGTATCCTGGAGAACCCCAATGACCAGCCACCCCCACCCCTCCTGTGTCTGCACAGGGATCTGGGCCATAGGCAGGGCGAGGGGCTTCATCCCTGGGACTTTCATACCGCCCCTCATCATCTGAGGCTGCACTACCCAGGGCCTGACAACAGTTCTCTCTGTCCCAGGATCTCACCACCCCAGGAATGTCTCCCCATTGACCATCACCTTCCGCTCCCACTGGAGGTCCAAGGGGTCTGACCCCAGGAGACTCCACACAGACATATAGGTTGGGACCAGGAGTGGGAGCCTGTCCACCTCCCCACCCATCTGGCTGACGGAGTCTATGGCCTTGGGACCCAGGAAGGGAGCTAGACACCGGGGCTGTTCCGCCGGGTCCCCCTGGTTCAAATCGCCAGCCTGCTTAAAGGCAGTGAGGGGGCATCCACATCCCCCCCCTTCCTTAACTGGGGCAGCAATATAGTATTGAGGTTCCCTGCGGAACTGGCACCCTGGGGTCTATCCCGGCTCACCCCTGGGAGGTCCCCTCTGCCTCTCCGCTCCACCATCACCAGTTCATGCTGCTGCTTCTCCTGCAGCTCTTTCTCAGGCTCTCGCTGTCTCTCCCAGTCCTCTTGCTCTCTCGGACTCACTCCAATCCCGTCCATCTCCGATCTCCGGATGGGGAACCCGATGATGAAGACCCTTGTCTGGTCGGGGACAGGAGTCTTGGGGATGCCTGCCTACCGCTCCAGCTGCTCCCAGATCCTGCTGTAGCCCCATTTGGGGTCGGGAATCTGCTCCTTAGAATGATCATCCTCCTCCAGCTGCAGGATTAACTGTGCTCTGGTGAACTTCCCAATGCGCAACCCTCTCTTTTTGCACAGGGTTACAATGTCCTTCTTAAGGAGATGGTGACAGGCCCTCACTCTGCTGTTCCCAAGTTGTTGTGGACTCACAGGCCGGTGTGCTCTCAGCTCCCCACGGTTTTCAAGCAGAACCCCTAGTGTGCCAGCCCTTCTCGAGGTCCCCATCTCTTTGCTAGGGTCGAGCTGCAGACTCTTCCGCCCCTTGGACCGCTCGCTGCAATCCCCAGGGGAACCCTGTTACTGCAAAAGTCTCTCTCCCAGGGCCAAGCCGCAGGCTCCTCTGCCCCTGAGACTGCTCCCCGTAGTACCCCGGGGACCCCATTACTGCACAGTGCTTCTCGGTGGTCACACACTCCCAGGGGTTAACCGCCCCCTGAAACCGCTCCTCTCTGAGCCTTCAGCACGCCTGGTCCTCGTCATCCCCCTTCATTTTACTGCTCCCCAGTCACTTACTGCAGGAAGCGCCATCCACGGGGTGCAGTACATCCCACCTCTGCCACCAGTTGTCACAGAGTCCGCGGGCGATGCTCTGGAACTGCTCCCCATGAAGCCAGTCAGGACTCTGGGGGAGTCTCCTCTCTGGGAGCAGCCTGTCTGCAGGACACACAGCTCCCCCGGCTCCCCAATTCCTGGGTCTGACCTCGGAGCATTCGGCATCCTCTGCCCCTCCGTGCGCTTCCCACAGCAAATCTGCACAGGTGGGCTCCTGGGGAAGCCAGAGGGTCCTGCACCCCAACGCTGCAGTCAGACGTGACTCTCAGCCAGCCAGTAACACAGAAGGTTTATTAGACAACAGGAACATGGTCGAAACCAGAGCTTGTAGGTGCAGAGAACAGGACCCCTTAGCTGGGTCCATTTTGGGGGGCAGTGAGCCGGACAACCATATCTACACTTCACTCCATGTCCCCAGCCAGCCCCAAACTGACTCTCCCTCCAGCCCCTCCTCCTCTGGGCCTTGTCCCTTTCCCGGGCCAGGAGGGCACCAAATTCCTTTGTTCTCCAACCCTTTAGCTCTCACCTTGCAGGGGGGAAGGGCCCAGGGCATCAGATGCCAAGAAACAGGGTGTTGGCCATTCTCTGTGTCCAGATCCCTGCCCACATCTGCCCTCTAGGGCTCTGCAATGATCATATACCCTTATCTCACCACCTAGATACTTAAGAACTGCATAGGGGAAACTGAGGCACCCCCCCCCAATATTCAGAGGAAACATTAAGAACAGTCCTGCTTCGTCACAGGGGAAAAAAACCTTTTGTAGTGATAAACAAGGTGGGCCATTTCCAGTAGTTGACAAGAAGGTCTGAGGAACAGTGGGGGGTGGGGGTGGGGGATAAACATGGGGAAATAGTTTTACTTTGTGTAATCACCCATCCACTCCCAGTCTCTATTCAAGCCTAAGTTAATTGTATCCAGTTTGCAAATTAATTCCAATTCAGCAGTCTCTCCTTGGAGTCTGTTTTAGAAGTTTTTTTGTTGAATTATTGCCACTTTTAGGTCTGTAATCGAGTGACTAAAGAGATTGAAGTGTTCTCCAACTGGTTTTGTAGATTTTCAGAAGGCCTTTGACAAGTTCCCTCACCAAAGGCTCTTAAGCAAAGTAAGCTGTCATGGGATAAGAGGGAAGGTCCTCTCATGGATTGGTAACTGGTTAAAAGATAGGAAACAAAGAGGAGGAATAAATGGTAAGTTTTCAGAATGGAGAGAGGTAAATAGTGGTGTCCCCCAGGGGTCTGTACAGGGACCAGTCCTATTCAACATATTCATAAACGATCTGGAAAAAGGGGTAAACTGTGAGGTGGCAAAATTTGCAGATGATACAAAACTACTCAAGATAGCTAACTCCCAGGCAGACTGCGAAGAGCTAAAAAGGATCTCTCAAAACTGGGTGACTGGGCAACAAAATGGCTGATGAAATTCAATTGTTGATAAATGCAAAGTAACGCACATTGGAAAACATAATCCCAACTATATATACAAAATATGGGGTCTATATTAGCTATTGCCACTCAAGAAAGCTAACAGAATGTTGGGAATCATTATGACAGGTTTCAGATTAGCAGCCGTGTTAGTCTGTATTCGCAAAAAGAAAAGGAGGACTTGTGGCACCTTAGAGACTATCAAATTTATTTGAGCATAAGCTTTCGTGAGCTACAGATGCTCCGATGAACTGAGCTGTAGCTCACGAAAGCTTATGTTCAAATAAATTTGTTAGTCTCTAAGGTGCCACAAGTACTCCTTTTCTTCTTGTTAAGAAAGGGATAGATAATAAGACAGAAAATATCATGTTGCCTCTATATAAATCCATGGTATGCCCACATCTGGAATACTGCATGCAGATGTGGTCGTCCCATCTCAAAAAAGATATATTAGAATTGGAAAAGGTTCAGAAAAGGGCAACAAAAATGATTAGGGTGTGGAATGGCTTCCGTATGAGGAGAGATTAATAAGACTGGGACTTTTCACCTTGGAAAAGAGACGACTAAGCCGGGATATGACTGAGGTCTGTAAATGTAGCTCACGAAAGCTTATGCTCAAATAAATTTGTTAGTCTCTATGGTGCCACAAGTTCTCCTTTTCTTTTTGTGGATACAGGCTAACGCGGCTGCTACTCTGAAACCTGTAAATAAGGAAGTGTTATTTACTCCTTCTCATAACACAAGAACTAGGGGTCACCAAATGAAATTAATAGGCAGCAGGTTTAAAACTAACAAAAGGAAGTATTTCTTCACACAACGTACAGTCAACCTGTGGAACTCTTTGCCAGAGGATTTTGGGTCATAGTGGATCACAAAGTTATATGCATCAACAATGTAATCCTGGTGCAAAAAAAAAGTGGACATCATTCTGGGATGTATTAGCACAAGTGTTGTAAGCAAGACTCGAGAAGTAAGTTTGCTGCTCTACTCTGCACTGATAAGGGGTCAGCTGGAGTACTGTCTCCAGTTCTGGGTGCTACATTTCAGGAAAGATATGGGCAAATTGGAGGAAGTCCAGAGAAGAGCAACAAAAAGATTAAAGGGCTAGAAAACATGACCTCTGAGGGAAGATTTAAAAAAAACCTGAGTTTGTTCAGTCTGATGAAGAGAAGACTGAGAGGGGACATGATAACAGTGGTGGTGTGTCTGAAACAAATACTCACCAGCAACTACACACCACACAACAAAAACACCAACCCAGGAACCAAACCCTGCAACAAACCCTGGAGCCAACTCTGTCCACATATCTATTCAGGGGACACCATCATAGGACCTAACCACATCAGCCACAGCATCAGAGGCTTGTTCACCTGCACATCTACCAAGGGGTCAGCCTGGAGAGGAGGAGGTAGAGGGAGAGTTCGTGGCTTTGGGGGGGTAGTCAGGGACGAGCGGGCAGCTATAGAGCAACAGATCCAGAGACTGCAGGCTAAACTGACTACCCAGGATCTTACCAGACCAGGGGGAAAGTGGCCCTGGAGGCCAAGGGACTGGGACCGCCTGAAATGCCAGACACACAATTTTGCGTGGAGACAGGAATGTGTTCGGTGCCAGGACCCCCGCTACCCCTGTGAACCAGTGGGAGGGACAGAGGTGGGTGCTGCAACTTAGGGGTGCCCTGGGAGGCGTCCTGTCCATGTTCTCAGTTTAGGACGGGATGCATCTGGTCGCCCCATGCTCCAGGGGGAAATCGAAGGGAGTCCCATGAGGGATTTTTTGATAGACACTGGAGCAGCCATCAACTTAACCACATGGGGGCCGGGGAGACCCTCAGAAGGGGCTGTGACAATTGTAGGGGCAACAGGAGGGGAGACACAATTAACCCTGAGGCGGGGACAAATCAAAGGAATCTAGGGGGAAGGGGAGATTATGTGGGGTTGTAATGATATGTTTAATCTGTTGGGGGCAGGAGATTTACACAAACTGGGACTTGTACTGGATTTAAACAATTGGGTGTGTTTCCTGGAGCAGACGCAGGATGGTCAGGGCTATACCATTCCTATAGAGATAGCCACTATGACCATTAAAGCAGCACATGCCCTCTCACCACCCCCGGCTCGGTGGGAACACATCCCTGTGTGGGCTAAGGATAACCTGGATTGTGGTAGGGGAAGCATGGAGGTACTGATGGAGGGAGGGGACCCTCCCCCACAGAAACAGTATCCTATTCCTCGGGAGGCATTGGCAGAGGTGGGGGCAACTATTGAGGAATTGGAACAGAGCGGACTGATTAGGGCAGTTGCATCCCCTTGTAATGCTCTTGTGTGGCCAGTGAGAAAGCCAAATGGTACCTGGCACCTCACTGTGGATTACAGGGCACTAAATGCTCTGGCCAATTTGCCAGCCTCAGTGGTGGCAGCATACCCTGAAATGTTGGCCCATATTGGACCCCAATTCCAAATTTTCACTGTTTTGGACATAGCTAGTGGGTTTTGGTCTCTGCCCCTAGCTACCTCGTGTCATTATAAAACTGCATTTACATGGGAGGGCAGACAATTCTGCTGGACAGTCCTACCCCAGGGATATAGAGACTCCCCTGAAATTTTTCACAGATACATGAGACAGGCTCTGGAGGGGGTGGATTCAGCAAGGTGCATACAATATGTAGATGACCTGTTGCTAATGTAAGGGACAGAGGAAGAAGACAGGGAACAAACCAAGCAGGTCCTGCAAGCTTTGGCAAGAGCAGGATTGAAGGTCAATGGGAAAAAGGCTCAGATGGGACAGACAAGAGTGACCTACTTAGGAGTGAAAGTGTCTCAGACGGGAAGGGAAATCGATAAGGGATGGGTGCAACTGATCCAGTCCCTGCCACTGCCTGCGGATGTTAAAAGCTTGCAAAGTTTTCTGGGTCTAACTGGATTTTGCAGGGATTTTGTGGCCAATTATGCAGAAATAGCCCAGCCTCTATTTGACCTAACCCGAGCCTCAACTTGGGAATGATCAGAAGAGTGTATTGAAGCAGTGGGAGTGCTAAAGGAAAACCTGGCCAGTGCTCCAGTGCTGGCCTCCCCGGATGGGGAGAAATTCTTTTATCTGTACCCTTTGGTATTTGACACTACCATTGGTTGTGCATTAACACAGGAGTATGGAGCAAAGGACCGACCTATGGCCTTTGCCTCTCGACTTTTGAGTGCTGTGGAACTGAAGTATGGATGGTGTGAAAAGGTGCTGTTGTGCTCTTATTGGGGGGTAGGGAAATTCAAATACCCCATGGGAATGCAGAAAGTAATAGTCTGATCACATCATGACCCTCTCCGGCTGTTACACATGCATACTGTCTTACAGGGACAAGTGAGTGGGCAGCATATTGCCAAATGGTTGCTGGCTCTACAGGCAGAAAACATTAAAGCAGAAGTGTTAAAGGAACCCATAGTCTGGGTAGCTGGATTACATCTGGCTGGCACCCCACACCAATGTAAAGCCAGCCCAGGTAAAACCCAACATCAGGTGTTTCAGGCGGCTAACCCCAATCAGGTAAAGGAGGGGACACTGGTATGGTTTTTGGAAGGAAGTTGTAGGTATCAAGGGGGACGGAAAACTGCAGGCTTAGCTGTTGTGGGAATCAGAGGCAATGAGACAGTCAGCACCATTGGTTTCTCACTAGAAGCAAGGTCAGCTCAGGAGACAGAACTGGCAGCCTTGCTAACAGCTTTCAATGAAGTGGATCCCAAATCTGAGCCAGAATGTTGGGTGGTGGTAGATTCAGATGATGTATTTCGTGGTTCCACATTAATGCTGAGATGGTGGGCAGATAATCATTTCAGGGCAACAGACGGTTCCACAATCAAGCATGCTACCTGGTGGAAGCGAGTGGAGGACTCAGTCACTATTTTACACAGATCAATGTAGGATAAAGGCAAAGAAAGAGAAAACAGGACCCCTAAGCAAAGGAAATAATCTGGCCGATGTAGAGGCCAAGTGGGCTGCAACAGAGGCCCCCCCATGGCCCTGGGATCCAGAAGAGAGAGTGCCTGTAGCAGTGTTAACAAGAAGTGGGGTGGATACAGATCGGGGAGGGCGAATTTGAGAGTTGCAAGAATCTGACCCAGGACTGGAAGGCATCATGAAACTTGGGGACAGGCACGTGCCAAGGGTGGAACTAATGAAAGGGATTTGCTGTGTCTTAACAGCTGAGGGACCAGTAATGCTGTGCCCTCAGGGAAGCCGGGCAGCTTTCTTAAGCTGGGTGCATGGGAGCTTGGCAGGGGGACACCCCGGGTTTGAGGAGGCACTGGGGACTTTAAAAAGGTTATGCAGGTGGCCAGGAATGGCAGCTGAGTTAGAATCACATCTGGACCGTTCTTTGGACTGTGCCAGGCACAGCCCACCTCACAAGGTGCTAAGGGGAGAATTAATGAGACAAGCCCCAAGGGGACCATGGGAAAGAATACAAACTGATTACACAGGACCCCTACCACCAGATCACAGGGAAAACCGATTCATGTTGGTGGTAGTGGATGCTTTCAGCAGGTGGGTGGAAGCTTTCCCCACAAAGGGTCAAACTGCCCAGGTAACTGCTGAAATACTGGTAAATGAGGTATTCACTCGCTGAGGGGTCCCAAAGGTGATTGACTCAGACCAAGGAGCTTCTTTTCGGTCAGATCTGTCAGGGGAGCTCTTGGCCCTCACTGGAATCACACAGTTGTTCCATATTGCTTATCACCCACAGGCTGCGGGGCAGGTGGAACGCATGAACCACACCATTAAAAGTGAGCAAAGAAAGGGAGTGGAAATGGGAGGAAAAAACTGGTCACAGTTACTGCCCTTTGTCTTAATGAGAATAAGGGCCCGAGAATCAAAGGGCACAGGATTTTCTCCATATGAAGCTCTCATGGGAAGGCCCATGGAACGGTGGGAAAATCTACTTACCCCAGTACCTGGGGAAGTCACTACACACAGCTTAACACAAGAATGGATCTTAACTCTAATCGAACATGTAAAACAAGTACAGCAGCCTGTACAACGGTGGCCTGGCGAGACGAGCAAGGAGCAGTAAGAGTCAAAGCATGGTATGACCTGCCTGGGGAGCGTAATCTACCCATGGTGGGAGATCTAGTGATGTACAAGATTCCAGGTCAACACCATCCATTCCCAGCTCCTAAATGGAAGGGCCTCTACCTTGTCTTTGACCAATTAGGGCCCAGTCTGCTATTACTGGGTACAGAGAATGGAGGACGGGAGTGGGTTCACTGCACACAAATAAAAAGGTGCAAACAGGGAATTGGGAAAGGGGACGTGTAAATTTTGTTATGTGTGTATTACAGGTTAATTCAAAAAGGAGAAAAGGATGAAAATTCCCTGGCCCTGGATGGAACAATTACTAGTGCTAATCACAACTGTCACATTTACAAATTCTATTCAGATCCCACAATGTGAAGTGTCAAAAGGAGGAAACACATGGACGGCTACACTTGCAACCTGCGGTAATAAAGCTAAGGAAGACTATGAGAATCCCCCCATAGAAAGATGTACCACTAATACTCCAACAGGAATTTGGCAGTGTTGGTATATGGTTTATGGATTAGATGGGGGAATCCCAACCAGATGGAGAATATCAAATTTATCAGGAAATATCGCATGGTACTCCCTGGGTGCTGCCATGATTAACGATAGTGGAAAACACAGTTACCCAGCTATGTGGTTTGTTACAGAGGGTCCAAAGAATATAACCCTCTGGTCTCCTGGAGCAAATGAACCCTCTTGGGAAAATAGGGCCCCACATTTAGGGTGTGTTTCCTCTGTTTTCACTAACAAGGTCAGCTCCCAGACTGCTGTGCTGGGCATCACAAAATGGGGAAGAGATGGCCAGCCCTCTGTAGAGATAGAGGTGGTTAGGGACTATTTAGAAAAGCTGGACGTGCACAAGTCCATGGGGCCGGACGAATTGCATCCGAGAGTGCTGAAGGAATTGGCGGCTGTGATTGCAGAGCCCTTGGCCATTATCTTTGAAAACTCGTGGCGAACGGGGGAAGTCCCGGATGACTGGAAAAAGGCTAATGTAGTGCCCATCTTTAAAAAAGGGAAGAAGGAGGATCCTGGGAATTACAGGCCGGTCAGCCTCACCTCAGTCCCTGGAAAAATCATGGAGCAGGTCCTCAAAGAATCAATCCTGAAGCACTTAGAGGAGAGGAAAGTGATCAGGAACAGTCAGCATGGATTCACCAAGGGAAGGTCATGCCTGACTAATCTAATCGCCTTTTATGATGAGATTACTGGTTCTGTGGATGAAGGGAAAGCAGTGGATGTATTGTTTCTTGACTTTAGCAAAGCTTTTGACACGGTCTCCCACAGCATTCTTGTCAGCAAGTTAAGGAAGTATGGGCCGGATGAATGCACTATAAGGTGGGTAGAAAGCTGGCTAGATTGTCGGGCTCAACGGGTAGTGATCAATGGCTCCATGTCTAGTTGGCAGCCGGTGTCAAGTGGAGTGCCCCAGGGGTCGGTCCTGGGGCCCGTTTTGTTCAATATCTTCATAAATGATCTGGAGGATGGTGTGGATTGCACTCTCAGCAAATTTGCGGATGATACTAAACTGGGAGGAGTGGTAGATACGCTGGAGGGGAGGGATAGGATACAGAAGGACCTAGACAAATTGGAGGATTGGGCCAAAAGAAATCTAATGAGGTTCAATAAGGATAAGTGCAGGGTCCTGCACTTAGGATGGAAGAATCCAATGCACCGCTACAGACTAGGGACCGAATGGCTCGGCAGCAGTTCTGCGGAAAAGGACCTAGGGGTGACAGTGGACGAGAAGCTGGATATGAGTCAGCAGTGTGCCCTTGTTGCCAAGAAGGCCAATGGCATTTTGGGATGTATAAGTAGGGGCATAGCGAGCAGATCGAGGGACGTGATCGTTCCCCTCTATTCGACACTGGTGAGGCCTCATCTGGAGTACTGTGTCCAGTTTTGGGCCCCACACTACAAGAAGGATGTGGATAAATTGGAAAGAGTACAGCGAAGGGCAACAAAAATGATTAGGGGTCTAGAGCACATGACTTATGAGGAGAGGCTGAGGGAGCTGGGATTGTTTAGTCTGCAGAAGAGAAGAATGAGGAGGGATTTGATAGCTGCTTTCAACTACCTGAAAGGGGGTTTCAAAGAGGATGGCTCTAGACTGTTCTCAATGGTAGCAGATGACAGAACGAGGAGTAATGGTCTCAAGTTGCAATGGGGGAGGTTTAGATTGGATATTAGGAAAAACTTTTTCACTAAGAGGGTGGTGAAACACTGGAATGCGTTACCTAGGGAGGTGGTAGAATCTCCTTCCTTAGAGGTTTTTAAGGTCAGGCTTGACAAAGCCCTGGCTGGGATGATTTAACTGGGACTTGGTCCTGCTTTGAGCAGGGGGTTGGACTAGATGACCTTCTGGGGTCCCTTCCAACCCTGATATTCTATGATTCTATGATTCTATGTGATGTTACCATATGTAACCACAATGGTACTTCCATGGAAGATAATCCCCGAAGGTGTGATTGTTATGTACATACTACATTAGGCGTAAAATCCCCTTTGGGACGCTGGGCGTATGATGAGTTAACCATTTTACAGAATGTAACCCTACAGGTGATCTGGACGCCAAGTTGGAAGAATCTAAATTTAAAGTGGTCACAGCCTGAAGCCGAGAATATTCCCCGACGAGCAAATGGAAGCCATTGTGGGAGCAGGTGCAGCCAACACTTTTTAACATGTCCTTTCACTCTATTACATGGGTGGTATGCCCCAAGGAATGATGGGTGGACCAAATTCATCCTAATTGTATTATGTACATAAAAGGATTGAAACAACAATTCAATGGATGGATGAGAGGATACACCTGGAATCGTCGTCGGAAAAGGGGATTGTGGGCAGCGGGGAACATTATGCTGGGTACATGGAATCTGGGGGACGAGTGGATAACCAAACAATTAGTAAGCCAAAATGTGAAATTTCAACAACAAATTAATGAATTAATGGCACAGCAACTATCAGCGGTTGCCACAAGGTGGAGGACAGCAGTAGAGGTAAACTTGCAGTTAACTCATTGGGCAGGGGACCTGGTGACATGGGTAGGGGATGGCTTCAGAAGACTAACATGGGGAAAAGTGTGCGTAGGTATTCCAAATGCTCAGTTAATAATGTTAATGGCTATTATGAGAGATGCTTGGTCAGAACAATGGCCTTCAGTATTAAATCGGGAGGCTAGCCCATATTTATCCACAATTGCAAAAACATACCCATCTACTTGGAAAATAACATCCTCGACCTGTGGGGACAGTTCTTGTGTAATTGTCACTATGAAACCATGGGAAGGAAATGCAAACAAGGTGGTTCCCTTGAACCCTATGGGAGTAAGTAGGGAAGGGGGAGCATGTTGAGAGCCACTAGGAAATAGGTGTGGGGGGGTGGAATGGGGTAAATTGGACTGTCATCACATTAAGCAGTTGTATATTCAGAGGAGGAATATGGATGTGCCCCTCTCCTATGACTATGGAGGAGTAGGATCAATGGCCTATTGCAAAGGGGGGGCATTTAGGGGTAATGTATATGGGGTATGGTGTATCCTGTTGGGAATGTATGCAATCCTGCAATATAACACTAGGAGGCAAAATCCTTCCAGTGTATGACCAAATTATGCAAAAAGAAAAGGAGTACTTGTGGCACCTTAGAGACTAACAAATTTATTTGAGCATAAGCTTTCATGAGCTACAGCTCACTTCATCGGATGCATTTGGTGGAAAATACAGTGGGGAGATTTATATACACACACAAAGAACATGAAACTATGGGTTTTATCATACACACTGTAAGGAGAGTGATCACTTAAGATGAGCCATCAGCAGCAGCAGGGGGGGGAAAGGAGGAAAACCTTTCATGGTGACAAGCAAGGTCGGCTATTTCCAGCAGTTAACAAGAACATCTGAGGAACAGTGGGGGGGTGGGGTGGGGGGGAGAAATAACATGGGGAAATAGTTTTACTTTGTGTAATGACTCATCCATTCCCAGTCTCTATTCAAGCCTAAGTTAATTGTATCCAATTTGCAAATTAATTCCAATTCAAGAGTCTCTCATTGGAGTCTGTTTTTGAAGTTTTTTTGTTGAAGTATAGCCACTCTCAGGTCTGTAATCGAGTGACCGGAGAGACTGAAGTGTTCTCCAACTGGTTTTTGAATGTTATAATTCTTGACGTCTGATTTGTGGCCATTTATTCTTTTACGTAGAGACTGTCCAGTTTGACCAATGTACATAGCAGAGGGGCATTGCTGGCACATGATGGCATATATCACATTGGTAGATGCGCAGGTGAACGAGCCTCTGATAGTGTGGCTGATGTGATTAGGCCCTATGATGGTATCCCCTGAATAGATATGTGGACAGAGTTGGCAACGGGCTTTGTTGCAAGGATAGGTTCCTGGGTTAGTGGTTCTGTTGTGTGGTGTGTGGTTGCTGGAGAGTATTTGCTTCAGGTTGGGGGGCTGTCTGTAAGCAAGGACTGGCCTGTCTCCCAAGATCTGTGAGAGTGATGGGTCGTCCTTCAGGATAGGTTGTAGATCCTTGATGATGCGTTGGAGAGGTTTTAGTTGGGGGCTGAAGGTGATGGCTAGTGGCGTTCTGTTGTTTTCTTTGTTGGGCCTGTCTTGTAGTAGGTGACTTCTGGGTACTCTTCTGGCTCTGTCAATCTGTGTCTTCACTTCAGCAGGTGGGTATTGTAGTTCTAAGAATGCTTGATAGAGATCTTATAGGTGTTTGTCTCTGTCTGAGGGAATGGAGCAAATGCGGTTATATCGTAGAGCTTGGCTGTAGACAATGGATCGTGTGGTGTGATCTGGATGAAAGCTAGAGGCATGTAGGTAGGAATAGAGGTCAGTAGGTTTCCAATATAGGGTGGTGTTTATGTGACCATCGCTTATTAGCACCATAGTGTCCAGGAAGTGGATCTCTTGTGTGGACTGGTCCAGGCTGAGGTTGATGGTGGGATGGAAATTGTTGAAATCATGGTGGAATTCCTCAAGGGCTTCTTTTCCATGGGTCCAGATGATGAAGATGTCATCAACGTAGCGCAAGTAGAGTAGGGGCATTAGGGGATGAGAGCTGAGGAAGCGTTGTTCTAAGTCAGCCATAAAAATGTTGGCATACAGTGGGGCCATGCGGGTACCCATCACAGTGCCGCTGATTTGAAGGTATACATTGTCCCCAAATGTGAAATAGTTATGGGTGAGGACAAAGCCCATTGCCAACTCTGTCCACATATCTATTCAGGGGACACCATGATAGGGCCTAATCACATCAGCCACACTATCAGAGGCTCGTTCACCTGCACATACAGTCCCCCCATCGCTGGAGGGCAAGCTGGACTTTGTTGCGGGAGCCACGGACGTCTTCTAGGAACTCCCGCAACTCCTCTCGCAGCGCATGGGGGGCTGGGGTTATGGTCTGGTTGCTCCCCGACGGGGCCCTTGGTACAGCCCCGTGGCCCAGCGAGACGGGCAGACAGGGTGCGGACCCCC
Source organism: Dermochelys coriacea (assembly GCF_009764565.3). Taxonomy (NCBI): domain Eukaryota; kingdom Metazoa; phylum Chordata; order Testudines; family Dermochelyidae; genus Dermochelys; species Dermochelys coriacea. The sequence goes on along the minus strand of NC_050069.1, from coordinate 979,588 downwards.
GACGGGGCTCTTGATGGGTTGACCTGAATGCTGGGGCGATAGTGGGCGGCGGAGGGAGGATAGCAGCCCCTGGTGGGTCGGGACGGGCAAACACAAAGGCCATTCCCTGGGATTCATCTGTTGGAAAGGGGAAGGAGAGTGTCCCAGGGGTGGCAATAATATCTCGGGAGGTGGGCGGGATAAGGGCAGGGGCAGGGGTAGAGGTGAGAGTCTGGGTCGGGAGAGGGCTCTCACCGATGCCGGGCGCAAGCTCTCTGGTGGATTTGGCAGCCATGGCATCAGGAGGTGGACTTTCTTCTGTAGGGTCCTCTCCCGGAAAGGAGGTCGAATGCTCCTCACCAGCGAGGGATGCCCCTGGTGGCTCAGGTTCCAGCCACGTGGCACTGGCCGTCGCCTCAACAGGCTCGGTGGCTCTCAGCGAGGTGCCCTCTGCAGCCGGGTTGATGGAGGAGTCCAGGGGCTCCTCGTAGGTGGGAGCAGAAGCAACGGTTAGGGGGAGGGAACATGGGGAAAGGGGGGCTGGAGTGAAGTCGCCCAGATCGAGGCCCGCTGGCATAGGATCGTCCTCCCCCTGGGTGACCGGGGTCAGACCCAGGGCCTCGATCTCCTCATATATAGACGGGAAGTTGTTTTCCGCTACCCCGGGATTCTCCCCGCCGGCACCTGACGCGATGGTTACTTCGGGGCACACTGGGGTTTCAGATGGTGCCTCGGGGGTCTTGGAGGGGAGGGACTCCCGTGGAGGGGAGATACCGCCTTCCAGTGCTGCCACGTCTTCCCCAGCCGGCTCTGGTGGATGGAGCACACCCGTGGGTAGAGCGGAAGGCTCGGCATCGGTGCCCCCCTTCCTGGTCTTCCGGGGGGCCTCCGCATCTGATGGGAGGAGCGGAGCTCGAGCCTTCCGCTTGCCCCGCTTCCCCTGGACTAGGACCCAGCCCTCCATGGCATCATCCGGGGGCTGGCTAGCAGGGGTTGTGTCAGGGGGCAGAGGCGATGGCTCAGGGACTCGAGGGGGTAACGGTGGGGCAGCACAAGGGAGGGAAGATTCCCCTTGGGACGGGCCCTCTCCCATGCTTGGCGCTGTCCCTGCCGCACCCTCCTCCACAGGTCCCGCCAGATTGCAAGCAGGGGGGGCGGGGTTCTCCCGCTCGTCTGGGCATAGTGTGGGAGGTGCCCCTTGGGCCCGAGCGGGAGCAATGGTGGACTGGGAAGGAGGAGGGGTGGTTTCGGGCACCGGGCAGCCAGGGGTGTTGGCGATGACGGGGCCGGTGCCCTGCCGGGGCTCGGGAGTCCCGGATGCCCCTCCTTCCCGGGCCAGGGGGCAGTCCCTCCGGACGTGCCCCATCGCCCGGCAGAGGTAGCACCGGGCCTCCCCCGTGGAATAATGCGCCCGGTAATGGGCCCCCTGGTAGGGGACTAGGAAGGACCCCTCGAGTGCCTCTCCGTCGCGCGCCGCCGGCGGCAGTTGAAGCTGCACTTGCCGGCGGAAGGAGAGGACGTGACGGAGGGCGGGGTCTTTGCAGCCCAACGGGAGAGGGCTGATGACAGAGATGGGCTTTCCCAAGGTAGAAAGGGCGGGTAACAGGGCGGCATTGGGGAGAAAGGGAGGGACGGAGGTCAGGACCAGGTGGACGCCCAGGTCCTCTAGCGGCTCTAAGGGGACGAACACGCCCCCCACCGCCAGGCCCTTCTCCACCGCCTCCTGGGCGGCGGCCTCCGATGCTAGGAAGAAGACGACCTTGCCATACATTTTGGAGGCCGCCACAATGGCCGTGGGCCCCACCACCCTCGCCAACGCCCGCACATAGGTCTCCACGTGGGGTGATGTGGGCACCAGGAGGCAACGGACGCCGTGCTTCCTGGTCATGGTGGGAAAGGGGCCCCGGCCGCTATAGATGGTAGCGGAGGCGGTGGGCTGGAGAAATGATGTAGCGGCAGGCGGGGGGGCTGCCGCCACCTGGGCGTATGCTCTGGGGGCCGGGGGAGGGACACCTGCAGAGCTGGTGGAGGGAACAGCGGGGGGGGCGCCCCAGCTGGAGATGGGGCCGGGGCATCGGGGGCAGCCCCTGCCATGGAGGGCCTGGTCTTTTTAGCGGGGCCCTTCCCCTTCTTCTTCCCCTGGCCCTTCCCGCCGGCTGGGGGGACTCCCCCCAAATCTGAGGGGGTGATAGACGTGGCAGCAGTGTAGGTCACCCCGGTGCCCGTCGCTGCTGGTGCCCCAGCGGGGGCGATGGCAGATGGTTCGGCAGCGGAGGTAGAAGCTTGGGGGGGTGACGGAGGGGTAGGCGGGGGAGGGGGAGCTCGGGCTGCTGGAGGGGTCTCCCCCGTCTCATCCCCTGCCATCATGAGCAAGGAGGAAATAGGGGGACACCAAAAGGAGGAGGGGAGAGGGGAAGCAGGTCGACCACTCCTCCCCGCTAGGCTGCAGGCAGGGGAGGAGGGCGCCAAAAGGGGTGGGCTGGACGGGGGGCAATCAGGGGTTAGGGGTCAGTCACCGACACAGGGTGGAAATTCCGGCTCCTCTTGGTGCACTATGGGGGGGGAATTCAACAACATTAGGGGTGCAGTGAAGAGGGTTGCAACTGAAATGGGGAGTTGCACAAGCGCATGGGAGGGGGCATGGGCACACGGAGCGAGGGGCTAAGCGGTCTGGGGGTAGAACAGGGAAACCAAGGGGCTAGCTTCAGAGGCTGGGGCGGGGCAAACAAACAAAGGCTGCAGAAGGAAATGGGCGGGGCAGGCAAACAAACTGAAGCTAGTAAGGGGGGCTGGAGCAAAAGAGGAGGCAAAGCAAGTGGCAAATGGGGCAGGTAGTAAAGGGCAAAGCTGGGGGTTAGGCAGTCCGGGGGGGCACATGTGCCCATGTGCACTTGCACAAGTCTTTTTTAGCTGGCTGCTGCTTCTGGCCCAAAGGGTGGAAATAGGGCGTGGCAAGCCAAGCAAGCAGCTGAGTCCAGAGGCAGGAGCTGAGGCAGATGGTATACAGCCAGTGGGGGTGGTGGAGGGGGCAGCGGTGGTGGTAACAGTGGTGGGGGTTGGGGGGGACACACAGATGGATCGGGAGGCAGCTCCACACCACACCCCCTGTGTCCCTGGAAACACAGTCAAGACCCCCACCACAAGAGCACAGTTTGAAAATTACTCAGTCTTAGGGCCCCCTCCACGGTGGTCTGCAAAGTCTCTAGGTGCTGCCCCACTGGCAGATGATCCTCTTCTTCTCCTCCTTGGGCTTCAGCAGCTCCAGGCAGCGGCCTCTGCAGCAGCAGCAGCTCCAGGAACTCCAGGTGGTCGTCCAGGCAGGCAGAAAGGACCCCTCTCAGGTGGTGGTGCTGGTGGTGGTGGTATCCACAACAGCAGTGGCTGGGGTTCCTCACTCCTCCTCTCTGGGGAGTGGGCTAGCAGCCCCCTCCCCACCCCAGGGCTGCAGTTGCAGCAGTAGCAGCACCCAAGAGTGGGGGGTCCAGCAACCAGGTAGCAGAGAATGGGGTGGGGGGTGTCTGGCCCAGCCAGAGGAGCAGCTGGAGCAGCAGGGAGAGCTTAGGGCCTAGTAGCAGCAGGAGTAGCAGCTTCCCACCTCCCTCCAAGCTAGAAGGCTATGGGAGAGCAGTCTTATTGGGATCCGGGAAGTGGGCGGGCGAAGCCCGTCCACTGCTAAAGGGTCCCCCCAGCCTAAAAGGGGGATCCACAGGACCTAGATACCCAAAAAATTCCGGGGGACAACTAATAAAATAACAGGGACAGGAGTGCGGTCAAAGGGTCAAAAGAAGGGAACCGGACGGGGACACCGAGCAGAGAACCCCGGACAGAGCCCACTGCTCCTCAAAGGCGTCAAGGGAGTCAGAGGACGCCGCCCAGAGGAACTCTGCCCGGATACGTGAACGGACCGAGGATCGGAAATAGGCCCCACAGTCACAGGAGACTCCATCGGCCAACCTCCTCACTCTGGTTTTGTAGATGGCCATTTTAGCTAGGGCCAGGAGGAGGCTGACCAGGAGATCCCGGGACTTTGTGGGGCCATGGATAGGGAGTGCATAAATGAGAAGGTGAGGGGAGAAGTGCAACCAAAAACGTAATAAGATATTGGTGAGGAGCCGGAATAGGGGCTGCAGCCTGGCACACTCCAGGTAGACATGTGCCAGGGTATCCCTCACGCCGCAAAAGGGGCAGGTGTCTGGGATTGTGGTGAACCGCGCCAAGTACACGCCCGTGCTCACGGCTCCGTGAAGGAGCCGCCAACTGACATCCCCGGCGGGCTTTGGGACTAAGATGGAATATAGGCTGCCCCACCGGGGCTCTTCACCCTCCAAAGGTGGCAGGAGGTCCCGCCATTTTGTATCGGGGCGGGACACGAGGGTGCGGGCGTGAAGGGTGTGGAGCACGAGCGTGTAGAGATGTTTTCTTGGCGCGGTTTGAAAACAGACCGGCTGCATCTCGTGCAGCCGGCTTCTAGTGAAGGGGTGAAGGGATCGGTTGGGTCCACGGGGGAGGGGTCCAATTAAAAGGTCCGGCGGGCCTGGGGTAGTGGGTGGGCGGGGCGTGCCCTCGTGCAGGACCCGGTCGAGATAAACCCGAGCAGCGGGCGGCAAAGCGGCCTTCACCTCCTGAAGTATGCATCGGGGAGTACAAGGTCTGGAAAGTCCCATGCGCTGAGCGAAGGTTAGGGGATCCAGCCAGTCTCCCCGGTCATAGTCCAGGAGGTCTCCGACTCTTGTGACCTCTGCCAGGACCAACCTCTGGCGCACCGAGCGGGACTCCGCCACCTGCAAACGGAGCTGGGGGTTGTGTAGCAGGGGCTCCGCGAGGAGATCTGCCTCCTCGGTGGCCGCCACGGACCTGCTCGTTGTAAAGAGTTTCCAGGTCCGGAGGAGGTCCTGGTAGAAGACCGGCAGCCCGGAGAGGTCTCGCGGAAGACCTCTCGGATGGAGATAAAGGAGCTGCCGGTCGTATCGGAGCCCTCGGAAGCGGCGCAGGAAGGCGTGCGCCAGTATGCTCCACGCCGGACTACCTGCACCATAAAGGAGCCTCTGCAGGGTCTGGAGGCGGAAGACATGGACCTGAGTAAGCAGACATTTGAGGCCCTGCCCTCCCTCCTCCACAGGTAGATGGAGAACCCCTGCAGGGACCCAGTGCAGTCCTGACCAAAAGAACTCCAGAATCGATGTCCGCAGGTTGGTCAGGAAAGCCGGGGCTGGGACCAGGGTGTTGAGCCGGTACCAAAGCATGGACAGGACTAGTTGATTAAGCACTAACGCTCTCCCTCGAAGGGAGAGGCACCGGAGCAGTCCTGTCCATTTCCGGAGCCGCTCTATCACCCCGCCCTCTAAATTCTGCCAGTTCTCCGGCGGAGAGGGATGCGTGGCAGAAAGGTAAACGCCCAGATAGAGCAGCGGACCCGTGCTCCACCGGATGGCTTGAAGCGCGGGTGGGCGGGGGCTCGCCTGCCGCCAGTCCCCTACCACCAAGCCAGAGCTCTTGACCCAGTTGACCCGCGCAGAGGAGGCTGCTGAATAGATGGCCTGGCAAGCCTCCACTCGCACCAAGTCGCCCGGGTCCTGGACCATGAGGAGCACGTCATCAGCGTACGCCGACAGGACCAGCCGCAGCTCCGGCTCCCTCAGCACCAACCCTGTCAACCTCCTTCGGAGGAGACAGAGGAAGGGCTCGATCGCCAGAGCGTAGAGCTGGCCTGAGAGGGGGCACCCCTGCCGTACTCCTCGCCCGAAGTTGACCGGTTCGGTCAGGGTCCAGTTGAGTCTTACCAGACACTCTGCGGAAGCGTACAGCACCCGGAGAAAGTTCACAAACCTGGGTCCGAAGCCAAATGCCTGCAGAGTGCTCAGGAGATACCCGTGATCCATCCTGTCGAACGCCTTCTCTTGATCTAAGGACAGGAGGGCGAACGACAGACCATCCCTACACCCAAGTTCCAATAGGTCCCGGACCAGATATAGGTTGTCGAAGATACTGCGGCCCGGGACGGTGTAGGTCTGGTCTGGGTGGACCACGTCCGCCAGCACGGACCCTAGCCTCAGGGAGATGGCTTTTGCCACGATTTTGTAGTCCGTGCTGAGGAGCGAGACGGGACGCCAATTTCGTAAATCGCGGAGGTCCCCCTTCTTCGGCAATAAGGCGAGCACGGCTCGCCTGCACGAAAGAGGGAGGACCCCGCTCTGCAAAGACTCGGCCCAGACGGTGACTAGGTCTGGGCCCAGGACGTCCCAGAACACGCGGTAGAACTCCACGGTCAGCCCGTCCATGCCCGGAGATTTATTGGTGGGCATGCGACGGAGGGCTTCCGAGAACTCGGCCAGAGTGAGAGGCAGCTCTAGCCGGTCTCGGTCGCCCACGCTGACCGTCGGGAGCTCCTCCCACAGCACTCTGCAAGCGTTAGGATCGGTCGGCTCCGGGGAGAAAAGGCTTGCGTAGAAGGCTCTCGCCCTCTCGCACATCTCCACCGGATCCGTGAGGGGGGTGCCATCCTCAGTCAGTAGGCAGATGATATGTTTCTTAGCCCCCCTCTTTTTTTCCAGGGCGTAGAAGAAGCGGGAGCCGCAATCCATCTCCCGAAGGAGACGGATGCGGGATCGAACAAAGGCACCCCGGGCCCGATGGTCCTCGAGGCTCCGGAGCTCCTCCCGCTTCTCCCGGCACGCTCCGCAGAGGGGTGGATCCTCGGGGCTGGCGGCCAGACGCCTCTCCAGCTCTAAGACCTCCCGTTCCAACTGCTCTATCGCTGCATCCCTCCGTCGGCTGGTGCCCCGGGTGTAGTCACAGCAGAAGAGCCGGGCGCGCACCTTCCCTACGTCCCACCACCGCCGTGCTGAGGGAAAGGCACGCCGCTGCCCTCGCCAGGCCAGCCAGAACTCCCGGAAGGACGCCACGAAGCCCGCATCCTCCAGCAAGCTGTTGTTAAAATGCCAATAGGCCGGCCCCGGCCTCTCCGCGCAGAGGGAGGCTGTCACGGTGGCTATGTGATGGTCAGAAAATGGGGCCGGCCGGATGCTGGAGGAGTGGGCTCGTGTAAGATGAAAGCGTGATAAATAAATGCGGTCCAACCGGGAGTGGCGCGACCGATGGGCCTCCACCCGGACAAAGGTGAACGTGGAAGTGTCATCCGGGTGGTGGTCGCGCCAGACGTCCACCAGGGAGTGGTGTTCGACTATCTCCTGGAGGACGGCGACGGCGGCCGGGCTCTGCTCGGTTCCCGAGCGGTCCCGTTCCTCAAGGGTGATGTTAAAGTCCCCTCCCAGGACCAGGCACTCCTGAGGATCCAAGGTGCCGAGGAAGGCGGATGCCTGCTGATAGAATTGCAGCCGCTCTGGGCTCGCTGCTGGGGCATATATGTTGACGAGGTTGACTACGAGCCCCTCCATTTGGACCCGGAGGTGCAGCAGGCGACCCGGCACAGCCTCGGCGACCCCCAGCACCTCGGGCCGTAGGTCGGGGGAGAACAGGGTCGCCACTCCACCCGTATGAACTGTGAGGTGGCTAAAGTAGACCCTGTCCCCCCAATCCAGCCGCCAGCTGTCTTCGGCGGTCGGATCCGTATGGGTCTCCTGCAGGAAAACCACAGAGTACCTCCCCTCTCGAAGGAAGGAGAGCACCTGGGACCTGCGGAGACCCATCTTACAGCCACGGGTGTTCAATGTTGCGATGGTAAAGGGTGCCATGAGGAGGGCTGGGGGGGATCCTCGCCGGCAGGAATGCTCGTGGCTCCCGGCGGGCCGCGTAGCAGTCCGTGACCCACCCCGTAGGTGAGTAAGGAGTCACGGAAGTGGCGGACCCGCTGGTAGGCCGCGGCGCCCTGTCTCCCGGTCCTTTTCCCCTCCCCCATGAGGGCCCTTGCGGCCCGGAGGATTTGATTAAAGTCCCCCCATCGCTGGAGGGCAAGCTGGACTTTGTTGCGGGAGCCACGGACGTCTTCTAGGAACTCCCGCAACTCCTCTCGCAGCGCATGGGGGGCTGGGGTTATGGTCTGGTTGCTTCCCGATGGGGCCCTTGGTACAGCCCCCTGGCCCAGCGGGACGGGCAGACAGGGTGCGGACCCCCGACGGGGCTCTTGATGGGTTGACCTGAATGCTGGGGCGATAGGGGGCGGTGGAGGGAGGATAGCAGCCCCTGGTGGGTCGGGACGGGCAAACACAAAGGCCATTCCCTGGGAGTCATCTGTTGGAAAGGGGAAGGAGACTGTCCCAGGGGTGGCAATAATATCTCGGGAGGTGGGCGGGAGAAGGGCAGGGGCAGGAGTAGAGGTGAGAGTCTGGGTCAGGAGAGGGCTCTCACCGATGCCGGGCGCAAGCTGTCTGGTGGATTTGGCAGCCACGGCATCAGGAGGTGGACTTTCTTCTGTAGGGTCCTCTCCCGGAAAGGAGGTCGAATGCTCCTCACCAGCGAGGGATGCCCCTGGTGGCTCAGGTTCCAGCCGCGTGGCACTGGCCGTCGCCTCAACTGGCTCGGCGGCTCTCAGCAGGGTGCCTTCTGCAGCCGGGTTGATGGAGGAGTCCAGGGGCTCCTCGGAGGTGGGAGCAGAAGCAACGGTTACGGGGAGGGAGTATGGGGAAAGGGGGGCTGGAAAGAAGTCGCCCAGATCGAGGCCCGCTGGCATAGGATCGTCCTCCCCTTGGGTGACCGGGGTCAGACCCAGGGCCTCGATCTCCTCATATATAGAGGGGAAATTGTTTTCCGCTACCCCGGGATTCTCCCCGCCGGCACCTGACGCGATGGTTACTTCGGGGCACACTGGGGTTTCAGATGGTGCCTCGGGGGTCTTGGAGGGGAGGGACTCCCGTGGAGGGGAGATACCGCCTTCCAGTGCTGCCACGTCTTCCCCAGCCGGCTCTGGTGGGTGGAACACACCCGTGGGTAGAGCGGAAGGCTCGGCATCGGTGCCCCCCTTCCTGGTCTTCCGGGGGGCCTCCGCGTCAGATGGGAGGAGCGGAGCTCGAGCCTTCCGCTTGCCCCGCTTCCCCTGGACTAGGGCCCAGCCCTCCATGGCATCATCCGGGGGCTGGCTAGCAGGGGTTGTGTCAGGGGGCAGAGGCGATGGCTCAGGGACTCGAGGAGGTAACGGTGGGGCAGCACAAGGGAGGGAAGATTCCCCTTGGGGCGGGCCCTCTCCCATGCTTGGCGCTGTCCCTGCCGCACCCTCCTCCACAGGCCCCGCCAGATTGCAAGCAGCGGTGGCGGGGTTCTCCCGCTCGTCTGGGTATAGTGGGGGAGGTGCCCCTTGGGCCCGAGCGGGAAGAATGGTGGATTGTGAAGGAGGAGGGGCGGTTTCAGGTGCCGGGCAGCCAGGGGCGTCGGCGATGACGGGGCCGGTGCCCTGCCGGGGCTCGGGGGTCCTGGATGGCCCTTCTTCCCGGGCCAGGGGGCAGTCCCTCCGGACGTGCCCCATCGCCCGGCAGAGGTAGCACTGGGCCTCCCCCGTGGAATAATGCACCCTGTAACGGGCCCCCTGGTAGGGGACTAGGAAGGACCCCTCGAGTGCCTCTCCGTCGCGCGCCGCCGGCAGCAGTTGAAGCTGCACTTGCCGGCGGAAGGAGAGGACGTGACGGAGGGCGGGGTCTTTGCAGCCCAACGGGAGAGGGCTGATGACAGAGATGGGCTTTCCCAAGGTAGAAAGGGCGGGTAACAGGGCGGCATTGGGGAGAAAGGGAGGGACGGAGGTCAGGACCAGGCAGACGCCCAGGTCCTCTAGCGGCTCTAAGGGGACGAACACGCCCCCCACCGCCAGGCCCTTCTCCACCGCCTCCTGGGCGGCGGCCTCCGATGCTAAGAAGAAGACAACCTTGCCATACATTTTGGAGGCCGCCACAATGGCCGTGGGCCCCACCAACCTCGCCAACGCCCGCACATAGGTCTCCACGTGGGGTGAGGCGGGCACCAGGAGGCAACGGACGCCATGTTTCCTAGTCATGGTGGGAAAGGGGCCCCGGCCGCTATAGATGGTAGCGGAGGTGGTGGGCTGGAGAAATGATGTAGCGGCAGGCGGGGGGGCTGCCGCCACCTGGGCGTATGCTCTGGGGGCCGGGGGAGGGACACCTGCAGAGCTGGTGGAGGGAACAGCGGGGAGGGGCGCCCCAGCTGGAGATGGGGCCGGGGCATCGGGGGCAGCCCCTGCCATGGAGGGCCTGGTCTTTTTAGCGGGGCCCTTCCCCTTCTTCTTCCCCTGGCCCTTCCCGCCGGCTGGGAGGACTCCCCCCAAATCTGAGGGGGTGAGAGACGTGGCAGCAGTGGAGGTCACCCCGGTGCCCGTCGCTGCTGGTGCCCCAGTGGGGGCGATGGCAGATGGTTTGGCAGCGGACGTAGAAGCTTGGGGGGGTGACAGAGGGGCAGGCGGGGGAGGGGGAGCTCGGGCTACTGGAGAGGTCTCACCCGTCTCATCCCCCGCCATCATGAGCAAGGAGGAAAGGGAGGACATCAAAAGGAGGAGGGGAGAGGGGAAGCAGGTCGACCACTCCTCCCCGCTAGGCTGCAGGCAGGGGAGGAGGGCGCCAAAAGGGGTGGGCTGGACGGGGGGCAATCAGGGGTTAGGGGTCAGTCACCGACACAAGGTGGAAATTCCGGCTCCTCTTGGTGCACTATGGGGGGGGGGATTCAACAACATTGAAGGTGCAGTGAAGAGGGTTGCAACTGAAATGGGGAGTTGCACAAGCGCATGGGAGGGGGCATGGGCACACGGAGCGAGGGGCTAAGCGGTCTGGGGGTAGAACAGGGAAACCAAGGGGCTAGCTTCAGAGGCTGGGGCGGGGCAAACAAACAAAGGCTGTAGAAGGAAATGGGCGGGGCAGGCAAACAAACTGAAGCTAGTAAGGGGGGCTGGAGCAAAATAGGAGGTAAAGCAAGTGGCAAATGGGGCAGGTAATAAAGGGCAAAGCTGGGGGGTAGGCAGTCCAGGGGGGGCACATGTGCCCATGTGCACTTGCACAAGTCTTTTTTAGCTGGCTGCTGCTTCTGGCCCAAAGGGTGGAAATAGGGCGTGGCAAGCCAAGCAAGCAGCTGAGTCCAGAGGCAGGAGCTGAGGCAGATGGTATACAGCCAGTGGGGGTGGTGGAGGGGGCAGCGGTGGTAGTAATAGTGGTGGGGGTTGGGGGGGACACACAGATGGATCAGGGGGGCAGCTCCACGCCACACCCCCGGTGTCCCTACAAACACAGTCAAAACCCCCACCGCAAGAGCACAGTTTGAAAATTACTCAGTCTTAGGGCCCCCTCCACGGTGGTCTGCAAAGTCTCTAGGTGCTGCCCCACTGGCAGATGATCCTCTTCTTCTCCTCCTCGGGCTTCAGCAGCTCCAGGCAGCAGACTCCACAGCAGCAGCAGCTCCAGGAGCTCCAGGTGGTGGTCCAGGCAGGCAGAAAGGACCCCTCTCAGGTGGTGGTGGTGGTGGTGGTGGTGGTATCCATAACAGCAGTGGCTGGGGTCCCTCACTCCTCCTCTCTGGGGAGTGGGCTAGCAGCCCCCTCCCCACCCCAGGGCTGCAGTTGCAGCAGTAGCAGCACCCAAGAGTGGGGGGTCCAGCAGCCAAGTAGCAGAGAATGGGGGGTGTCTGGCCCAGCCAGGGGAGCAGCTGGAGCAGCAGGGAGAGCTTAGGGCCTAGCAGCAGCAGGAGTAGCAGCTTCCCACCTCCCTCCAAGCTAGAAGGCTATGGGAGAGCAGTGGGAGGGAGAGAGAGAGAGAGATTCGCTCCAGGCTAAACAAATCCCTGGTACCACGATAAGTGAAATGGCAGCTGCTCCAGGTCAATTAAGACACCTGGGGCCAATTAAATACTTTCCAGAAGGCAGGGAGAAGGCTAGGTTGATTGGGACACCTGAAGCCAAACCGGGGCTGGCTGAAACTAGTTAAAAGCCTCCCAGTCAGTCAGGTGGGTGCATGTCAGGAGCTGTGGGAGGAAGGTGTGCTGTTGGAGAGGCTGAGCAGTACACACCGCATCAGGCACAAGGAAGGAGGCCCTGAGGTAAGGGTGAAGTGGAGCTCGAGGAAGTGAGGGCTGCTGTGGGGGAAGTAGCCCAGGGAATTGTTCAATGTCATGTTTCTAAAAGGTTAGCTACTATAGCTGATACTATTAGGGTCCCTGGGCTGGAGCCCAGAGTAGAGGGCGGGCCTGGGCTCCCCTCCCCCACCTTTGCCCCCTGATTAATCACTGAGACTGGGAGACAACAGAGACTGTGCAAGGAAGGATAACTTCTCCTCACCTCCCTTGCTGGCTTATGATGAAAATGGCTCAGTAGACTGTGAGCCTTGTCTCTAGAGAGAGACGGGTTACGTGGAGGGTCACAGTGAGCCTCTGAGGCTAGCGAAATCTGCCAGGAAATGCGGGACCCACGGAGGCTAGGACAGAGCTTTGTCACAGAATGTAGGTGTATGTTTATCATTTAGCTAGTAATAGAGGTTTACAAGAAAGAATCTGTGTAAGGGCCTTGTCTCACTGTGACAGTCTGAGGCCCTGTTCTTAGGCCAAGGCCTTTGGCTAAGCAGCAGAGGCAGCCATAAGCTGGGAAGCGACCGGTCACCTCCTCACCTTCCAAACTAGTCAATCTGGGGCTGTTAGGAAGGGGATCCGATTTATCACCTCCAGAGAAAGGGAAGAGCCTAGAAGAGTCAAAAGGAAATTTCAGTTGATAGTTCTCTGTCTGGTAAGAACTCACTAGTCAATAGACACAACTGGGAATTCTTATGTCTTTATAGATGTAGTTGTGAAATCCTCACTTCTGTATTGTTTTGTCTTTATAGTTCCCATTTTGCTATTGTTTATTGGCATGGTCTCTGTCTGGTTCTGTGATTGTTTCTGTCTGTTGTATAATTAATTTTTCTGGGTGTAAACTAATTAAGGTGGTGGGATATAATTGGTTAGCTAATCATGTTACAATATGTTAGGATTGGTTAAATTTCAGTAGAATTATTGGTTAAGGTATAGCTAAGAATATTACTATATAAATTAGGGGCAAACAGGAAGTAAGTTGGGATTTGAAAATAAGGAAAAAGGAACTTGGATCTAAGCTTGCTGGAAGTTCACTCCAATAAACATTGAATTGTTTGCACCTTCGGACTTTGGATATTGTTGCTCTCTGTTCATGCAAGAAGGACCAGGGAAGTGGGAGAGTGAAGGAATAAGCTCTCTAACAATATATGCCATCATGTGCCAGCAATGCCCCTCTGCCATGTACGTTGGTCAAACTGGACAGTCTCTATGCAAAAGAATAAATGGACACAAATCTGACATCAGGAATCATAACATTCAAAAACCAGTAGGAGAACACTTCAATCTCCCTGGTCACTCAAAAACAGACCTAAAAGTGGCCATTCTTCAACAAAAAAACTTCAAAACCAGACTCCAACGTGAAACTGCAGAACTGGAATTAATTTGTAAACTGGACACCATCAGATTAGGCCTGAATAGAGACTGGGAGTGGTTGGGTCATTACAAAACCTAAACCTAATTTCCCCCATACTAATTTCCCCTACTGTTACTCACACCTTCTTGTCAACTGTCTGAAATGGGCCACTCTCATTCCCACTTCAAAAGTTATTTTTCCTGCCTTGGTATCCTGCTGTCAATTGAATTGTCTCGTTAGACTGACCTCACACTTGGTAAGGCAACTCACATCTTTTTATGTATTAATACCTGCTCCTGTATTTTCCACTCCATGCATCTGATGAAGTGGGTTCTAGCCCATGAAACTTATGCCCAAATAAATGTGTTAGTCTCTAAGGTGCCACAAGGACTCCTCATTGTTTTTGCTGATACAGACTAACACAGCTACCTCTTTGAGCTCTGAAAAGGGCATCTTATCACAATCCCAGATGGTGCAGAGTCCAAACCCTGAATCCAGATCTCAGATTTTACAAGCAGATGAACTGCAAGAGATAGTGCAAGTTCCACTGAGATTCAACAAAGAGGAAGAATCAGAAAAGTGGGTGTCACAGGGGAGAGCAGAATCTGCCAAGAGCTGCTGCTCCTGGCAGGTGGAGAATTACTAAACAGAGAATCACTAGTCACTAAGGCCATTTCTACTCTGGCAATTGAGCGACAAAACTCCTGTCCCTCAGAGGTGTTAAAAAAAAAAAACCACCCTGAAATACAAATGCCCTGCCATGACAAGTGCCAGTGTGAACAGCGCATCCCTCATTGTGGGTGGATGTTTTTTGGACAAACAGCAGCTACGCTGCGTGACTTTTACCAGCATGGCAGTGGCGAGATAGCCATGTTGCTAAAAGCTGTGCAGTACAGACCTAGCCCAAAATGACCCTGTGCCCCTCTGGATCAGTAAATGACCAGATGGATCCATGGTGTCTCCTATTACTCAAATCTGGAGAGTCTATAGTCAGAGGTATGAGGTGGAGAGGAATGTAGATTGAAGCCAGCTTTCAGTCAGATTGGCATCTCAAAGTGGCTGTGCACTTCTGCCTCAGGAACTTCAAAACAGAGTTTGTGTCAAGCAGGTGCTTTGACTAGGGACCTGAGAAACTGAATATATAAGACCAATTCCAATAGAAAAGTCTTCAGCTGGTTCTCAGCCTTTCCTTGGTTTGCACATAAGTGCATACAAATAGAGCAGGCCCAGGGAGGGGAGGGAAGGTGCCTCTCAAAGGCACTTGAGCAAGATGTACAGAGACAAGCAGTCTTCCAAGAGGCACACTATTTGAATCCTGACGCTTCAATGCCATCAGGGCCTAATCACTGAAGTGTGTGGAACGAGCCAGGACTGCAGGCACTACTCAGAACAAGTTGTACCACAGGAGGGGTCTTTTTTAAAATAAACTTACCAACCGTTAACACCACTAAAGAAAACAGGTAAAAAGCTCCTCAAGGTAAATACAGGTGACCCAAACTTTGAAGTTCTTTATCACAGTAGATTAACAAAAACTGGGTGGGGTCAAGGCCACAGTGCATATATCCTCAGATGTCTGAATGTTCAGATCCACTAGCTAGCACGCATGTGGTCACAACAGAGACTGCTTTTAGAGAGAGTTTCTGCTTTCCATATAGTGCACACCTACATGCCACAGTTTGAGCAAAGAACAGTTTGATTCCATAATCATAATTTATGCTGTTTCCTGGAGAATTTTAAAAGAATAAGAACATAAAAACGGCCATACTGGGTGAGACCAAAGGTCCACCTAGCCCAGTGTCCTGTCTTCTGATAGGTGTCCCAGAAGGAATGAACAGAACAGGTAATCTTCAAGTGATCCATCCCCTGTTGCCCATTCCCAGCTTCTGGCAAACGGAGGCTAGGGACACTATCCCTGCCCATCCTGGCTAATAGCCATTGATGGACCTATCCTCCATGAATTTATCTAGCTCTTTTTTTAACCCTGCTATTGTCTTGGCCTTCACAACATCCTCTGGAAAGGAGTTCCACAGGTTGACTGTGCATTGTGTGAAGAAATTCTTCCTTTTATTTGTTTTAAACCTGCTGCCTATTAATTTCATTTGGCGACCCCTAGTTCTTGTGTATGGGAAGTAGTAACCAACACTTCCTTATTTACTTTTTCCACACCAGTCATGATTTTAATAGACCTCTATCATATCCCCCCTTAGTCGTCTTTTTTCCAAGGGGAAAAGTCCCAGTCTTATTAATCTCTCCTCATACGGAAGCTGTTCCATATCCCTCATCATTTTTGTTGCTCTTTTCTAAACCTTTTCCAATTCCAATATATCTTTTTTGAGATGGGGCGACCACATCTGCATGCAGTATTCAAGATGTGGGCATACCATGGATTTCTATAGAGGCAACATGATATTTTCTGTCTTATTATCTATCCCTTTCTTAATGATTCCCAGCATTCTGTTTGCTTTTTTGATTGCCCCTGCACATTGAGTGGATGTTTTTAGAGAACTCTCCACAGTGACTCCAAGATCGCTTTCTTGAGAGGTAACAGCTAATTTAGATCCTTTTGTATGTATAGTTGGGATAATGTTTTCCAATGTGCATTACTTTGCACTTATCAACATTGAATTTCATCTACCATTTTGTTGCCCAGACACCCAGTTTTGTGAGATCCTTTTGTAGTTCTTTGCAGTCTGCCTGGGACTTAACTATCTTTAGTAATTTTGTATCATCTTCAAATTTTGCCACCTCGCTGTTTACCCCTTTTTCCAGATCATTTATGAATATATTGAATAGGACTATTCCCAGAACAGACCCCCTGGGGAACACCACTATTTACCTCTCTCCATTCTGAAAACTGACCATTTATTCCTACCCTTTGTTTCCTGTCTTTTAACCAGTTACCGATCCATGAGAGGACCTTCCCTCTTATCCCATGGCAGTTTACTTTGCATAAGAGCCTTTGGTGAGGGACACTGCCATAGAATCATAGAATATCTGGGTTGGAAGGGACCTCAGGAGGTCATCTAGTCCAACCCCCTGCTCAAAGCAGGACCAATCCCCAACTAAATCATCCCAGCCAGGGCTTTGTCAAGCCTGACCTTAAAAACTTCTAAGGAAGGAGATTCCACCACCTCCCTAGGTAACGCATTCCAGTATTTCACCACTCTCCTAGTGAAAAAGTATTTCCTAATATCCAACCTAAACCTCCCCCACTGCAACTTGAGACCATTACTCCTTGTTCTGTCATCTGCTACCACTGAGAACAGTCTAGATCCATCCTCTTTGGAACCCCCTTTCAGGTAGTTGAAAGCAGCTATCAAATCCCCCCTCATTCTTCTCTTCCGCAGACTAAACAATCCCAGTTCCCTCAGCCTCTCCTCATAAGTCTTGTGTTCCAGTCCCCTAATCATTTTTGTTGCCCTCTGCTGGACTCCTTCCAATTTTTCCACATCCTTCTTGTAGTGTAGGGCCCAAAACTGGACACAGTACTTCAGTACTTGAGGCCTCACCAATGTCTAATAGAGGGGAACGATCACATCCCTTGATCAGCTGGCAATGCTCCTACTTATACAGCCCAAAATGCCAT
Organism: Dermochelys coriacea; assembly: GCF_009764565.3. Classification (NCBI taxonomy): domain Eukaryota; kingdom Metazoa; phylum Chordata; order Testudines; family Dermochelyidae; genus Dermochelys; species Dermochelys coriacea. The sequence continues at coordinate 962,666 of NC_050069.1, read as the reverse complement.
TGGCCTTCTTGGCAACAAGGACACACTGTTGACTCGTATCCAGCTTCTCATCCACTGTCACCCCTAGGTCCTTTTCTGCAGAACTGCTGCCGAGCCATTCGGTCCCTAGTCTGTAGCGGTGCATGGGATTCTTCCATCCTAAGTGCAGGACTCTGCACTTGTCTTTGTTGAACCTCATCAGATTTCTTTTGGCCCAATCCTCTAATTTGTCTAGGGCCCTCTATATCCTATCCCTAACCTCCAGCGTATCTACCTCTCCTCCCATTTTCGTGTCATCTGCAAACTTGCTGAGGGTGCAATCCACACCATCCTCCACATCATTAACGAGGCTTTCTGAAAATCTAAGTACACTATATCCACGGGATCCCCTTGGTCCACATGCTTGTTGATGCCCTCAAAGAATTGTAGTAGATTGGTGAGGCATGATTTCCCTTTACAAAAAACATGTTGACTCTTCCTCAACATATTATGTTCATCTATGTGTCTGACAATATTGTTCTTTATTATAGTTTCAACCAGTTTGCCCGGTACTGAAGTCAGGCTTACAGGCCTGTAATTGCCATGGTCATCTCTGGAGCCCTTTTAAAAAATCTTAGTGTTCTTATTTTAAAAAATTCTTAGTTAACCTTTCCAATGCAAAAGTTACTTCTGTCCCTGCCCCACCCCCTATCACCGAGGTGAATGGGAACTTTAAAGCCAATCTGAATCATTTAACATGTTTCTTTGCTGCCAATATAATTTTCCCTTCTACTCATTCTTCACCCTCCTCCCTGACTCCCATTTTTCCATGATTACCATGTTGAACGACGATTTGCTACTGTTATAAAGAGATTATGGATTCCGCTACTATTCATTTTTGGCATTTTTTGCTTGCCCTTCCCAATCTTCCATCCCTTATTGCTTTTGTAATATGGTGACCGTAGCATTTATTCATTGCAATCTCTACAAAGTGCTTATAAAATTCTTTGTGTTTGCACAAAACTGAAAATATGAAACAATAACACCCGAATAATTAATCAGTTGATTTGCTGAAGTCCCTACCCCAGTGAAGCCTCAAACCTTTCCCAGAGTGGATGTTCAAGAAAAGGTCCGGACAGATGGACAGGCCCCATCGCACAAACTAAAGATCAAACACTACCTCTGTCTCCACGTGTGGGGGAGTGAGTTCCAGAGTTAAAAAAACCCTCCACTGAACAAAATTCCTGCCAAACACCCCTCAAAAATTTAGACCACCTCTATATGAGAAAAAATAGCTGTCTTGTCTTGCTGTGGAGAGAGTGTGTTTTTCATTTGCGTTAGCTCAAGTGAGTTTGCTTTTCAATTGTGTTAAACTCCCTCAATCCAAAAGTGCCTCTAGATTAAACATCTTGCTAACAAAAGCTGGGAAACCTCCTTTTCTTTCACTAGATGTCTGCACCCAGACAACCACCCCCACCCTCTTTTGGTCTGGATTGGAATTTCAGCCCTCATCCAAAACCGAATGGAGATTAGACATAACGAAGATACTATCACTTGGACCCAATGGAAGTTTTAGAGTTGGCCATTGTCAGGACTCTCCTGGCACTGCAGCCCAACTCTGCCACTATTCCTCCCTCTGTGGCCTCACATGAAACAGAAGGGGTTGCAGAAACAAACCCTACAGCACCCCACAAGAGAGCTCTAGGCCGAACCGCAGCAATCCAATGCTACCCTCTGAGGCAGTGGCAAGTAGTGTCCAACCCCAACCACCTTCATGGTCAATGACACCATGTATCTTTGTGGTTTCATTATATGCACCGAATTCAAAGCATGATTACCACTGCCAGGGCTCTAGTCTTCGCCCTTCGCATTCATCTGTCACCAGTCAGCCGAACATGTTGGAGATTTAAAAACTCCACCCACGATGTTAACGACAGCCGGTGCGCTGTACCAGACCAGCTCCCCCAGGCAGTGATTTAAAGGGCCTGGGCTCCTGGCAGTGGCTGGTGTCCTGGGCCCTTTAAATTGCTGCCAGAGCCCCACTGCCGGAGCCCTGGGGAAGAGATGGCGGGGCTTGGGCAGCAATTTAAAGGGCCCGGGGCTCCGGCCACAGCTACTGACCCAGGCCCTTTAAATCTCCACTGGAGCCCCACCACTGCCTCCCCAGGGTTCCTGCAGCAGGGCTCCAGGGATGATTTAAAGGGCCCGGGACTCCAGCCACCGCTACCGCCACGGGCCCTTTAAATCTCCGCGACTCTAAAGGCCCTGCCTCTTCCGATTGAGGCCCTGCCCCTGCTCAGGACTCCAGCGTTCCAGTAAATCCTTTAAGTTAATTTCACCCCTGGCTGCTCCTCGCCTGCCATAAGGCTAACCTGCATGCACAGGCAATCCCTCCTCAGTTCCTTCCCTACTGCAGAGTCAACTATTCCAACTCCGAAGTAAAGGGGAGGAGGGTGGGTCATGGAGCCCCATAGGGACACACAGTGAATTGAAAGAAGCTCGTGGGCCAATGTATCAGCCTGTGTATAAAACCCAAACCCGGAACAGCTGCTTTCAGCCCCTTGCCTTCAGGGTGAGCTTTCATCCTCCAGAATAAAACAGCTCATCTGTTTCCACGTGTGAACCAAGGTGTCATAGGCCCGAGGCGAGTGTTAGATCACCTGGTCAGACCCATTGTATGGCACACACCAGAGACTCACCCCCAACACTGAACAGAGCCCAGTCCCTTCTGCTTGGCCAAAGCATCTTCCAGCCAGCAGCCGGCCTGGAGCTGAAAACACCCAGAGACAGCGCTGCCACCCTGCTCCTTGGGCCTTTGCGCCAATGCTTAATCACCCTCCCTGCTGGAAATTTACTTCTGATTTGAATGGGTCTGGCTTCAGCTTCCAGCCACTGGTTCTTGCTCTGCTTGACTTGGCTAAATCACAGAGCCCTTTGGTAAGCAGTGTGTGCTCCCTGGGACGGTATCTAGACACTGCAGTGACAGCTCCCCTCAGTCAGCGTTCTGACAAGCTAACAGCGTGAGCAGCTTACGCCCCTCACTGTCAGCCATTTTCTCCAGCCCTCCAATCATTTCTCTGGCTCTTCTCTGCCCCTCTCCAATTTTCCAACATCCTTTTAAAATGTGGACACACAAACTGTAGGCAGGCCCTGAACCAGGGCCTCTCCCCTACCCTGGGATCTCCTGCAGGAACCTAGCAACTCCCTGTGCATCTAGCTCCCCTGGCCCTCTGCTAGGGGGAAGAAGTGGGGGCTCTGCCCTCTCCCCCTGGAGTTTCATACAGGAGGTGTGCTCCCAACTGGAGTCTTAACGGCACAGTCTGAGTGTGGAATGTGAGATCTGTAGAGGAGAAGTCCTGCTCCCAGCTTGTGCTCTGGGGCAGGGAGTCAGTATTTTGTTTACAAACAGAGGCAGGGTGATTAAGATAAGAAAAAGCTTCTAATTAAATTAAGGATCTCGATGTCCTTAGATGAGCCTGTAAAACAGGAATCCCTCTGTGGGGTGTATAGTTATTGAGCACATGTTAATGTGAGCTCACGAAAGCTTATGCTCTAATAAATTTGTTAGTCTCTAAGGTGCCACAAGTACTCCTTTTCTTTTTGCGAATACAGACTAACATGGCTGCTACTCTGAAACCTGTCATGTTAATATGTGTGAGTGGAGGTGCTGATGGCAATAGAAGTTTTACCTGATTAAAGACTAAAAGATTTAACCTTCCAACTTCCTTTCAAGAGGAAGACCAGCCCTGAGCTCCTGTGCCTGTTTATTTTCTTTCCTGCCTGCAGTGGCCCTGAGATACCTCAGAAGTCTCAATTTTTTTCTCAACTTTTAATTGTGGAATTTTCTTGGTGTTTGGTTTTAAATATTCTCCTGTGAGAACTGCAACTCAGTCGCTGTTGTGTTGTGTTTAAGAGCCATCCGGGAAGTAAATAGCCTTTAAACGGAAGTGAAAGCCATGTTGCCAACTCTCATGATTTCGTCATGAGTCTCATGGTAACTATTGTTTTGCTTAAAGCCCCAGCTCCTGGAGGCAAGTGATATGTGATTATTTCAGCCGTCATTCTTAAAGAAAAAGTAAGTTTCTAGCCCTTGTGGCTGTGGAGAAAGCTTCAAAATGTGACTCCAGTGCACTGAAATGCTCAAAAAGTAGAAGGCAAATAAAAAGAACCCAGATATGTTATTTTTACATTGTGACATTGCATTCCATATTTTTATAAAAATATGTTTATAAGTGGATATCATGTAACTGGAATATGCTTTATGCAAAAGGTCTCTTATAAGGTATCATTACAAAGCTTATAATCAACTGCGTGTGGTCATCCTAATTGTATGAATGTATCATTCTTGTATCTGAAACTAGGAATACGAAATATAACTCTGAGGTCCTGTTGTAATTATCCAAAGTGTGGGCCATAATTGGGGGTTTGGAATCTTGATGACTCCCATTACCCAGGACAATTGGTTGTAAATGGCTCTGTTTACTTGTAAGACTTCCTGTATACGTGTGTCCCAGCAAGTGAGTAATGGATAATGAAGTCTCAAAGGACATGTAATCATGTAACCTGAACTGGAATCGATCTTTAACCTGGTGCTTTTCCATTTAGAAGGAGGGGTGGGAACCCAGAAAGAGACAAAGGATTCTCACCTTATGCCAAAGCTATTAAAGGGGGTGGAACAGAACAAAGATGGTCCCAGTCATGTGGAATCCCCAGCTTTTCACCTAAAATGCCTGCTGGGACTAACAAGGTCTGTACCAGGGGAAAGGATTGGGCCCAGACTAGGAAGGAGTCTAGTCTGTGAAAAAAGCTTATTGGAACATCTCTAAGGGCGAGATTTACCTTTATTCAGTTTCTTAAATGTATTAGGCTTAGACTTATATGTTTTGTTTTATTTTGCTTGGTAACTTACTTTGTTCTGTCTGTTATAACCTGAAACCACTTAAATCCTACTTTTTACACTTTATAATATCACTTTTGTTTATTATTAAACCCAGAGTAAGTGATGAATACCTGGGGGAGCAAACAGCTGTGCATCTCTCTCTATCAGTGTTATAGAGGGCAGACAATTTATGAGTTTACCCTGTATAAGCTTTATACAGAGTAAAACGGATTTATTTGGGGTTTGGATCCCATTAAGAGCAGGGTGTCTGGGTGCTGAAGACAGGAACACTTTCTGAGCTGTTTGCGGTTTAGTTTGTGGCTTTGGGGACATGGTTCAGACCCTGGGTCTGTGTTGCAGCAGACTGGCATATCTGGCTCAACAAGGCAGGGGTCTGGAGGCCCAAACTGGCAGGGAAAATGGGCTCAGAGGTAGTCTCATCACATCAGGGGGCAGTCCCCAGGGGGTCTCTGTGACTGAACCCGTCACAGTACATAATCTCATGATTTTAAAGCCAATCTCATGATTTTTGGTGACCTGACTTATCATTTTTGAACATTTAGGGTTATCAATACTATGAAAGTGACCAGAAAGTGCCAATTTCACTTGTGTTTAAAGCCGGTTTCTGCTGTATAATTTGTAGTGGGGCAACACCCCTAGAGCGCCCAGGCAGGTGCAGTATAAACTCACAGGGCCTTGTCCTAGAAGGATGTTTCCAAAGGTTAAAGGATCTAGTCCAGGCTTGGGGAACTGCAAAAAAGTGACTGGAAGTCCTCTAGATTTTTCTACAATTGTTTCAATTGTTGTATGCAAGAGTATGAGTATTTAGCACAAAATAAGAATATCCATTAAAATTTTAAAACTAACCAGTGTCCCTAAAGTGACTTGACAGAAGATGTCAGAACATGTTAGTATTAGAGCTGAGTGGATCTAATATTTATTTAATTTTCTTTCTACAGGAATTAGATGCAATGCTCCTGCAAGCTAATTGCTAAGTTTTTATCTTCAAAATAAAAAATAAAAAAAAAAAACAAGAGTTTTCAGGTGTCCCAGTAGCCCCGGGAATCACGGTTAAAGTCCCCCCACCCCAATCCGAAATGGCACCCCAAGGCATTACCAAGAGTCTCTCTGCAGACTGGCTCCCTGCAGGCCTGTCCTACCGCACCATCTGCCAGAGATCTCTTTGTTTCCCTCCTCTGCCCTGCCCTTTACATCCCAGCAGGCCTGGTTCTGAGTCACCGGTCTTCTACCATTTGAACCCAGGCCTTGCCCCTTCCCCTGGGGAGGTGGGCTGAGTCTAGCCCAGGGTACTGCTGGGGCCCAGCCCACCTGTGGAGAGTGGTGATGACGTCAGTTACCAGTGGCAGAGCCCTGGAAGGCAGGCAGAGGGGGCGGGATGTGCTTTTGGATGAGGGGCTTTTGCGACCTACCCAACAGCTCACAAGGAGAGTCGCTGGTAGGGAGGGACAGGAGTTGTCATGGCAGGCACTGGGCGGAGTCTGGAGGCTTGTCCCTGTAGCCCTGGGCCCGTTGTGGGGCTGGGCAGGAGCTAGGTGAAGGTGCTGCTTCCGAGAGTCCTGCACTCACCTGCCTGGCCCTGGCCCGCAGCGGCCACTGCTGGCCCTCTGGGGGAGCATGCCCAAAAGTGGAAGGCTAGCGCAGCTCTGGCCCTTGAGCAGTGCCAGCTGCTGCAGCTCCTGCTGGAGGAGACAGCAGGGTCAGCAGCCACAGAGGTGCGTCTACTTGGCTGCCCCATCCACACAGGGCCTTTGGAGCCCACGGCATTAGCAGTGGCTGAAGCACAGCATGGCTGACATCATTGTATTCAAACCCATAACAATTTTACATTCAACAAACACCTTCCCCAAACCATGGGAACAGCCCTGGACACTAGGACGGCTCCCCAGTGTGCCAGCCTCTTCATGGGCCACCTGAAAGAAGAATTTCTGGACAAATGCAGCACAGAAATGATGATACATTGATGATATGGTCATCCTCTTGACAGATGGCCTAAACTCCCTCACCGACTTCCACCACAACTTCAGCAACCACCACCCGTCCACCAAACTCTCTCTAGAACCATCCCACACCAGCATGGACTTCCCAGGCACCATGATCAGCTACAACAGTGGAACCCTACATAAAACCATATACAGGAACCTGCAGATCACCACAGTTACCTCCACAGATCCGGTAACCACACCAAAAAAATCTGTTATCTACTTCCAGGCTCTGAGACACCACAGAATGTGCCCTGAGGAGAAAGTCCAGGATATACTCTTTAAAAACACTTAAAACTGCCTTCACCAAACAAGAAAACTCAGCCATGATGTGATCTACATGGGGCCACCCATGAGAGAACCTGCTTCAGTAGAAAGAAAAGGAGTACTTGTGGCACCTTAGAGACTAACAAATTTATTTGAGCATAAGCTTTCGTGCGCTTGAATGCATCCGATGAAGTGAGCTGTAGCTCACGAAAGCTTATGCTCTAATAAATTTGTTAGTCTCTAAGGTGCCACAAGTACACCTTTTCTTTTTGTGAATACAGACTAACACGGCTGCTACTCTGACACCCCTCACTGGAATCCATACAGGGAATCATCAAACAATTACAACCCATACTCGATGGAGACCACAGCCTGAAAGAAATCTTTCCCAACCCCGTCTTCTGGCCTTCATACAATGCCCCAATCTCATCAAGCTCATCATCAGAAGCAAGCTCCCCACAGACAAACTCAAAGCGGCACCAGATCCTGCCAGAACAGATGCAAAACCTGCAGACATATTTCTATTGATACAATGATCAATCCCCTCACATGCAACATGCTTTCAAGATCCATGGATCCTACACATACCTCTCACATGTAGTGTACCTCATCTAGTGCACTAAATACCCCAACAACAACCAAGCAAGTGAAACCAGATAATCACTATGCTCTTGAATGAACCTTTACAGAAAAATGATAAAAGACTAAAACACCCTATCACCCGGGGGTGAACACACTTCACAAAGTGATCACTCCACATCTGACCTCTCTGTCCTTATCCTCAAAGGGAACCCGCACACCTTCCAAAGACGAGCCAGGGAACTTAAATTCAGACTTTCCTAGGCACCAAAAATCATGGTCTTAATAAAGACACTGGCTTCATGTCTCATTACAATAATCCATTAACCCCCATTTTTTTGCCATCTGACTCCAGGGGTTTTAATGGGCCACTTCACCTTCAATTGTCTCTTACAATGCATGTTAACTACTTATGCAAAAAGAAAAGGAGTACATGTGGCACCTTAGAGACTAACAAATTTATTTGAGCATAAGCTTTCGTGAGCTACAGCTCACTTCATCAGATGCATTTGGTGGAAAATACAGAGGGGAGATTTATATACACACACAGAGAACATGAAACAATGGGTTTTATCATACACACTGTAAGGAGAGTGATCACTTAAGATGAGCCATCACCAGCAGCAGCAGTGCCACAAGTACTCCTTTTCTTTTTGCGAATACAGACTAACACGGCTGCTACTCTGAAACCTACTTATGCAAACAATCTGTTCCACCATGTACTGAGCTGGGACCTTTTGAGTACCTTTCCCAGCATGAAGCAGAGCTCTGTGTCGCTCGAAAGCTCCTGTCTCTCACCAACAGTAACAGTTCAGTAATGGTTCAGTAACAGATTTAATAATTTTATTAAGATAATGTTGAAGTAAAAAGAAAATGGTACAGAGTTTAGGCATAGAAATTTCCGGTTATCAGGGAATAAAGTACAGATTATCAAGGGGTGCGAAATTCAGTTTAGGAACGGGTGGCGTAAGGAATACATAATCTGCAATCTCCCCAATTGGGGGTAAAAGTTTAATGGGTCAAAGTACAGACATTGAGATATGGGGGTATGTTGTCCATATAATGGCTATGTTTGTTGTGGAGTATAATGAGCTGATACGACGATGAGGATGGATCTACCTCATTTGGTGGGATTTAATGTTCAGTGAGTTTATGGTTCCAGTTCATATGGTCCAATGAAAAAAAAAGTCTCTCAGTCCCTTTCCCATAGTTGATGCACGATGTCGTACCGGCTCACACCTCCTGGTACTGTCAGTGGCCGGTGATGTGTTCGATGTAGATGTCCCTGGACCATCGGATTGTGTCCGAGACCATGAGACGTCGCATGAGCCATGCGTACCGTCAACCGATCCCGTAGGTCCGCAGCACACGCTCATTGCAGGGGTCCCAAGCGCTCAGGGCTCTGACAATCAGGGCATCCATCTGCCCCTCGTAGCCCTTCGCTCTCAGGGTGTCGGCCGGGGGGCATATTTTTTCCAGCTTACGAGCTCGGGATTCGCGGAAGGCCGGGGTCCTGTTCTCGAAGGAGACCGTGATGTCGATGAGGATGATCTTTTTCTGGTCCTCGTCGGTGACTACCACGTCAGGTCGCAACTGGCTGTCCGTCCCGGGGATGGCAGAGTTCACAGTGACCTCCCCCAGGCATGGTGCGATGGCTTTAACCAAGCGGTTCTGGATGGCGTTGTGGTGCAGCTGCCAGGCTCTGTAGTGGGGCTTGCAGCTGCACAGGACGTGGGGCAGGGTCTCGTTGGAGTAGCCGCACGTCCTGCAACGCTTGTCTCGGTTCCCATGGTGGACGGCTCTGTTAAGCGGGATGCAGTTGAGCCGGGTGCGGTGGATGAACCGCCAGTCGGTGAAACGGGTGAAGCTGCCCCCGGCGAGGAAGTGGTTGCTGGCGTCCCACTTGCTGGTAAGTTCGAAGACTTTACCCTGGTCTGGTTTACGCTTCAGGGTTTCCATGTACAACGAGTGGATGGCCACCTTCAGGGTCCTCTCCAGCATGCCCCTGGTGCTCGGGGTGACGATGGTGTTGTTGTCGGACCTGATCTGCGGCACCAGGACTCCCAGCTCCTGGCGCACCTCATACCACTCCCAGCGGCAGCCGATGCGTTTCCCCAGGCGATGCGTGACATTGTGAATGCGGGATCACAGTGAAGCAATGTCGCCATCCAGAGAACTGCTCAGGAATATGGTGGTGTCTTGGTTGGAGGGGGCTCTGCCAATCCGCTTCTTTGTTGCGTCATGGAGGGCGTTCACTGCGATGTTCCTTAGCATGGCGTCGGGACACGTCAGCAGATGGAAGGCGTGGGTGATCACCGCAATGTCACTTTTACCATTCCCAACTTGTCGTTCTAATATCCTGGGACCAACACGGCTACAACAACACTGCGAATAATACATGTTATTCAGCCTTTCTAAAGGTCCCTGACAGGGTCCTGCACAAGAGGCTACTAGAAAAGCTAAGCTGTCATGGGGTGAAAGGCGAAGTGTCTGGCTAGGAGATAGAAAACACAGAGTTGGGATAAATGGGCCACTTTTCTCATGGCCAGATGCTAACAGTGGAGCCTTAGGATTCCCTCCTAGGTCTTGGTTTAGGAAGGAGCTGGGAATGGGAGGTGCACGGAGATAGCAAAACTCCACAGGTGACACACAGCTGTGTAAATTAGGATGTGTCTACGCTTCAAATGCTACAGCCGTGCAGATGCATCGCCGCTGTACTTCAGTGCAGACACTGCCTGTGCCGGTGGGAGGAATTCTCCTGTCGGCACAGTGCTCCACCTCCCCGGGAGGCGGTAGCTAGGTGGACGGAAGAATTCTTCCGTCGATCTAGCGCAGTCTACACCAGGGGCTAGGTCAGTAGCTATGACTCAGGTTTTTCACACCAGAGAGACACAGCTGTGCTAATGTAAATGCCTGGTGTAGACCAGGCCTCAGGCAGGACCAGAGAGGGCTGCTAGGCCCTTTAGAGAGCCCTACCCAAGCTAGGTGAATGGGGATAGAAACAGGGTCAGAAATTAAATTCAGTGTTGATACATTCAAAGTAATGCCCCGTAGTGGGGGACAGATGAATTACTCAACCCCTTAAGGTTCTAAATTAACTGCATCAACTCAAGAAGGGACGTGGGCAACACTACGGAAGCTCTATGGAGACCTCGGCTCAGTGTGCAGCCAGAACGGTAATAAGATGTGAGCCACCATAAGGAATGGGACGGTGAATACTGCAGAGCACAGTGCAATGCCTCTTATCATCGCTGGTGCAGCCTCCTCAGGACCCTGTGCAGTACTGGTCACCCAGGAAGGGCATCACTTAACTAGAGGGGGTCAAAACAGGACAACAAGGAAGATACGTCGCTGGAAAAGCTCTCATCTGAAGAGATTGTAAAGACTGGGATTGTTCCCTTACAAAGAGAGACCAATAAGAGGAGACATGATAAAAGTCTACAGAGTAATGACTGGCCTAGAGAAGGATAAATGGTCTAGCTGAAGAACTTTGGTTCTCTTTGTCTCATAACACAAGAACAAGGGGACAGTCTATCACATTAAAGGTGGGCAATTCAGAACCAATGCCAGGAAATACTTCACACAGTCCGTGATTGGCCTATGGAACTCGCTGCCACAGAGAGTCGGTGAGGCCAAGACTTTAGCAAGGGATTGGACGTCTTTGTGGACAGCAAGAGTTAGAATGGTTACTGCTGACCCAGATTTTGGAAGGGATATTCAACCTCCTGCTTCGCAGCGCAAGCCTGTCTCTAACGAAAGGCAATGGTGTGAGATCTAACATGGGATGCAGATCATGGCACCACCGTTACTGCAGGGTTCTTCACCCCTTGTTCTGAAGCACCTGGCACTGGAAAGAAAGAGGAGGCTGAGCTGCTCTGATACAGTCTGGCCCTTCCTGTGTTCCTACGAGCTGCTTTTCTGGGCTGCCAGCCACAAAGGCCTGGCCTGTGTAGGGATCATAATGCAGAGTAATAAATGTCATAGTAATAGACAGGATCATCACGACCAACTAGTCTGGCTTCCCACGTGGCACAAGCCAGAGGACCTTGCCCAGCGAGTCCTGCATCAAGCTTCTGTCTCCAGGCCTCAGGGTCTGGCCCTAGGTCAGCGTTTGACTCAGTCTGAGTCCAGGACTGAACCTTAAATTGCAACAAAGTGCACTTAGTAGAACAACATATGAGGTCATTAAACCCCTGCCCCTACTCATCAATTGCAGGACATAAATAAGCTGCAGGCAAAGAGAGGCTGGAACTGGACGACTGGGGATGGATCACTTGAAATCACCTGGACACAATTAACTTAGGCTTGAATAAAGACTGGGGGTGGATGCGTCATTACACAAAGTAAAGCTATTTCCCCATGTTTATTCCCCCCACCCAGCCCCACTGTTCCTCACATGTTCTTGTCAACTGCTGGAAATGGCCCACTTTGATTATCACTACAAAAGATTTCCCTCCCTCCCCCCACCCTGGCTGGTAATAGCTCACCTTACCTGATCACTCTCATTACAGTGTGTATGGTAACACCCATTGTTTCATGTTCTATGTGTATATAAAATCTCCCCACTGTATTTTCCACTGCATGCATCCAATGAAGTGAGCTGTAGTTCACAAAAGCATATGCTCAAATACATTTGTTAGTCTCTAAGGTGCCACAAGTCCTCCTTTTCTTTTTGTGGATACAGACTAACACGGCCGCTACTCTGAAATCTCTTCTGTTCATTCCCTTTGGAACGTCGGGCACTGGCCACTGTCAGGATACTGGTCTAGACCATGGGTCTGACCCGAAGTGGCCATTGTGATGAGCCTCAGCCTGACCTCTCCACCAGAAACATTAGTGACCTTCAAACTCTGCAGTCCCAACTGCTAAGCAATCCGATGACGTGCCTGCCATGTGCCGGGATCGGGTCGTGCTGTCACCCTCACAGGGTGGCGTGTTCACCTGCTAGAAAAGCTCCTGCAGGGCATGGGTCCTATAGGTCACCTTGGAAAAGACAAACATCAGGAGAGACAAGGTGTGGGAGGTAATAGCTTTTATTGGACCAATTTCTGTTGGTCTGTAAGCAACAGAAGTTGGTCCAATAATAGATACATCTCGCCCATCTTGTCTCTCTAATATCCTGGGACCACCATGGCGACAACAACACTGCATAAGATCTTCGACAGGCACACACAATCACGCAGATACACAGAGCCACACTGAGCATAGAGCCACACACAGAGCCTTGGACACCAAAACAAAGTCACCTTTTATTCTGGAAGCAAGGCAATGGCGCCCACTCTGAACTGCAGAGACTGGCTCAGCTGGCTTTCCAGGCCATAGAACACTAAATTCCCATTCCCTAGCAATAAAACTATTCACCAATCCAATCCAGCCCTTTCTGCCACCCAGGAGCAAAGCCAGGGGCACCGCTACCCCACCTGTGACAAAGCCCCCGTACAAATCCCACACTGCCAGCACTTTGCAAGCAAATTCCCTGTGCGCCCAGGAACTCCCACATGGCAGCTGGACTGGACCAGTTCTCCCCAGTGAGCAACAGCTAGAGATGCATCTGATGAAGTGAGCTGTAGCTCACGAAAGCTTATGCTCAAATAAATTTGTTAGTCTCTAAGGTGCCACAAGTACTCCTTTTCTTACAGCTAGAGAAGAACATTTAACTCCTGGTGCCACTTCAACGGAAGCAGCAAACACCTCTAGGGGATCAAACATCGCAGCCAAATGAAAGCACACTTCACTCCTATGTAGCATCCCACTTTGGTCACAATGACTCTTCCAGCCTCCTGAGCAGTGGGGCCAACAGCCCCACCCCCAACCAAAGACGGGAGACCAACACCTACAGTGTCAACAGACGAGTCACTGGGACGGCGGATCAGAACCAGCCCACGGGAAGAGCTCTCACAGTGGTGACATTTGCACAGCTGCAGCTTCCTCAGGCACAGATCCCATGTGGGAAGGAGGAACCACAAACCCAGAACAAGGCAGAGCTGTGCCTGACACTTGGGGCGGGCTAGCATCAGATGGAGGCTGCTCACCCCACACAAGGGAAGGAAGCGATTTGGAGCAACACATCCAGTCATGGGGGATGAGGCTGGAGGAAAGGCCCTGAGACTGGCTGGGAAGAGGTCAGCAGAGCCTTTAGTGAGAGTCGTGCCAGTGGAGTGGCGAGCAGAGTGCAGGGATCCAGGCGCGGGAGCAGGACCGGCTCGAGGCACCCGCAAAGCAGGCACATGCTGGGGGCGGCACATTTCCACGGGGGGCATTCCGGCTGTCCTTTTTTTTCCAGGCAGTTGTGCTCTCAGAGCTGCGCCACTTAGACGGGGCGAGGGCACCGTGCCCCCGGCCGCAACAGAAAGGGAAAGCCCCAGCCCCGGGATGCTGAGCTGCCAGGGCCCAGCCGCTACCTGGGGAGGAGAGGGCAAGTCCTGCCATCTCATCTGCGCCCTGGCTGCTGCGCTGCCTTGTGCCACCCCTTATATCGGGGCTTCTCTGCGTGGCCGGGCAGGGGAGTGGGAAAGCCCCTGCAGGCGCTGGGAGAAGGCGACATCACTACCTCCGCTTCCAGAGCCCCCTGCGAGCCCCAGCCCCACCTGAGCTTGGGGCAGCAAAAAACCTAGAGCTGGCCCTGCACGGGAGGCAATGCTTGGAGAGGGCGTGTGCAGTGAGTTTGGAGGCGATAGGAGGAGTGGGTGAGGTCCCATGGAGACCCAGGCCAGCTTGCACTGAGACGCAGGAGTCAGTGGGGAGGACGAGAGTCAGAGAGACGACCAGGGAGGGGGCCACAGGCAGGACACAAGCATCAGTGACAGCAACATCAGGCATCGGCTAGGGAAGAGACATTGAGTACCCGCCTCGGGGGCTTCTGGAAACCCCCTCACGGTTCTCCACCTCCCACGTCCTCATTAGCCAAAGATCCACCAAACTGTGCACAGGGCCTCACCTGACCCCCATCCTTTGTAGGCTTCGCACCCCCACCCTGCCAGCTCCATCCTCCACCGAGCCTGACCCCTCACAGCGAACCAGGCTGGGAGCTCCCTGGGCACAGGCTGTTCCTGGCTGTTTGCTTTGCAAAGAGCCCAGCACACACTGGCTCCTGGCACAACCCCACTCATTAGCCCAGCAATGCAGCTTGTCAGGTCATCTGGATTTAGAATTGTGTTCAGGGCTCGGGCTGGGCTGACGTGTCATCCCCGGGGCAGGGAAGGGATGGGTTTAAATTAGGCTCTGTCCCAGTGGCTCAGCCTGGCAGAGACACAGCAGCAGCAGGACCGAGAGCATCTCCACACACTGGCAGGTAGGACAGCACCCAGCAGAGTGGGGGCACAAGGGGCTGGGGACAGCACTGTGCCTGGTGCAGGGTGTTTGGGTTATGGGGTCAGGTGAAGAAACTGGCATTGACCTTGCCCTGCTGCCTCTTCCCCTAAATCTTGCAGTGGGAGGGAGAAGACTGACAAGGCCAAGGGGATTGGGAGAACAGAGCTTCTGCCATTTCCCCATTGTGCCATGGAGTCTCACATACACCAGCCCCCAGGGCCGGGATGGGGTGAGCTACTTCATGAGATGGCACCTTTCCTTGGAAGATGCTATCTTGTGCTCTGGAATCTCAACTTTCATTAAAAAGTTACATCTCTAGTCCTTATGGAAATGAAGAAACCTTCAGACTGTTCACCCCAAGTGTAACCAATGTTGTGATGTCTGGTGTCTGCCTGAGTCTGTAGGGAGCCTGAAACAACATCTCAGGGAGACCGTCTCTGTGGGACGTTAGCTCTGACTCCTAATTGGGACAAATTAAATGGCCACATAACAATTTCCAAACAAGAGGGAGGGTCGCACTGTGATGATTGCCACAATCGTCTGGGAGTGGAAGCTCCTGGTAGAGCCGGGAGTGGGTGGAAGGAGGCTAGTACCACCCGTTCTTTTTCTAGTTGGTCCTGTGGGCAGTGGTTTTGAGAACGCTCACATCGGGGCTTTGGGCAGGACTGTTCCAGATACACTCACTGGTTCAATGCTGAGGTGAGAGCCTGAGAGGGAGCCTGCAGTGACGGGCAGACAGAAGTGAAAGGAGAGAATGCTGCAGTGATCATAGAATCATAGAATATCAGGGTTGGAAGAGACCTCAGGAGGTCATCTAGTCCAACCCCCTGCTCAAACAGGACCAATCCCCAACTAAATCATCCCAGCCAGAGCTTTGTCAAGCCTGACCTTAAAAATCTCAAAGGAAGGAGATTCCACCCCCCTCCCTAGGGAACCCATTCCAGTGCTTCACCACCCTCCTAGTGAAAAAGTATTTCCTAATATCCAAATTAAACCTCCCCCACTGCAACTTGAGACCATTGCTCCTTGTTCTGTCATCTGCTACCACTGAGAACAGTCTAGATCCATCCTCTTTGAAACCCCCTTTCAGGTAGTTGAAAGCAGCTATCAAATCCCCCCTCATTCTTCTCTTCCGCAGACTAAACAATCCCAGTTCCCTCAGCCTCTCCTCATAAGTCATGTGTTCCAGTCCTCTAATCATTTTTGTTGCCCTCCGCTGGACTTTTTCCAATTTTTCCACATCCTTCTTGTACTGTGGGGCCCAAAACTAGACACAGTACTCCAGATGAGGCCTCACCAATGTCGAATAGAGGGGAACAATCACGTCCCTCGATCTGCAGGCAATACCCCTACTTATACATCCCAAAATGCCATTGGCCTTCTTGGCAACAAGGGCATGCTGTTGACTCATATCCAGCTTCTCTGTAACCCATAGGTCCTTTTCTGCAGAACTGCTGCCTAGCCACTCGGTCCCTAGTCTGTAGCGGTGCATGGGATTCTTCCATCTCTAAGTGCAGGTCTCTGCACTTGTCCTTGTTGAACCTCATCAGATTTCTTTTGGCACAATCCTCTAATTTGTCTTGGGTCCTCTGTATCCTATCCCTACCCTCCAGCGTATCTACCTCTCCTCCCAGTTTAGTGTCATCTGCAAACTTGCTGAGAGTGCAATCCACGCCATCCTCCAGATCATTAATGAAGATATTGAACAAAACCATCCCCAGGACCAACCCTTGGGGCACTCCGCTTGATACCAGCTGCCATCTAGACATGGAGCCATTGATCATTATCTGTTGAGCCCAACAATCTAGCCAGCTTTCTATCCACATTATAGTCCATTCATTCAGCCCATACTTCTTTAACTTGCTGGCAAGAATACTGTGGGAGACCATGTCAAAAGCTTTGCTAAAGTCAAGGAACAACACATCCACTGCTTTCCCCTCATCCACAGAGCCAGTTATCTCATCATAGAAGGCAATTAGATTAGTCAGGCATGACTTGCCCTTGGTGAATCCATGCTGACTGTTCCTGATCACTTTCCTCTCCTCTAAGTGCTTCAGAATTGATTCCTTGAGGACCTGATCCATGATTTTTCCAGGGACTGAGTTGAGGCTGACTGGCCTGTAGTTTCCCCGGATCCTCCTTCCTCCCTTTTTTAAAGATGGGCACTACATTAGCCTTTTTCCAGTCGTCTGGGACTTCCCCCGATCGCCATGAGTTTTCAAAGATAATGGCCCATGGCTCCGCAATCACATCCGCCAACTCCTTTAGCACTCTCAGATGCAGCGCATCCAGCCCCATGGACTTGTGCTTATCCAGCTTTTCTAAATAGTCCCAAACCACTTCTTTCTCCACAGAGGGCTGGTCCCCTCCTCCCCATGCTGTGCTGCCCAGTGCAGCAGTCTAGGAGCTGACCTTGTTCATGAAGACAGAAGCAAAAAACCTGGGGAGCAGGTTGCAGAGATGTGGGTGGGGAAGGAGCTGGGGAGGAGGTGGCAGGGTTAGGGGAGGAATTAGGGAGGAGGCTGCAGAGATGGGCTGGGGAAAGCTGGGATGGGGAGTGTGCTGGGATCACCCTGCAAGCAGTAATCAAGGCTGGTGGGAGCCAGAGTGTGGCTGGTGTTTGCCAATGGAATTTGGGCTCAGAGCTGCTGGCCCAGGGCTGTGGCTACACACTCAGGGTGTGACTGGCTGGCTGGCTGTGAGCTGCCCAGGCTGGGAGCTACAATAGCAAAGCCTTGGGAGGCCCCCAGGGTTATAGGGCAGGTGGTGACACAGCCCCTCACCTGTCTGGGTTGCACTCTGGAATGTGACAGTGCGTTCATCTCATAAACAGCATGCACACACGCACATGAATGACACTGCTCACTTCCTGGGATGTGGAGCAGCTGCCATCCATGCCTCTGCCTGACTGCAAGTGCATGAGGTGGGGAGTCCCGCAGGGCCACCTCACTGGTTTGCTACTCCCTCCCTGCCCACAGTCCAGCTCTCTGCTTCTCTGTCTTCAGCTCGTCAGGGCAGGCCTCGGGTCTTCTCATCTATTGGAAAAGTGCCCCCTGCACTACCAGGAACAAACACATAATAACTCTGCCACTGGCAACGCTATGACACCTTTGGACATTTCTTTGCAAAGCTACAGCCCTATGGGAATGTCAGGAACCTGCTCTGCCACTAGGAGGGAGCCAAGTGCCCTCCCAGCCTCCCTCTGCTACTGCCTTGGGGGTTACAGAGATGTCTGGGCTGCATCGCTACCATCTGCCCACAGTGGAAGGGAGCCCTGGCTGTGCCCACCAGGGGACACTCTGCTCAGCCACCATGTGCTGCCAACACAGCTGTGCTCTGACCCCACGAGCCCTGCTCTTCCCCTCTGCAGGCTAGTGATTTATACACCCCACTTTGTTACGTTCAAGTCCCCAGTCCCTTCCTTCTGGACACCTGCAGCGCACACCGATCTGCTACCTCTGTGGAGGCAGGGCACCCCGGTCAGTGGCTGCACCTCAGTGTCACAAGCTCCTTAGCACAAGGCACTTAGACATGTCTCTAGTAAAAGCAACCTGAAGTTGATTTAACAGCGCTTGAGATAAGGACTCAAACTAAGGGCAAGTAAAAAGATTTGGAAACATAATATTGGAGGTGAAAGACAAACCGAAGATGCACTCAATGGCCTCTACTCATTAACAAGTTCCTTTCCTGTCTCATTTGCTATATCTACCCCAAATGCTCTCATGGACTGGTGCTCTCATGGCTTGGTAACTGGTTAAAAGGTTGGAAATAAAGGGTAGGCATAAATGATCAGTTTTCAGAATGGAGAGAGGTAAATAGTGGTATCCCCCAGGGGTCTGTACAGGGACCAGGCCTATTCAACATATTCATAAATGATCTGGAAAAAGGGGTAAACTGTGAGGTGGCAAAATTTCCAGATGATACAAAATTACTAAAGATAGTCAAGACCCAGGCAGATTGTGAAGAGGTACAAAAGGATTTCTCAAAACTGGAGGACTGGGCAACAAAATGGCAGATGAAATTCAATGCTGATAAATTCAAAGTAATGCACATTGGAAAGCATAATCCCAACTATAGATATAAAATGATGGGGTCTAAATTAGGTGTTACCACTCAAGAAAGAGATCTTGGAGTCATTGTGGATAGTTCCCTGAAAACATCCACTCAATGTGCAGCGGCCGTCAAAAAATGAACGGAATGCTGGGAATCATTAAGAAAGGGATACATAATAGGACAGAAAATATCATGTTGCCTCTATAGAAAACCATGGTACTCCCACAGCTTGAATACTGCATGCACATCTGGTTGCCCCATCTCAAAAAAGATATATTGGAATTGGAAAAGGTTCAGAAAAGGGCAACAAAAATGATGAGAGGTATGGAATGGCTTCCGTATGAGGAGAGATTAATAAGACTGGGACTTTTCAGCTTGAAAAAGAGACGGATAAGGGGGGATATGATTGAGGTCTATAAAATCATGACTGGTGTAGAGGAAGTTGATAAGGAAGTGTTGTTTACTACTTCTCATAACACAAGAGCTAGCAGTCACCAAATGAAATGAATAGGCATCAGGTTTAAAACAAACAAAAGGAAGTATTTCTTCACACAATGCACAGTCAACCTGTGGAACTCCTTGCCAGAGGATGTTGTGAAGGCCAAGACCACAACAGGGTTCAAAAAAGAACTAGATAAGTTCATGGAGAATAGGTCTATCAATGGCTATTAGCCAGGATGGGCAGGAATGGTGTCCCTAGGCTCTATTTGCCAGAAGCTGGGAATGAGTAACAGGGCATGGATGACTTGATGATTCCTGTTCTGTTCATTCCCTCTGGGAACCTGGCATTGGCCACTGTCAGAAGACAGGATATTGGTCTAGATGGACCTTTGGTCTGACCCAATAGGTCCATTCTTATGTTCTTATGTAAATCAGTTCTACACAGCTGGTCCTGTCTGGCAAGTTGGGCTCCCCCCATCACGAGACAGCTCCTGCTGGCAGAGTTACTCTTTTATAATGGATGCCTCCTAATTTACTCCCGGGGGAATTCTGCACCACTGCGCAATGCAGAATTTTGCAGAAATTAAAGTTGGCCATGCAGAATTTCCTTTCCCCCGCTATAGAAATAGACTGCAGAGATGTTGGCTACCACTAGGGGCTGCTGGACCTGGCAGAGCCCATCTCGAAAATAGAAGACAAGGCCGGGGGAGGGACAGATAATTGGAGGGTTCCCAGCCGTTGCACTTTCCCGCATGCCCTGAAGGAGGCGGTGGCGCGCAGGAAACTTCATGCAAGCCCGGGACCCAGCATCAGGCTGTTTCTCCCTCTGGATCCCTGGGCTCTGGCGTGTTAGGGTCTATGAGTGCCTGGGCCGGGGGGGCACAGCTGAGCTGTGGGCGGTAGGGGTGTGAGTGTCCAGGTGGGGAGGCACCAACATTCCACACAAAGATGGACTACAAGCCGTCAGGAACAGTGTCCCCGATAATGTCACAGGCTAACCTAGTGGCTGAACTTTGTGACTTTGTCCTCACCCATAACTATTTCACATTTGGGGACAATGTATACCTTCAAATCCGCGGCATTGCGATGGGTACCCGCATGGCCCCACAGTATGCCAACATTTTTATGGCTGACTTAGAACAACGCTTCCTCAGCTCTCGTCCCCTAATGCCCCTACTCTACTTGCGCTACATTGATGACATCTTCATCATCTGGACCCATGGAAAAGAAGCCCTTGAGGAATTCCACCATGATTTCAACAATTTCCATCCCACCATCAACCTCAGCCTGGACCAGTCCACACAAGAGATCCACCTCCTGGACACTAAGGTGCTAATACGCAATGGTCACATAAACACCACCCTATATCGGAAACCTACTGACTGCTATTCCTATTTACATGCCACTAGCTTTCATCCAGATCACACCACACGATCCATTGTCTACAGCCAAGCTCTACGATATAACCACATTTGCTCCAACCCCTCAGACAGAGACAAACACCTACAAGATCTCTATCATGCATTCCTACAACTACAATACCCACCTGCTGAAGTGAAGAAACAGATTGACAGAGCCAGAAGAGTACCCAGAAGTCACCTACTACAGGACAGGCCCAACAAAGAAAACAACAGAACGCCACTAGCCATCACCTTCAGCCCCCAACTAAAACCTCTCCAACGCATCACCAAGGATCTACAATCCATCCTGAAGGACGACCCATCACTCTCACAGATCTTGGGAGACAGGCCAGTCCTTGCTTACAGGCAGCCCCCCAACCTGAAGCAAATACTCACCAGCAGCCACACACCACACAACAGAACCACTAACCCAGGAACCTATCCTTGCAACAAAGCCCGTTGCCAACTCTGTCCACATATCTATTCAGGGGACACCATCATAGGGCCTAATCACATCAGCCACACTATCAGAGGCTCGTTCACCTGCGCATCTACCAATGTGATATATGCCATCATGTGCCAGCAATGCCCCTCTGCCATGTACATTGGCCAAACTGGACAGTCTCTACGTAAAAGAATAAATGGACACAAATCAGACATCAAGAATTATAACATTCAAAAAAAGTCGGAAAACACTTCAATCTCTCCGGTCACTCGATTACAGACCTGAGAGTGGTTATCCTTCAACAAAAAATCTTCAAAAACAGACTCCAACGAGAGACTGCTGAATTGGAATTAATTTGCAAACTGGATACAATTAACTTAGGCTTGAATAGAGACTGGGAATGGATGAGTCATTACACAAAGTAAAACTATTTCCCCATGGTATTTCTCCCTCCCACCCCACCCCCCACTGTTCCTCAGAAGTTCTTGTTAACTACTGGAAATGGCCCACCTTGCTTGTCACCGTGAAAGGTTTTCCTCCTTCTCCCCCCTTTCTCCTGCTGGTGATGGCTCATCTTAAGTGATCACTCTCCTTACAGTGTGTATGATAAACCCATTGTTTCATGTTCTCTGTTGTGTGTATATAAATATCCCCTCTGTTTTTTCCACCAAATGCATCTGATGAAGTGAGCTGTAGCTCATGAAAGCTTATGCTCAAATAAATTTGTTAGTCTCTAAGGTGCCACAAGTACTTTTTTTCTTTTTGTCTCTGTATTGTTACAGACATACTGGCTGATAGGTATTTTGAAATAAAATTAGCAAAATAATTGAAACTGGCGTGATTATACAGTGTTATTCTGACAAATAAAATTTGCAGAATTTTAAAATATTGTGCATAGAATTTTTAATTTTGGGGCACAGAATTCCCCCAGGAGTGTCCAGTTCTCTTGCTTACAGACTATTGTCCCACGACAACCCAGAGGTCCCCAGGGCAGAGACATTTATTGCAGGTCTTTCAGTTTTGTAAATGGTGAAGCCTGCATGTGGCCCAGGCTGGAAACACAAACCGGCTCAGTCAAGGGACATCCATTGTTCTCATGCTGATTGGGTCATCTCTCAGACTTCCCCTCCTCAGGTGATATAGGCGTCTCTCCCAACACATTTAGAACATGATACTCTACACATTATGACAGGTTTCAGAGTAGCCGCTGTGTTAGTCTGTATTCGCAAAAAGAAAAGGAGTACTTGTGGCACCTTAGAGACTAACAAATTTATTTGAGCATAAGCTTTCGTGAGCTACACTGCATCCGATGAAGTGAGCTGTAGCTCACGAAAGCTTATGCTCAAATAAATTTGTTAGTCTCTAAGGTGCCACAAGTACTCCTTTTCTTTCTACACATTATGGAGCTCTAAAACTGTTTCCCCTACAAACATCTCGCAATAACCACGACAATCAGTCAATTCTTAGCTTTTGAAAGGAACCCCACAGGCTCCCCTTTGGTGAAATATCGAGATGATGTCGGCCAAAGGGCGGTGTAATAAACCTGCCTGAGCCTGGCTGTGTCCCATCGTCCGAGGACCCCAGAGGCAGTGTTCCCAGGCGACACTCCTGCAGAAGACACTGGCATGGGGGGCGGGGAGGGTTTGGCAGGTGCATGTTCTTCAGAGAAAGCTGATCACAGCAGGGGCAGCAGTGTGCGGCTCCCTGTCTCTATCTGAATGTTTGCTGTTTTCTCTGGGCAGATAGTTCTCTTTTCCACTTTGTACCAATGCCTGTGTCTCATGGAGCCTTCTCTCTCCCTGCAGAGCCGCACACTGCCCCAGGAGATAGGAAAGGATCTGCCCACTACCGAAGCAGCAAAGCGTGAGGGGACAGCTTCCCAAACGGTTAACCCAGTGCAACTAGACAGACGGATGGAGAGCTGGCAGGCAGCGACTGCCTATGGAGAAATGAGTCCGGGAGGGGTTAATGCCATCGCTGGAGTCCTTGTTCAATCCAGCAAGGAGAAGATGAGCATCTACCAGGCCATGATGAGAGGTGTCCTGACACAGGGCACCGCACTGGTGCTGCTGGAGGCACAGGCTGCCATAGGGTTCATCATTGACCCAGTGAAGAACAAGAAGGTGCCGGTAAGAGACTCACTCGCTGCTGGGCTGACAGGTGGAGATTATTACGGGAAGCTGCTCTCTGCAGAGGGAGCAGTGACCGGATACACTGATCCCTACACAGGCAACAAGATCTCCCTCTTCCAGGCCATGAAGAAAGACCTGCTAGTCAAAGACCACGGCATCCGCCTGCTGGAGGTCCAGATCGCCACTGGCGGCATCATCGACCCCATGAACAGTCACCGCCTTCCCATGGAGGTGGCTTACAAGCGGGGCTACTTCGACGAAGAGATGAACCAGATCCTCTCTGACCCCCAAAAACACAGCAGAAGCTGTTTCGACCCCAACACTCACGAGAACCTCACCTACATGCAGCTCCTCAGCAGATGCGTCCCAGACCCAGACACGGGGCTCCTTATGCTTCAACTGATGCACAAAGGCTCCGTGCTCTTCCAGCTAGATGAACAAACACGAATCTCCTTACAGTCTGCCCCTGCCACCGTCAGCGTGGGGCTCTTCCAGGGGCAGAACGTGACCGTGTGGGAGCTTCTCTTCTCCAGATACGTCCCTGACCAAAAAAGGCAGGAGCTTCTGAAGAAGTACAAAGTGGGGACGCTAACCATTCAGGAAATGACAACCATCATCACCACCCTCATTGCCAAGGCAGAGCAAAAGAGCAACAGGGAGCCCAGGAACGTGAAAAGTCCGAGCATGCAAAGGGTAACATCGCAGAAAGCCGAGGCTGCCCATTCACAGAGAGATGAAAAATGGGAAAAGGCCTTAAAGACTATGACAGTCGATGGGCCAGTGGGCGAGTTCCAAGGGCGAAAGGTCTCTGTGAGGGATCTGCTCTTCTCCAAATACATCCTTGAAGAGAAAAGACAAGAGCTTCTAAAGAAGTACAAAGCAGGGACACTTGCCATTCAAGAAATGATAACCATCCTCACCACTAGCATTACCGAGGCCAAAGGGAAAAGCAGAAAACTCCCCACAACTAGGAAAACCCCCAGCAAAGAGACAAGGACGCCATCTGAGAAAGACAAAGATGCCTCCTCCCGTGAAGAGCAAGAAACAGAAAAGGCCTTAAAGTCTACCTTGGTGGAGGTGCCGGCGGGAGAGTTCCATGGGCAAAAAGTCTCTGTGTGGGATCTGCTCTTCTCCAAATACATCCCCAAAGAGAAGAGGAAGGAGCTCCTGGAGTTGCACAGGGCTGGGATATTAACCACGGACCAAATGAAAACCATCGTCACCACCATCGTAAGCAAAACAGAGGAGGAAAGTCATCATCTATCAGGACATGGGAAAAGTCCCAGTGCGGAGACAATATCAGAGGAAGATGAGACTCTGCCCTCACCCCTCGACAAACATTTGGAAAAAGCTTTGCGGTCGGAGACTGTCCACATTCCTGTGGGGGAATTCAAATGGCAGGAAGTTTCCCTGTGGGAGCTTCTCTTCTCTAGCTACATCTCTGATACAAAAAGACAGGAGCTTCTGAAGAAGTACAGAGCAGGGACGCTAACCATTCAAGAAATGATAACCATCCTCACCACCAGCATTACTGAGGCCGAAAGGAAAAGCAGAAAACTCCCCACAACTAGGAAAACCCCCAGCAAAGAGACAAGGACGTCATCTGAGAAAGACAAAGATGCCTCCTCCCGTGAAGAGCAAGAAACAGAAAAGGCCTTAAAGTCTACCTTGGTGGAGGTGCCGGCGGGAGAGTTCCATGGGCAAAAAGTCTCTGTGTGGGATCTGCTCTTCTCCAAATACATCCCCAAAGAGAAGAGGAAGGAGCTCCTGGAGTTGCACAGGGCTGGGATATTAACCACGGACCAAATGAAAACCATCGTCACCACCATCGTAAGCAAAACAGAGGAGGAAAGTCATCATCTATCAGGACATGGGAAAAGTCCCAGTGCGGAGACAATATCAGAGGAAGATGAGACTCTGCCCTCACCCCTCGACAAACATTTGGAAAAAGCTTTGCGGTCGGAGACTGTCCACATTCCTGTGGGGGAATTCAAATGGCAGGAAGTTTCCCTGTGGGAGCTTCTCTTCTCTAGCTACATCTCTGATACAAAAAGACAGGAGCTTCTGAAGAAGTACAGAGCAGGGACGCTAACCATTCAAGAAATGATAACCATCCTCACCACCAGCATTACTGAGGCCGAAAGGAAAAGCAGAAAACTCCCCACAACTAGGAAAACCCCCAGCAAAGAGACAAGGACGTCATCTGAGAAAGACAAAGATGCCTCCTCCCGTGAAGAGCAAGAAACAGAAAAGGCCTTAAAGTCTACCTTGGTGGAGGTGCCGGCGGGAGAGTTCCATGGGCAAAAAGTCTCTGTGTGGGATCTGCTCTTCTCCAAATACATCCCCAAAGAGAAGAGGAAGGAGCTCCTGGAGTTGCACAGGGCTGGGATATTAACCACGGACCAAATGAAAACCATCGTCACCACCATCGTAAGCAAAACAGAGGAGGAAAGTCATCATCTATCAGGACATGGGAAAAGTCCCAGTGCGGAGACAATATCAGAGGAAGATGAGACTCTGCCCTCACCCCTCGACAAACATTTGGAAAAAGCTTTGCGGTCGGAGACTGTCCACATTCCTGTCGGGGAATTCAAATGGCAGGAAGTTTCCCTGTGGGAGCTTCTCTTCTCTAGCTACATCTCTGATACAAAAAGACAGGAGCTTCTGAAGAAGTACAGAGCAGGGACGCTAACCATTCAAGAAATGATAACCATCCTCACCACCAGCATTACTGAGGCCGAAAGGAAAAGCAGAAAACTCCCCACAACTAGGAAAACCCCCAGCAAAGAGACAAGGACGTCATCTGAGAAAGACAAAGATGCCTCCTCCCGTGAAGAGCAAGAAACAGAAAAGGCCTTAAAGTCTACCTTGGTGGAGGTGCCGGCGGGAGAGTTCCATGGGCAAAAAGTCTCTGTGTGGGATCTGCTCTTCTCCAAATACATCCCCAAAGAGAAGAGGAAGGAGCTCCTGGAGTTGCACAGGGCTGGGATATTAACCACGGACCAAATGAAAACCATCGTCACCACCATTGTAAGCAAAACAGAGGAGGAAAGTCACCATCTACCAGGACATGGGGAAAATCCCAGTGCGGAGACAATATCAGAGGAAGCTGAGACTCCGCTCTCACCCCTCGACAAACATTTGGAAAAAGCTTTGCGGTTGGAGACTGTCCACATTCCTGTCGGGGAATTCAAATGGCAGGAAGTTTCCCTGTGGGAGCTTCTCTTCTCTAGCTACATCTCTGAAACCAAAAGACAGGAGCTTCTAAAGAAGTACAGAGCAGGGATGCTAACCAATCAAGAAATGATAACCATCCTCACCACCAGCATCACTGAGGTGGAAACCGGGAGCAGGAATCTATGTATAAACACAAAAGCTGCCAGTGAAGGGGGGGTAACATCAGACAAGGCTGAGGATGCCCATTCACAAGAGCAACACTTGAGAAAGTCCTTAAAGCGTGTGACCATCTATGTGACTGCTGGTGAATTCCAAGGGCAAAATGTCTCTTTGTTAGATCTTCTCTTCTCCAAACACATCCTTCAAGAGAAGAGGCAGGAGCTCCTGGCCTTGTATAAAGCAAGAGTTTTATCCATTGAACAGATGATACCCATCATCACTAGCATCATAACAAAAACAGAAGCTACAAGTAGGCAATTCATGACAAGTGTCAAAAGTCCAAAGAGAGAGGAGATAACTTTGCAGGAAACCGTAGCTGCCCTTTCTCCACAAGATACTCAACTGGACAACATCTTAAAAGTTACAACCATAGATGGACCTGTCAGCAAGTTCCATGAGCAAAAGGTCTCGATGTGGGACCTGCTC
Source organism: Dermochelys coriacea (assembly GCF_009764565.3). Taxonomy (NCBI): domain Eukaryota; kingdom Metazoa; phylum Chordata; order Testudines; family Dermochelyidae; genus Dermochelys; species Dermochelys coriacea. The sequence continues at coordinate 935,379 of NC_050069.1, read as the reverse complement.
TTCTCTAACTATATCCCTGAAGAGAAGAGACAGGAGCTCCTGAAGTTGTACAGGGCTGGGATATTAACCATGGACCAGGTGATAACCGTGGTCACCACCCTCATTAAGAAAAAAGAAGCTACAAGCAGGAAATTTGTGATTAATGTGAAAACACCCAGAAAAGACACGATGAACTTAGAGAAAGCTGAGGACGCTGAATTACATGAAGATAAAAAACTGAAAAAGGCCTTAAAGTCTACCATGGTTGATGTGCCAACTGGTGAGTTCCATGAGCAAAAGGTCTCGGTGTGGGACCTGCTCTTCTCTAACTACATCCCTGAAGAGAAGAGACAGGAGCTCCTGGAGCTGTACAGAGCAGGGATATTAACCATGGACCAGGTGATAACTGTCATCACCAGCATTGTAACCAAAATAGGAGCAACAAGGAGAAAACTAGTGACAAATGTGCACAGTCCAAGTGTAGAGAGGGCTCCATCGCAGGAAGATGACACTGCCTATTCAGAGAGAAATGAAAATCAGGAAATGGATTTAAAGTCCACGACAGTTGGGTCGGTGGGCAAGTTCCAAGGGCCAAGGGTCTCTGTGTGGGATCTGCTCTTCTCCAAATATGTCCCTAAGGAAACAAGACAAGAGCTTCTAGAGAAACACAGAGCAAGGACGCTCACCACTGAGAAAATGGTAACAAGCCTCACCACCATCATCTCACACACTCTGGAGGAGGGTCTCTCTCCAGATAACCAACAAATACTGAATCTCCTACAATCGGAGGTACCCTATGTGACAGTTGGTCAGTTCCAGGACCAAAGGGTTTCTGTCTGGGAACTTCTCTCCTCTAAATGTGTCTCCCAGTACAACCAAGAGGTGCACTTGGATACATACAATGCAGGGAGGTTAGCTATTAATGAGATTACAATCACCACCACCGTCATTACTGGATCAGAGGGTAAGAAAGGGGCTGCCAGGAACTGTGAACAGCCCTAGCCAGGAGGTGGCAAAAGGCTGGGGCTGCCTCTTCCCAGAAGGATACAAGATGGACACCTGCAAAGAGCGCAGCTGGCTCTTCCCATCTTATACAGTTAGCAGCAGGGAATAGGAGAGCAGGAAGTCTTAACTCAGCAATGAGGTGCGCAGAGAATAGGAGTCGATGTCCCGTCCTGGTCCCCGTGGGTGGTTACCGTACTAAGCATTATAATTACAGTCTGTGGTTTAACTGGAGCAGCTCCAGCTCTTCGCCTGGCCCTGTACAGACACCCCCAAATGTCACTGTCTGTGCCCCAAAGAGCCGACAAGCTGCAGCGCCAGCTAGGAACACGACACTAAGCAGTGATCCCCTGTTTGGTGGCTCTGGCAAAGAGCTCCACAGGTTGACTGTGCGTTGTGTGAAAAAATACTTCCTTTTGTTTGTTATAAACCTGCTGCCTATTCATTTCATTGGGTGACCCCTAGTTCTTGTGTTATGAGGAGGAGTAAATAACACTTCCTTATTTACTTTCTCCACACCCGTCATGATTGTATAGACCTCAACCATATCCCCCCTTAGTGGTCTCTTTTCCAAGCTGAAAAGTCCCCGTCTTATTAATCTCTCCTCATATGGAAGCCGTTTCATACCCCTCATCAGTTTTGTTGCCTTTTCCTGTACCTTTTCCTATTCCAATATTTTTTTTTGAGATGGGGCAACCAGATGTGCACGCAATATTCAAGCTGTGGGCTTACCATAGATTTATATAGCGGCAATATGATATTTTCTGTCTTATTATCTATCCCTTGGTCCTAATGATTCCCAACATTCTGTTAGTTTTCCTGAGTGGTAATAGTTAATATAGACCCCACTATTTTGTATGTATAGTTTGTATTATGTTTTCCAATGTGCATTACTTTGCATTTATCAACATTGAATTTCATCTGCCATTTTGTTGCCCAGACACCCAGTTTTGAGAAATCATTTTGTAGCTCTTCGCAGTCTGCCTGGGACTTAACTATCTTTAGCAGTTTTGTATCATCTGCAAATTTTGCCACCTCACTGTTTACCCCTTTTTCCAGATCATTTATGAATATGTTGAATAGGACTATTCCCAGAACAGACCCCCTGGGGAACACCACTATTTACCTCTCTCCATTCTGAAAACTGACCATTTATTCCTACCCTTTGTTTCCCATCTTTTAACCAGCTGCTGATCCATGAGAGGACCTTCCCTCTTATCCCTTATTGAATTTCATCCTATTTCAGACCATTTCTCCAGTTTGTCAACCCCTCCCAGCTTGGGATCAAGCCAATTTTACAAAGGTTCTCTCTATGCCATTATCCAAATGGTTCATGAAGCTGCTGAATAGAACTGAAGAAAGGACAGATCCCTGCGGGACCCCACTCGATATGCCCTTCCAGCATGAGTATGAACCAATGATCACTACTCTGAGTAAGGTTTCCCATCCAGTTGTGCACTGACCTTGCAATGGGTTCACCTCGGCTATATTTCCCTAGTTTGCTTATAAAATAGTATCAAAAGTCTTATTAAAGTTAAGATGAAAAGGAGTACTTGTGGCACCTTAGAGACTAACAAATTTATTTGAGCATAAGCTTTTGTGAGCTATAGTCAAGATATACCACATATACTGCTCCCCCCCATCCCTAAGGCTTGTTACCTTGTCAGAGAAGGAGATTATGTTGGGTTGACATGATTTGTTCTTAACAAATTCATGCTGACTGTTACTTATCACCTTATCTTCTAACTGGCTACAAACTGATTGTTTGATTATTTGCTGCATTATCTTCTGGGTACCAAAGTTAAGCTGACTGATCTGTAATTCCCTGTGTTGTCCTTATTCCCCTTTTAATAGATGGATAAAGATAGTACTTCTTTGCAGTCCTCTGGGATCTCTCCCATCCTCCAAGAGTTTCTCAAAAGGAACCCTAACTGTAGTCACCAATGGCTTCGAGATCTCTTCAGCCAGTTCCTTAGTATTCTCGTGTAAGGGGACTGTGGGCCCCTCACTAACACTCAGTGGGGGGTTTTGGTTGCTAGTTCCCAGTACCAAAAGGGGACGGGTCGATGGGAAATCAGTCCCCTGAGACTGACAGTCCCCAGGGGCAATAGGAGAGGCCAATGTTCTAGGTCAGCCTGATTGACAGGGCGGGTAGCTAATCATGGAGTCAGGAGGCCAGGGGGGGCTCCGTGTGAGCTGGAATTGCCTGGGTCAGACAGAGTGGGGCTGAGCTAAGGAGAGAGCAGGGGCCCGAGCTGAGCTGGGGAGCAGAGCTGGGCCAGAGCCAGAGGGGCCACAGAAGCAGCCCAGGGAGCTGGAGGCAGAGCAGCAGCTATGCTGAGGCTGAGTGGAGCCGGAGCAGAGTCAAGGCTGGAGCCGGAGCAGAGGCCGGGGTTGGAGCCGGAGCCAGAGCAGTCTGGAGCCGGGTGCGGTGAGCATCTAGGGAGTGCGAGGAGAAACCCTGGGCAGTGGGCCCAGCACAGGGAGATGCTGTCGGTACCAAGTGGGGGCTCAGATACACTCAATGAAGCCACACCAGATGTGTAAGTAGAACCGTTTTATTGCCAAAGTAATAAGCCTCCCAGCTTTCACACATTACCATGGCTGTCCCTAGCTGTTCTGGGGCCCTATGCAGCCCCCCTGTGAGGGGTGCGTGTGGGGCCCCAGGCCTCCGCAGGGGGGAGGAGCTGGGCCCCAGACCTCTGCGGGGGAGGAGCGGGGGGGCTGGCCCCAGGCCTCCATGGGGGGGGGCTGGCTTGGGGGGAACCACCCCCCAGCATTCACTGGCGGCGCGGCTGGGGCTCGGTAACTGCACTCCCGCTGCCGGTGCGTGCAGCCCCGGCCCTGCTGCAGAGCTCAGGGGAGTGGGGGGCAGAGCAGGAGTGGGGTCCTGGGGAAGAGCCGGAGCAGGGGCTAGAGCAGCACACTGGGCACCAGGAAATGTGGTGCCCCAAATTTCCTGGTGCCCTACGCAGCTGCATACTTTGCATAGAGATAAGAATGGCCCTGCGCATTACTGAATATGTGCTTTCCAGCAAGCAAGAATCAATGCGTATGCCCCTTCTGCTACGGACAGTCCCGGACCCTCCAGTCTTTGTCCTAGAGGGCTCGTAGCAGGCGCTGCTCCAGCTTGGGGAATTCCTGGGCATCCACAAGGCAGAGGTCCGCAGGGAGCAATAAGTAGGGATATAATAAGGGCCTATAAAAATCTTGACTGGTGTGGAAGTGAAGAGGGAAGTGTTATTTACCCCCTCACTTAACACAAGAACCAGGGGTCACCCAATGAAATTAATAGGCAGCAAGTTTAAAACAAAAGGAAGCATTTTTTCCCACAATGCACAGTCACCTATGGAACTTTGCCAGGGATGTTGTGAAGGCCAAAATTATAACAGGGTTCAAAAAAGAAGTAGGCAAGTTCATGGAGGTTAGGTTCATCAATGGCTATTAGCCAGGATGGGCAGGGATGCAACACCATGCTCTGAGTGTCCCTAGTCTCTGTTTGCCGGAAGCTGGGAATGGGCGACAGGGAATGGATCACTCAATGATTCCCTATTCTGTTCATTCCCTCTGAAGCACCTGGAATAGTCACTTGTAGGAAGACAGGATACTGGGATAGATGGACCATTGGTCTTACCCAAAATGGCCGTTCTTACATAAAAAATTATAATAAAAAAGTTTAGTGCAGAAACTCCAAAATAATGACCTCTTGAGATAGCAATGATGTGAGATAACGACCTTGGCAAATAATGCATTTTAAAAATCTTGGCCTACTAGGAAATGTATATTCGTATAAGTTTGCCAGTCACAAATCTAGCACCTGGAGCAAAGTCACTAAATCATAGTCCAATGCTCTGGCCGCTGTTGTTCATTGTGCCACCGTTCACTCTACTGCTCCATCCCCAATGGCCCTGCACTGTCACCTTCTGCTGCCACATGCCACTGTGACCCCTGCGAGTCAGTCTCTTGCAGTTCCACCGGCTCTCGGCGATTTCAACTCTCAGTGGGGGAATCTCACTGCTAGTGTAGGCTGGGCTGTCTCCTCCACAGAAACACTGTCGGAAATGCATCCGATGAAGTGAGCTGTAGCTCACGAAAGCTTATGCTCTAATAAATTTGTTAGTCTCTAAGGTGCCACAAGTCCTCCTTTTCTTTTTGCGCATACAGACTAACACGGCTGCTACTCTGAAAACTGTCCCACAGTAAGTCTAAGCACTTAGACCTGATTATCAGTGATTTCAGCTCTAGAGGTCATTTAACAAACCAAAAGACTCTGTGAAGCCAAATCAGCTCTCTCTAAACGGGAGAGAGGGGCAGGTCCAATAGCACCTGTGACTTAGGCAGAGTTCACATCACCAAGCAAAACACCGTGCCCCTAGTGAAAAGAGAGAGGGTGGATCTGGCATCCAAACCTCCTGCTTAGGGAGTGCCGTTCGGCTGAGGGTGACCAGTGCTTAATTTATAACGAAAGAGGTGCCAGGGCTCAAGCAAGTTTGTTACTTTCATAACTGACGTGACAAGCCCAGAGGTGCCCGGGCTCTGAACTGCCAAGGCTAGAGGTGCTCAACTCTGGCAAGCTCTGGCACCAATTAAGCTCAGAGGGAGACCCCCATCATTCAGTCAGGCTAAATACAGTTCTGCTGCCCTTTACTCCTACAATCAGGATAACAACATATCATGACCCCCACATTGAATACTACAGGGATTTGTAACCCAACACCAGCCAAAATTGATCACTAGGGCAGCCCAGCTCTATCTGCCGGATACCTAGGCAGACTAGGTGTGTTCATGTAAATACAGTCTGGTCCTGAAGCCTTTCCACCCACCCCTGGCTCATCACTAGCTGTCAGGGGAGAGCTCATTCAGATCTTGCTTATAAGTAATCATTTGAAATGATTAGGTCGGCCAATATAGCCGAAACAAGTGTGCCGACATTGTCATAAATAATAGCTGTATGAGGAAGCTAGTCTTTGTTCATACTTTTCAAACCCATTATGCTTTCTCAGGTACAAGTATTTTCTCATATACTGTATATGCTTTTAAATTGTGTATTAAATGTTTCAATTCAAATTTCCAACCAATGACTAAACAGGCAAGGCTGCATGTAACTGGGAGGAGGGGGAGAAGGGTTGTGGAAATTTGGGGGGGGAGGAGGGGGTTATGTACTCCCCCTGGGGATAGTCTAGGGAAATCCCTGACTTGGTCCCCTCTCCTATCCATGGGGTTCCCGGCATCCCAGGAACTCCTGCCCTTCACAGCACAGCATGGGGCCTGATCCCTGGAGCTCAGATTCCTGCAATCTCTGCAGCAGGCCCTGAGCAAGCAATGGGCCCCAGGGGCATGGAAGAGGATACACGGGAGTGGCTAGCCTGGCTGAGTCCCTGTGTGTGGCTTGTCCTTTCAGGGCCTTTCCTGCGGGAAGTGGGGTGACCCAGACCCAGCCTGCTCTGCTCCCTTGGCTCCCAGGCTTGGGAGGAGGTGGGAACTGCTCCCCAGCACTCGCCGGTGGCCCGGCTGGGAACCTGGGGCCGGGTCGCTCTACTTTCTGGTGAGTGCTGGCCCGACTGCTTCTGGAGTCCTCAGGGGAGCGGGGGCAGGACAGGGCCCTGGGGAAGAGCCGGAGCATGGGCTGGAGCAGCATGCAGCTGCGTAGGGCACCAGGAAATATGGTGCCCCAAATTTCCTGGTGCCTTACAGGCCTACGCAGCGCCGTACTTTGCGTATGGGTAAGGACGGCCCTGTGAGCTCTTCAGGAGAGGGCCTGTCTCTCACAGAATCCATGCATGACCCAGCATGCGGGGGCCCTGCAGTAATACACCCAGGTGCAAAGACCAGCCACCTGGAGCTCAGCTGCTCAGTACTATGGTGGCAGAGGAGACAGGGGGCTGGCCAGCCAAGCACACATACAGATAGCAAGAGCGGGGAACTGGGCTGACACCTCGCAGCCAGGGAATGAGCTTGGCCCGGGCAGCCCACGTGGTGTTTCCTCCACTAGATGGCTGCACACTCCACTGAAACACCATGCGGTGAGGATGCTGCCCCTAGATCCCAGGCTGCTGCTCCCACTGAGGAGCCCCAGGGATTCACACCCAGAGCCCTCTGCAGGGTGGAGCCTCCCAGGCTGGGCAGACCTTAGAGCTGCAGCTCATCTTTTACTGCTGGCCGAGGGCTCACTGCTGGCCGAGGGCTCACAGCAGCTGTTAGATACTAGAGTTATGGGCACCACTTGAGAGCCTGGGCAGAGCAGAAAGAAAAGGTGTACTTGTGGCACCTTAGAGACTAACAAATTTATTAGAGCATAAGCTTTCGTGAGCTACAGCTCACTTCATCGGATGCATTCCGATGTAGCTCTACAGAGCAAGTCACAATCTAATGGTCACTTCCTGCCTTAACCTCTGTGCGTGTGACGCGTGCAAGGGCCTCGAGGTGAGGCATTATGGTCACTCGGTGAGTGGCTGCTCTGCTGCGTGACCCGCTGGTGGCCAGGAGTACATTTGCCTGACATGCATGCACCATGGCATCGCATTCAGGTCCCTGAAATTCAAAGTAGCTAGAAGGCAGTGGGGCCAGAGCAATAAGCAGTGCGGGGGGGGGGGGGGGGGTGGAAGGGAAAAGGCGATTCTCCCCCCAAAAGAAAAAACACACCAGGCTTCCCAGGAGAGATCATAACAGACATACTAGGTCAGACCAAGGTCCATCTATCCCAGTATCCTGTCTTCCAACAGCGACCAGTGCCAGGTGCCCCAGAGGGATGAACAGAACAGGGAATCAAGTGATCCATCCCCTGTCACCCATTCCCAGGTAATAGCCATTGATGGACCTATGCTCCATGAACTTGTCTAGCTCTTTTCTGAACCCTGTTGAACCAGATCGCTCTGGTTTTAATCTGAATTGCAGAATGGGTGGCTGAAGGTTTTATAGACATTGAGGGGAAAATGCTCTTGAGTTCAGCCCCAGTGCAGGATAGGCCCCTGCAGCCTGTTTTCCAAAGCACTATCTAATAGCTGCTCCCTGCCACCCTCGCCAGGCCTGGCCTTTGGCACATTGTACCTGTTGCAGGATTGCTGACTGGATATCTCCTTGCACAGGGGAGCATGGTCCAGTGTCACTCAGCTCCTTGGGTATCAGACCAGCAGCTCCAAAATCTACAGAGGCCTTGGCTCAGCCAGTCTGCGAATGAACGTGTAGACTGGGGGGGCAAACTTTCACCCAAGGGCCACATCTGGGTATGGAAGTTGTATGGCAGGCCCTGAATGCTCTAAATTGGGGTTGGGGTACAGGAGGGGGTGAGGGCTCTGGCTGGGGGTGCAGGCGCTGGGGTAGGGCCAGAAATGAGTTCAGGAGGCGGCTCCAGGCTGGGGCAGGGGGTTGAGGTGCAGGCCTTGGGGATGAGAGGTTTGGGGTCTAGGAGGATGCTTTAGGCTGGGACAGAGGGGTTTGGAATGTGGGAGGGGGCTCCAGCTGGGGGTGCGGGCTCTGGGATGAGGCTGGGAAAGAAGGAGTTGGTGCAGGAGGGTGCTCTGGACTGAGAGTGAGGGATTCAGAGGGCAAGAGGGGGATCAGGGCTGGAGCAGGAGCACAGGAGGGGGTGCAGGCTCTGGGTGCCATTTACCTTAAGCAGCTCCCAGCAGCAGCAGCAGCAGCAGCAGCAGCAGCAGCATGTCCCCCTCTCTGGCTCCTACGCGGAGGCGGCTCAGTGCATTGCCCAGTCCTCAGGCGCTGCCCTGCAGCTCTCATTGGTCACAGTTCATGACCAATGGGAGCTACGGGAGTGGTGCTTGCGAACGGGGCAGCACGCAGACCCACCTGGCCCCTCTGCCTAGGAGCTAGAGGGGGGACGTGCCACTGCTTCCAGAAGCCACACGGAGAAGCGGCATGCACACTGGCCCCTGAACCCACGCCCAGGCTGGAGCGCAGGAGCGGGGCAAGCCCCGGACTCCACTCTCCAGCAGGAGCTTGAGGGCTGGATTAAATTGGCTGGCAGGCTGGATGTGGCCCGCAGGCTGTAGTTTGCCCACCCCTGGTGTATACAGCTGTGTATCCTTAGTTCTGATTGGTATTAAAACAGCTAATCCTCTTGCATCAGAATGGGTCACCTCTTGCTGTTCTAGATCAGAGCAACGAGTAGTGGTGGGTGTGCTCTGTGCATTCACACTGCTCTGCTAAACATCACCTTTCCCAGCTGTTTGCCCTGCAGGCAGATGTACTTGCTCACCTATGAGGTCTGTCCCCAGTCCTGCAGGGAGGAGAAATGCTGCATTAAGTTAGAGGAAATAAAGGGGCCCAATGAGTTAAAGGTAGTAACATGACCCTAAAACTCTAACATTAAACCGATGTAATCAATCATCCATCCTCCTATTACCTCCAGTGTTTAGGGCAGCGACAAAGCTCCTCCACTCCTGTGTTTCTGGTGAGTCTTTCCATGGTTCCCCAGCTCTGCCCCAGGTTTTTCAGCTTGGCTTCCACAGCTCTTCACCATGTTTTTGGGCGGCCTCATATTCGCTTGCCTTCAGGTGTCCATCTTATTGCCACTCTGATGATGGAATCAGTTTCCATTTGAAGCACACAGCCAATCCATCTCCAACGCCTCATGGAAATGATGGTGCTCACATCCTCTTGGCTGCACTGTGAACTGTGCACTTCCCACCTGCTGAAGTGAAGAAACAGATTGACAGAGCCAGAAGAGTACCCAGAAGTCACCTACTACAGGACAGGCCCAACAAAGAAAACAACAGAACGCCACTAGCCATCACCTTCAGCCCCCAACTAAAACCTCTCCAACGCATCATCAAGGATCTACAACCTATCCTGAAGGACAACCCATCACTCTCACAGATCTTGGGAGACAGACCAGTCCTTGCTTACAGACAGCCCCCCAATCTGAAGCAAATACTCACCAGCAACCACACACCACACAACAGAACCACTAACCCAGGAACCTATCCTTGCAACAAAGCCCGTTGCCAACTCTGTCCACATATCTATTCAGGGGATACCATCATAGGGCCTAATCACATCAGCCACACTATCAGAGGCTCGTTCACCTGCGCATCTACCAATGTGATATATGCCATCATGTGCCAGCAATGCCCCTCTGCCATGTACATTGGCCAAACTGGACAGTCTCTACGTAAAAGAATGAATGGACACAAATCAGACGTCAAGAATTATAACATTCAAAAACCAGTTGGAGAACACTTCAGTCTCTCTGGTCACTCGATCACAGACCTAAGAGTGGCTATCCTTCAACAAAAAAGCTTCAAAAACAGACTCCAACGAGAGACTGCTGAATTGGAATTAATTTGCAAACTGGATACAATTAACTTAGGCTTGAATAGAGACTGGGAATGGATGAGTCATTACACAAAGTAAAACTATTTCCCCATGTTATTTCTCCCTCCCACCCCACCCCCCACTGTTCCTCCGATATTCTTGTTAACTGCTGGAATTAGCCGACCTTGCTTGTCACCATGAAAGGTTTTCCTCCTTCCCCCCCCCCCCCGCTGCTGGTGATGGCTTATCTTAAGTGATCACTCTCCTTACAGTGTGTATGATAAACCCATGGTTTCATGTTCTCTCTCTCTCTGTGTGTGTGTGTGTGTGTGTGTGTGTGTGTGTGTGTAAAAATCTCTCCTCTGCTTTTTCCACCAAATGCATCCGATGAAGTGAGCTATAGCTCACGAAAGCTTATGCTCTAATAAATTTGTTAGTCTAAGGTGCCACAAGTGCTCCTTTTCCATTATCTGCAAAGTCCAGGTCTTCAAGGGAAGAGAAGAGTGTCCAGTTAATGCCTCTTGGCATGTCTTCTGTTGTACACCACATTACCCAGTCGATGGCAATGCTGAAAAAGATTGCAGACATGACACACCCTGGATGTGCTCCTGTTTTGACTTTTGAAGTAAACCAATGTAAACAAGGGGTTTTCTGTGCAGAACCCTGGGCTTGTGTAGCACCATGGCAAACGCACCATTAGTGTTTTTAAAACCTTTCATTAAAGATACAGAAAAATAGTTGTGGCACCTTAGAGACCAACTAATTTATCCGAGCATAAGCTTTCGTGAGCTACAGCTCACTTCATCGGATGCATGCAGTGGAAAATACAGTGAGGAGATTTATATACAGATACAGAGAACATGAAACAATGGGTGTTACCAAACACACTGTAACAAGAGTGATCACTTAAGGTGAGCAATTAACAGCAGGAGAGCGGGGTGGGGGAACCTTTTGTAGTGATAATCAAGGTGGGCCATTTCCAGCAGTTGACAAGAACATGTGAGGAACAGTGGGGGGATAAACATGGGAATACAAATCAGATGTCAAGAATTAGAACATTCAAAAAGCAGTCAGAAATCATTTCAATCTCTCTGGTCACTCGATTACAGACCTGAAAGTGGCAATACTTCAACAAAAAAACTTCAAAAACAGACTCCAACGAGAGACTGCTGAATTGGAATTAATTTGCAAACTGGATACAATTAATTTAGGCTTGAATAGAGACTGGGAGTGGATGGGTCATTACACAAAGTAAAGCTATTTCCCCATGTTTATCCCCCACCGTTCCTCAGATGTTCTTCTTAATTGCTGGAAATGGCCCACCTTGATTATCACTACAAAAGGTTTCCCCCCCCCTTCTCCTGCTGGTAATAGCTCACCTTACCTGATCACTCTGGTTACAGTGTGTATGGTAACACCCATTGTTTCTTGTTCTCTGTGTCTGTATATAAATCTCCCCACTGTATTTTCCACTGCATGCATCCGATGAAGTGAGCCGTAGCTCACGAAAGCTTATGCTCAAATAAATTTGTTATTTTCTTTTTGCAAATACAGACTAACACAGCTGCTACTCTGAAACCAGAAAAATAGTTAAACATTTGAAATTAGGAGTTTTAAGGAAGGGTTTTATTCGAACGTACTGCTTTCTCACTCTTTTTTTTAAGCTGAAGAGAGTTTTTAGAAGGAAAAAGCCCCTTGTCGGACAGTGGTTCTAGGCAGTATTAAAGATGGTAAGTACTGGGGGGGTGAAAAGAGGTTCACTGACATGGGCTGGAGCTGCTGTCATTACAGTTCAATTTTATCTTTTTTAAAGACAAAAGACACATCAGAGGAAAGAGAAAAGAACAAAGGTAGAAAATGCAGCTCTTGGTTTTGGTGTTTTACTTTTACACTGCTGGAAAAACACAGGCCCAGCAGATGGCCTTGTTAGACACGTTGAGACCTGGCAAATTCACACCAGCAGCGAGCAGTTTAGGGCACTGCATTTCGCTGCCATTTTGGCTACAGGCTCATAGCAGTGCTGCCAAACAGAGGGTCGCAGCCAGACCGAGACAGAGGAAAAAGGAGAGGAGAGAAAAGAAATAAGGGAGAAAAGGAAAAGGCCACGCGGGGAGCTGAGCTGACAAAGTCTCTCACGCTGCGTTGGGATTTAGCCAGAGCCAGTGGAGGTGGTGTCTCCGGGTTCCGTGCTCTGGCCCAGTCTGGCCAGGACAGCTTCCAGCTGAAGAACATTTGGGGGCCCAGGAGACAGCAGGGGTGGCAGCCGCCCTTTCTTGTTCTGGTCAGCAGCATTTTTCCTCTGATAATTTTTACCTCCCAGATTTTTCTTTCCCTTTTAAGGTCCCTGTAATGGGTGGCCACTCACCTCACGTGAGCACCCCCCCCCCCCCCCGGTGCCTGCTCACTCTGGCAGTTTGTCTTTTTAGGTGGGTCTCCAGTGACTGAGCCCTCCGGCCAAGTCTCACACAGGTTTCTGGGGGAAACCATCCAGCAGGGCCTGTCTCAGGACCCATGTTGGTCTCTATCTGCAGACTTCCCTGGGCTCAGTCCTTAAACAGCCCAGCAGGGCCGATTACAGTACCCTGGTTCTAGCCCCTCCTGGGCTTGCTTCCTCAACAGTCTCTCAGCACCTACTGGGCTCTCACATTGTCCCTGCTCTGGAAAGGAGCAGAGCGCTCAGGGCTTCCTCCCTGGACACTGGGCCCATTGCGTCACTTTTTACCATTCAGTTTGCTCCCCTTCCAGGGGCGATAGCAAAGTTCAACAAATGCTGACCCTCTTCTGGGATGTCAGCCCCTTCCCAGCACTGCTTCCTTGCTCGGGGCTTAAGCTCCTTTGCCCCCCACAGTGGCTGGTGTGGGGGACCCAGGCCCACTCACTGCTCTGGTCCCAACCCAGGGACCTTATAAGTAGCCACTTGCTGCCTCCTTTCCACTAATTTGTTGCTGCTACTGTTTCCTGGCCCCAGCACGTTCAGCTTCACCCTTATCTCAGGCTGACGTCTTGCTTGAGTCCCAGGAACCCCAGCCTTGCTCCCCTGGCTCCCACCAGCAACTGAATGGCTTTGTCCAGCAACTCCTTTTATATGAGCCTGCTGGGCTCTGATTGGCAGCTTCCCCCACAGCTTCTCTAGGCAACTTGGGGGACCCATCTCTACTGCTCTTTTTTGGGGCAGGATGTGGTAGGACTGCAAGACTTCTGAGCCGAGTTCACCCTGCTACAGACCCCAAAAGGGAACGATGGGTGGAACAGTCCATCTCCTCGGTACTTTCTCCAGCGATTAGATTTTATTTTTGACACATCAGTTTGGGTTCATTGATTCTTGGTTCCACACTGTGTTTCTTCACTGGGCATGATTTTAACAGGCTGTGGCTGCCACTCTGGGATCTCTGCCTGGTTGCTCCCCTCAGGAGAGCGCCAGCGAGGTGGGGTAGGAGAGAGAAGGTGCCAGCTTAGGGGAGAGGCTGGGTGAGCCCAGGGAGAGGCCCTGAGGACTGCAAGCAGAGCCCAGCCAGGACATGAGGTGGCAGCCCCCCAATGGCTGGGTCTTGCTGGGCAACAGGCACAGGGTAAACGATGCCTGATGAACAGAGCTGGGGCGCCCACCCTGGGGGAGCTGGGAGAGACACTCCCCTGAAGGCAACCACAGCTGGAGAGCAGTAGCAACAGGCTGACCCGAACACCCAAGAGCAGCAGACAACCCCTGTCTACCCCCCCAGTCACAACCCCCATCCACACCCCCATAACAACCCCCATCCCCCCCAGTAACAAGCCTCATCCACCCCCCCAGCCACAACCCCCATCCCCCCAGTCACAACCCCCCCATAACAATCTCCATCCACCCCCCCCATAACAACCCCCATCCCCCCAGTAACAATCTTCATCCACCCCCCCCCAGGAACAACCCCTATCCACCCCCCAGTAACAATTCTCACCCACCCCTCTGGTAACAACCCTCATCCACCCCTATAGAACAACACCCAACAGCAGCAAATACACCCTTCCTCAGCCCCAGTAACACCTCCCTCCTCCTAGCAACAGCTAGCACAGCCCCCTGCGACCCCAGGGCCAGCCATTCCATGTCTGCTCTCCACAGAAGTCAATCCCCCTCCCAGTAACAACAACACCCCCGCTCCAGAAACAGCCACCCCTTCAATCCCACACAGCGCCTGCCTGCCCTTCCCACAACAGCCACACTCTCCCCAGAGCCACACCTCCCCTCTGCGGCTCCCCTTCGCTGGAGAGACGTGTCCTTCCGGTGATGGAGGCCACCCCGCGACGGGCACGAGGCCGCGTTGCAGCACCCACACAGCAGCCTGCCGCTGTCACACAAGTCAGCATGTCGGGGCGAAGCCTGGGGGCAACCTGTATGTTGGCGTGTGATGGGGTACGCTTGCCCCGTGACATGGCTACACATTGCTCTTCGCGAAGCACCTGCGGGTGCAGCCTGCCCACCCTCTCCACCCAGGCCAACACCAGCCCCAGGGGCCTATTGGGCAGAGGCCTGGCCTCTAAGTTGTCCAAAGCAGCGAAAGTCCAGCTCAGCCTGTTACATAAAATTGTTCATAAAATCAGGCCAGGTGGCACCAATAGCCTGGCCTGGACTGAACGGCTTAGGGCTGTTGGCATGGCAACGCGATGGTAGGGCATGTTCATAGCTGAGATCCGCTCAGTGTGTTTTAATTGGATATGTGCATGTGACAATTCGTGGTCCCGCTTCCCACATGCACTGGCCCCTGCAGCAGGAGCTCTCGCCCCCACATCTGCCCATCACCTGACCAGCAATTAATCCTGTTCTCCAGGCCCCCATCAATTCTGTTCCCACCCAATCTCCCTCAGTTCAACCCCCCCAGCAGCTCAGCCCCCAGCCCCCATCATTTCAGCCCCCCTACCCTATTGACCCCCACTGCCCTCAGTTCACCCTCCCAGCACTCATCCCTTCTGCTCAGAACCCATGACCAACCATTTGAGATTTGGTTTCGGTGAGCAGTGAGGACCTCACAGAAGAAATGGCTGCAGGGGACAACCTTGGTACAAGTGATCATGAGCTAATTCAGTTCAAACTAAATGGAAGGATAAACAAAAACAGATCTGTGATTAGGGTTTTTGATTTCAAAAGGGCTGACTTTAAAAAATTAAGGAAATTGGTTAGGGAAGTGGATTGGAGTGAAAAACTTGTGGATCTAAAGGCAGAGGAGGCCTGGGATTGCTTCCAGTCATAGCTGCAGAAGCTGTCGGAAGCCTGCATCCCAAGAAAGGGGAAAAAGTTCATTGGCAGGAGTTGTAGACCAAGCTGGATGAGCAAGCATCTTAGAGAGGTGATTAAGAAGAAGCAGAAAGCATACAGGGAGTGGAAGATGGGAGGGATCAGCAAGGAAAGCTACCTTATTGAGGTCAGAACATGTAGAAATAAAGTGAGAAAGGCCAAAAGCCATGTAGAGTTGGACCTTGCAAAGGGCATTAAAACCAATAGTAAAACGTTCTATCGCCATATAAATAAGAAGAAAACAAAGAAAGAAGAAGTGGGACCGCTTAACACTGAGGATGGAGTGGAGGTTAAGGATAATCTAGGCATGGCCCAATATCTAAACAAATACTTTGCCTCAGTCTTTAACGAGGCTAATGAGGAGCGTAGGGATAATGGTAGGACGACAAATGGGAATGAGGATATGGAAGTAGATATTACCACTTGCGATGGAGAAGACAAACTCGAACAGCTTAATGGGACTAAATTGGGGGGCCCGGATAATCTTCATCCAAGAATATTAAAGGAACTGGCACATGAAATTGCAAGCCCGTTAGCAAAGATTTGTTAATCAATCTGTAAACTCAGGGGTTGTACCATATGACTGGAGAATTGCTAACATAGTTCCTATTATTAAGAAAGGTAAAAAAAGTGATCCGGGTAACTACAGGCCTGTTAGTTTGACATCTGTAGTATGCAAGGTCTTGAAAAAAATTTTGAAGGAGAAAGTAGTGAAGGACATTGAGGTCAATGGTAACTGGGACAAAATACAACATGGTTTTACAAAAGGTAGATCATGCCAAACCAACCTAATCTCCTTCTTTGAGAAGGTAACAGGTTTTTTAGACAAAGGGAACGCAGTGGATCTAATTTACCTTGATTTCAGTAAGGCATTTGATACGGTTCCACATGGAGAATTATTAGCTAAATAATTGGGGTCAATATGAAAATTGAAATTGAAATATGAAAATTGAAATGTGGATAAGGAACTGGTTAAAGGGGAGATGACAGCGGGTCACACTGAAAGGTGAACTGTCAGACTGGAAGGAGGTTACTAGTGGAGTTCCTCAGGGATCGGTTTTGGGACCAATCTTATTTAATCTTTTTATTACTGACCTTGGCACAAAAGGTGGGAGTGTACTAATAAAGTTTGCGGATGACACAAAGCTGAGAGGTATTACCAATACAGCGAAGGACTGGGATATCATACAGGAAGATCTGGATGACCTTGTAAATTGGAGTAATAGTAATTGGATGAAATTTAATAGTGAAAAGTGCAAGGTCATGTATTTAGGGATTAGTAACAAGAATTTCTGTTATAAACTGGGGACGCATGACTTGGAAATAACAGAGGAGGAGAAGGACCTCGGAGTATTGGTTGATCACAGGATGACTATGAGCTGCCAATGTGATATGGCCATGAAAAAAGCTAATGCGGTCTTGGGATGCATCAGGTGAGGTATTTCCAGAAGAGATAAGGAGGTGTTAGTACGGTTATACAAGGCATTGGTGAGACCTCATCTGGAATATTGTGTGCAGTTCTGGTCTCCCATATTTAAGAAGGATGAATTCAAACTGGAACAGGTACAGAGAAGGGCTACTAGGATGATCGAGGAATGGAAAACCTGTCTTATGAAAGGAGACTGAAGGAGCTTGGCTTGTTTAGCCTAACCAAAAGAAGGTTGAGGGGAGATATGATTGCTATCTATAAATATATCAGAGGGATAAATACCACGGAGGGAGAGGAGTTATTGAAGCTCAGTACCAATGTGGACACAAGAACAAATGGATATAAACTGGCCACCAGGAAGTTTAGCCTTGAAATTAGACGAAGGTTTCTGACCATCAGAGGAGTGAAGTTCTGGAACAGCCTTCCAAGGGGAGCAGTGGGGGCAAAAAGACATATCTGGCTTCAAGATTAAGCTTGATAAGTTTATGGAGGAGATGATATGTTGGGATAGCCTAATTTTGGCAATTAATTGATCTTCGACTATTAATAGTAGATATGCCCAATGGCCTGTGATGGGATGTTAGATGGGATGGGATCTGAGTTACTACAGAGAATTCTTTCCTGGGTGTCTGGCTGGTGAGTCTTGCCCACATGCTCAGGGTTTAGCTGATCACCATATTTGGGGTCGGGAAGGAATTTTCCCCCAGGGCAGATTGGCAGAGGCCCTGGGGGTTTTTCGTCTTCCTCTGCTGTGTGGGGCACAGGTCACTTGCTGGAGGATTCTCTGCACCTTGAAGTCTTTAAACCACGATTTGAGGACTTCAGTAGCTCAGACATAAGTTAGGGGTTTGTTACAGGAGTGGGTGGGTGAGATTCTGTGGCCTGCATTGTGCAGGAGGTCAGACTAGACGATCATAATGGTCCCTTCTGACCTTAAAATCTATGAAAGTCTAATACAGCCTTGTACTTCACAGCCCCCACCCTCCTCACTTCAGCCCTCTGCAGCCCACAGGCCATAGCAGCTCTCCCAGCCTCACCTCTGCTCTTAGGGTTCCTCGCCCTCCCCAGGCTTGCAGGGGCTGCAGTGGGGTTCCCTCTCCCACTTCCCAGACTGGCAGGGGAGCAGCCACCCAGGGCTGAGAGCCAGAGCCTCTCGTCATGAGGCTGACAGCGGAAGTCCCATCTATCCCCAGGGCTGACAGCGATTTTTAAGTAAAATTAAGCCTCATTCACGATCTGGCGATAGAACTTGCAAATGTTCAACCATGGCAGAAAAAAAATACTGACATTTGAGAGTTCTATTGGGAGATCATGAGTGAAGCATAATTTTACTTAGAAATCGCATCTATGGCAATCAATTCACGAGAGTTGGCATGTCTGCACCTGTCCAGATCGGGCTAGAGAGAAGAACTGTGACACCCTGTACCCCATGTGCACCACTATTATATGGTTATATGTTTTGTACAAAGTTTGTCTTGTGAGCTATCATTTGAAAACTCATAATCTGCTGAATATTATTGTCGTGTTAAAATGTGTGTAAGAACATGGCATGTAAAATTATGAGATTTTGCCACACAATTGTTACTGAAGTCTGTGGTAGCTCTGGTTAATGCCCACAAACCAATTTCTCAGAGACAAAGACACCTTAGCACGTCAGAAAAGTGATAAAGTGCCATCACTTGTTTAACTGGCCATCTGCCAACAGGGGAAAGACATAAACAAAGAATTTACATTTCATCCCAGAAACACTTCAAGTCTCACATACACAAGAGACTGTTTGCCTGCACCCCAGTGGGGGTAATCCTCAAAGAAGGGAGTGGGATATAAGAAGGGGAGACAGTGACCTCCACCTCATCTCTTCCCCTCCATCCCTACTCACGGCAGCTAGATTGCTTGAAAGACAAAAGAAGCATCATTAAGCTGGGGAAATGGTCCTGGCCTGGAGGTTTTCAAGCCAATACAGACTGCTGTAAGCTTTTGGGTGAGAAAAACTTTTTCGCTTTTAGACCCATTAGCCTTGGTAAAGTTTAGGAACTAGCTTGAGTGCTTACCCTGTTGGTTTTTTTGTACCCAATTCTGACTTCTATGTCTTCCCACTTGTAATCACTTAAAATCTATCTTTCTCTAGCTAATAAACTTGGTTTATTGTTTCATCTAAACCAAGGTGTTTTGGCTGAGGTGTTTGGGAATCTCTGCTTAGGTCAACGAGATTGGTGCATATAATATTTTTCCTTTGGTGAAATGATGGACTTATTATGAGCTTGTATTGTTCAGGAGTGTGCTGGACAGTACAAGACGCACATTTCTGGGGCACAGGGCAAGAGCTGAGGGATATACGAGTGTCACTCTGTATGCAATTCATGGATGGCTGGGCCCAGCATTTTGGTATTCAGCTGGCAGTGATTTTTACATGCTGGTGACTGTGTAAGCAGAGCCTGGAGGGGTCGCTGTTCTGCAGCAAGGAAGTGTAAAAGGCATTACGGACTAGAGGGACACCAAAGTTCAGCGGTCCAGGTTGCATCCTGGGGAATGTCACAGGAACCAATGACGCTGCCATCACCACTAGCTCCAGCTAATCCTGGACACCTGGGACACGAGACAGAGGTTCCTGCTCTCGCCCCCCTGCTCTGTGTGTTCTTTACCCTAAACGGCCCAGTTCCAGTACAAGTTTGCCAGGTCCCGGCGTGGCTGATCAAACTGTGCACTGGGCCTCTCTCTCTCCAGCAGCAAGGCTGCAAGTCAGAGTCAGCACGAGAGACAGACGCTGCCTTTTCCAGCTTTGCTGCTCTTTTCTCTCCCCTTTGGGGTGGCCTTGTCTTGTTTTGCCTTCGAGGAAACAGGATTGGACTTTTAACAACAGCATCAGCGACAGCCCCAGCCCAGCTCATCTCATCTCTCCCCTTTCCCCCAAAGAAGTTATTCTCAGCTCCATACCATCTAAAAGGCTGTCAGGTGGGGGGGTTCCTTCCATAAAACTCTCCACAGCTCCTGGGAAAGGGAACCAGGGGTGGTGTTAACCAAAGCCTTGCATAATACTTTACACTTCAAATGCTTTCCCTGGTTTTCTTCCTTTTCTGTATCTCTGATACATGGTTAAAGAGCTTCTTAGTGGCATTGTTACTATGGGAGATGCCAGCGGTGCCATGACACAAACCCCTAGCCCACCCAGTTTTGCTGATGGCTGTGATGGTGAGCAGAGTGTTATGAACGTCTCACCCCTTGTTGGGCCTGAGACACCACTATTGCTCTGCTCTCTCCTGCCACGTGTGCGGCCTGGTTCTGCCCTGGGCTTGGCCCAGCTGCAGTTCCCGCTAGCAATGTGTTCATCTCCCGTGGGAACCAAGCACCCCAGTAACCCTAGCTGCTCCCCACCTTCCATTGCCCTGTCTGCAGATGGGTCAGTAGGAGAAAGCAGGAGGGATGGGGACTGGCCTGGTTATGGGAGCCCAGGGAAGGGGAACACTGGGACCAGGCTGCAGGGCTGAGAATCGATCCAATAGCCTGAGACTCAGGGGTGAGGGGAGAACCCACCCCCCAAGGGGAGGGAGATGCTGGGGAGCCAGAGCAGCCAAGAGAGACCAGGGGCCAGTGACTCAGAGCAGAGTCTGCCATGGGACAGGGTGGCACAAAGGCCAGCGAGGGAGGAAGATAGGGAGAACAGTCCCTCTGGGCAGCCCTGGTGCAGCCCGCATATCTCTGGGGGGGAAGGAGGTCTTTAGGGAAATGCAAGGGGTGTGGGCAGGAGGAACAGGCTGAGACTTTAAAAGGGAAACATCAGGCTGAATAGCAGGAAATGGACTTGGCAACGAGAAGTGTTAGGCTGAGGGGCCTGGAGAATGATAGTGGCTCAGCCTAGGAACCGTTGCTAAATTAAACGCACCATCCTGCTGAATGCAAGCGATCTGCTACAGCCCCACTCAGTGCCCAGTAAAACTGGCAGGGAGCCCAGGAACTATTATTAGCTGTTATTCTCCTCCCTCCAACTTTCCAGGAGCTGGGCAGCTGGCTCCCAGCTGGCTAGCACGTGAGGGAGCCCAGGCTGGGGCTGAGATGAGCCATGTCCCCTTCATGCCGATCCAGCCACAGTCAACAAGAGACAAGAACTCAATCCCCCGTTCGTCTGATCAGAGATGCCACAGCATCACCCACTGCCTCCAGTACAGCTGACTAAGGCAGAATAACTCCCCGGTAACACTAATGCAGAACTGACCTTTGAGCCCTGATCAGCACTCCCCTCCCTGAAATAGCCAGCGACTCAACATGTCTTCACCAAACTCTGCTCCCCACACCAGCTCACCCCCTCCATATCAAGCACCTGCTCCCGTCCCCCCACCTCCACCAGGCCGTCTGTTGTCACTCAGTCCTCCTGCTTGTTCTTCCAGCTGCTCAGTCAGTCGATCTCTCCACCCAGCGCTTTCCACCAGGCTGGGCTCCTTTGCCCCTCTGGTCTGTCCAGCCCGCCCCTCGTGCTGGCCCACTCCCACTCTCCATGTCCTCCACTTGTGCTGCTGAGCCCATCTGGATATGGCCACATGAGCAGAAACACCCCCTGCCCCCAGGCAACACACAAAGACTCTTTCTTCTCCTCCATAGGGTGACCATCCGTCCCGTTTTGGCCAGGACAGTCCCTTTTTTAAACCCTGTCCCGGACAGCCTGACTTTTTTGGCAAACATTTGCTCTCGCTCACTTGATCAGTTGTCAAAAAAGTGGGGTGTGGTGTGGAGGAATGTGTGGGAGGCAACCAGCTATGCCAGCCCCACACAGGGGGAAAGGCAGGGCTCAGGCTGGGGGCAGGCAGGGCTCGAGCAAGCGGCCAATCATGGCCTGGCAGGCCCATATAAGAAGGAATGCAGGGCAGAGCAGAGGTCAGTAGCTGACTGGAGTTGGACGGGAGAAGACCAGGCTTCTAGCAGGAGGAAGGAACCCCAGCACGTGGGACAATTTAGTGCTGCAAGCAAGGACCAGGGAAGCTAGAGAGTGCTCCTGGTAGACTTCTAGGGCCTGAAGGCTGAGACCCTGAGGTAAGGGCAGAAAAGGGTGCTGGAGCCACTTGGGAAGTGGCCCTGGGACAAAGGACTGTAATTGCTACTGAGTTTGCAGGTCCCCTGGAAGGGGAGAACACAGTGTGTGGCACAGCCAGAGGACACTAGGGTGACCAGATGAAATGGACAAAATATCGGGACACATGGGGGAAGCAAAAAACAAAAACAAAAAAAAACGCCGGAGTAGCCAAAGCCGCAATATCAGGACAAATGGCGTCCTGACCATGCATCGGTCGGGACACGGGACAAAGAACTAAATATCTGGACAGTCCCAATCTTATCGGGACGTCTGGTCACCCTAGAGGGCACTGTCATGGAAGAGGACCCTGCAGCCCTTGCAGCAACACGGGTCCAGGAACAGAGGTAACAGTGGGTGAGACACCCCAGAAGAGGGCGCAACGCTCATTCCCAAGACAGCCAGCAGGAGGTGCCACAGTGGTGAGTCGCACTGTGTCACAGTGTCCTATTCCTGGGCCATGTTTGATCAGTATTTGAGGGCTGGCCCCATTACTCCTATTGACTCCACAGAGCCCATGTGGCTGTGACAGGGTACCTGATCCCTTTACCTCAGGGTGATGTTTGCTGGGCATGACCATGGATGCAGCTGGCAATGAGCAGGACTCGGGCATTATTATATTCTTGGTAACAGCTCACTTAGCCCTAGAGTTCATACTCTGCCCTGGGACATGAGCAGATGGACTAGCCATCCAACACCTGCCAGGGGAGGTGCTAGGGTGACCATCCGTCCCTTATTTCATTGATTTGTCCCTTCGGGTGACCCCCCATCCCTTATTTTAAGATGTACTGAGATGTATTAAAATTGTTAATAAGGCCCATTGCAAACATGACATTGAAGCTTATGATAATTGCATCATATACTTAAGGCCAGCAGAAATGTACATGTAACCCAGGCCTGCTGGTTGTGGCGCTCTGCCCTCTCTGGTGGCACCGAGACCAGGTAGAGATCGATGAGTCTGCTACAGCCATCACTAAGAACCAGGTGGCTTTTAGCTCATGCAAGAACAAATCCGCACAGACACACCCCTGGAGCCCCGACCTGGGGTATTCTATCTGCTACCCAAGATCCATAAACCTGGAAATCCTGGACACCCCATCATCTCAGGCATTGGCACCCTGACAGCAGGATTGTCTGGCTATGTAGACTCCCTCCTCAGGCCCTTCGTTACCAGCACTCCCAGCTATCTTCGAGACACCACCGATTTCCTGAGGAAACTACAGTCCATCGGTGATCTTCCTAAAAACACCATCCTAGCCTCTATGGATGTAGAAGCCTCTACACCAACATTCCACACAAAGATGGACTACGAGCCGTCAGGAACAGTATCCCCGATAATGTCACGGCTAACCTGGTGGCAGAACTTTGTGACTTTGTCCTGACCCATAACTATTTCACATTTGGTGACAATGTATACCTTCAAATCAGCGGCACTGCGATGGGTACCCGCATGGCCCCACAGTATGCCAACATTTTTATGGCTGACTTAGAACAACGCTTCCTCAGCTCTCGTCCCCTAATGCCCCTACTCTACTTGCGCTACATTGATGACATCTTCATCATCTGGACCCATGGAAAAGAAGCTCTTGAGGAATTCCACCATGATTTCAACAATTTCCATCCCACCATCAACCTCAGCCTGGACCAGTCCACACAAGAGATCCACTTCCTGGACACTACGGTGCTAATAAGCGATGGTCACATAAACACCACCCTATATCGGAAACCTACTGACCGCTATTCCTACCTACATGCCTCTAGCTTTCATCCAGATCATACCACTCGATCCATTGTCTACAGCCAAGCGCTACGATATAACCGCATTTGCTCCAACCCCTCAGACAGAGACAAACACCTACAAGATCTCTATCATGCATTCCTACAACTGCAATACCCACCTGCTGAAGTGAAGAAACAGATTGACAGAGCCAGAAGAGTACCCAGAAGTCACCTACTACAGGACAGGCCCAACAAAGAAAACAACAGAACGCCACTAGCCATCACCTTCAGCCCCCAACTAAAACCTCTCCAACGCATCATCAAGGATCTACAACCTATCCTGAAGGACGACCCATCGCTCTCTCAGATCTTGGGAGACAGACCAGTCCTTGCTTACAGACAGCCCCCCAATCTGAAGCAAATACTCACCAGCAACCACACACCACACAACAGAACCACTAACCCAGGAACCTATCCTTGCAACAAAGCCCGTTGCCAACTCTGTCCACATATCTATTCAGGGGATACCATCATAGGGCCTAATCACATGAGCCACACTATCAGAGGCTCGTTCACCTGCGCATCTACCAATGTGATATATGCCATCATGTGCCAGCAATGCCCCTCTGCCATGTACATTGGCCAAACTGGACAGTCTCTACGTAAAAGAATGAATGGACACAAATCAGACGTCAAGAATTATAACATTCAAAAACCAGTTGGAGAACACTTCAATCTCTCTGGTCACTCGATCACAGACCTAAGAGTGGCTATACTTCAACAAAAAATCTTCAAAAACAGACTCCAACGAGAGATTGCTGAATTGGAATTAATTTGCAAACTGGATACAATTAACTTAGGCTTGAATAGAGACTGGGAATGGATGAGTCATTACACAAAGTAAAACTATTTCCCCATGGTATTTCTCCCTCCCACCCCACCCCCCACTGTTCCTCTGATATTCTTGTTAACTGCTGGAATTAGCCTACCTGCTTGTCACCATGGAAGGTTTTCCTCCTTTCCCCCCCTGCTGTTGGTGATGGCTTATCTTAAGTGATCACTCTCCTTACAGTGTGTATGATAAACCCATTGTTTCATGTTCTCTGTGTGTGTGTATATAAATCTCTCCTCTGTTTTTTCCACCAAATGCATCCGATGAAGTGAGCTGTAGTTCACGAAAGCTTATGCTCTAATAAATTTGTTAGTCTCTAAGGTGCCACAAGTACTCCTTTTCTTTTTGCGAATACAGACTAACACGGCTGCTACTCTGAAACCTCTCCTTACAGTGTGTATGATAAACCCATTGTTTCATGTTCTCTGTGTGTGTATATAAATCTCCCGTTTTTTCCACCAAATGTATCCGATGAAGTGAGCTGTAGCTCACGAAAGCTTATGCTCTAATAAATTTGTTAGTCTCTAAGGTGCCACAAGTACTCCTTTTCTTTTTTAGGACTTAAGTGATGCAGATTCAATCCCCTGCTGCAGCACTCTCTGTGCGACCTGGGCAGGACACTGCTGCAAAAAAGGCATATTTTGAACTGAATGCAGCTGTCTCCTGGGTAAACACCAGATGTGGGGTACAGAGTCGCCATCGACTAACTACATCAAGGCAAAAGCTATCTGTGTCTTGTCTCCAGGAGGATTTTACCTGGAGACAGCTATCCCCATGGAAAAACCTACCTTTTTGCAGTGAAGGCAAAGCCTGAGTCTCTCTGCTCCTCCATCCCCACCTATAAAATAGGGGTAACAGCCCCGCCACTCAGGCATGTGTGAGGATAAATGCATTAAAGATTGTCAGGTGGGTGGATCCTACAGTAAGGGGGGCATATGTGTGCCAAAGGAAGGTAGAGAGATAGTGGGGGGGTGGTGGCTGGGGATAGATAGATAGATAGATAGATGGATGGAGTCTCCTTGGTTAAATGTGGGGGTAATTATTGCTGAGATAGAGGGTGTTACATAGGGCTGGCCTGTCCCTGTGTTTTAGGGGATCCTCCCATATGAATTGAGACTGAGAAGTATGTTCCCCTTCCAGCTACTGAGTAAGTGACACAATCTGGGCAGTGAACTTGAAGACTGTCTGGGACGGATTGCTCCAGTCACTGGGGGACTGGCTTAGCCACTTAGCAGTGGATTTAAGAAATGCCTGGGAGAGTGTGGAAGACTTTGATAGTGCCCCGGAAGGGGAGGGATACCATGACTTGGCCAGAGGGCTAAGCCATGAAGACAAGGTGCTGCAGCTCCTGAGGACTAAGAGAGGGGTGGCAGAGTAGGACAATGGGCCAACGAACAACAAGAAGAGGATGTCAGGTGGAAAGAGCTAATGCCCCCCAAGCAGCAAGGAGGAGGCAGCCCTAGCCATGAGCAGAGGTCCCTGCAATACCTTGTAAATACAGCTCTGTGCTAATATGCATGATGCAAAAGGGGAATCTAATCTGGTTCACGACCTGTTTGAGTGACTGGAACAGATTGTTAAAATCTGCCATACAATGATAGACTCAAGGAGCTGTATCTACTTAGCTTAACAAAGAGGTTAAGAGTTGGCTTGATCACAGTCTGTAAGTATCTACGTGGGGAACAAATATTTAATAAAGGGCTCTTCAATGTAGCAGAGGATGGTCTAACATAATCCAATGGCTAGAAGTTGAAGCTACACAAATTCGGACAGGAAATAATGTAAATTTTTAATGGTGAAAGTAATCAACAATTGGCACAATTTACCCAGGGTCCTGGTGGATTCTCCATCACTGACAATTGTCAAATCAAGATTGAATGTCTTTCTAAAAGCTCTGCTCTGGGAATTATTTTGGGGGAGCTCTCTGGCCTGTGTGACACAGTAGGTCAGAGCAGATGATCACAATGTTCCCCTCTGGCCTTGGAATCTATAAATGTCCCTCATCAAGTTCAGGAAACAGGAGAGGGGCACAGCGCTGCAGGGGCACAGCCTGGAAGCACAAGGAGCAGCCTGACAGTTTTAGTTCAGACCTGGGCAGTTAATCAACAAACACGGGAGTTGGCTATTGAATGTGTAATAGGAGCTGCACAAGAACAGTGGACTAGGGCTCAAACAACAGTGATTAGCCCAGCCATGCTGATGATGCTGGGGAATAAGGGATTGAAAAAGGAACCCCCTAATTAGTCTCAAATGGAGACACTCTTGAGAATATGCAAATGCCCCCAAATTGGAAAAACGGGGTTTGGAAATTGGACCTCTGGATTTCAGACAGGAAGTCTGGCTAACTGAGAAAGTGGATGACCTAATAACCAGTCTGGATTTCTTTAAGGCTAACAACTAAGTAATAAAGGTGTCTTACAAATTCAGTCTGTAGAAATTCAAGTTAAAGACATGGCCCAGGTGAAACAAATTAATTCTTGTCAATTGGTTTGCAGTGCTTGCCTCCAGGACAAAAACCAGAACAGCAATAGACTGTGATTGCTTTCCAGCAAGGGAAAGATGGGGAGAGGCTGAGACCTACTTTGAGACTCAGGGTCTCGGGGGAATTAGCTACCAGAAACTTCTACGCTTAAACTCTGTACCATTTTTTTAAAATTTTAACATCATCTTAATAAAATTATTAAATCTGTTAAAGCGCGTGTGGATCTGAAGTAGGGATAGACTTTGTTCGTTTGCTGAATGTTTCTTACAGACTGCAGATAGGACAAAGAGCAATCACAGTTACTAGATCCAGTGGTTCCCATTTTGCAAACGTTGGTAAAGGAGAAAACTACAGAGGCTTGTTTAGCTGAACAGCCCACCTCCCGCTAGCCTGATGCGCACTTACTATCTGTGTGCTTCCTCCTGCCCCCCACTGAAAGTTCCTTGTGTGCTTTGATCTACTGCACTTCGAAATGGGAGCAGATCAAAGGGCCTAGGGAACTTCTAATGCAGGGACACTGGCAGTCAGTGGGTGGCAGGCAAGTCCAAGGCAGATTTACACCCCAGCCTGCCATGCAGCAGGAGCTCACCTAGACAAGGCCTAAGCAAGAGAGTGAAGGTGAGCTTCCCGAGTTTCAGCTGGAGCTGCCCCAGCACCATGCTGTATATTTACGTGAGGAACAGCAGGATGGGCTAAGACTTTCTGATTAGGAATCGAGAGCGGCACTATGTCCACTAAATACAGTGGCTGTCCTGCACTGGTCCAGCAGAAGACTGACACTGGGGGAATGTGACCCATTATGCAGCCAGCTTGCCATTTACCAGCTGCAAAGAGGAAAGAGGCTTCACAGGCCATTGAGGAAAAGTATCAGGAAGGCTTAACGGAGCCTTCGACCAGTCCTTGGGCCTCACCCAGAGTTCTACTTAAGGAAAAAGATGACAGCACCAGATTCTGTGTGGACTATGCAAAACTAAATGGAGTAACTTTAAAGGATTCTTATCCATTACCACGAATAAATAATACCCTGGATGCTGTAGCAGGTCCAATCTGGACTGAATCCTAAAGTGGGTATTGGCAGGTGGAAATGGGTCCAAAGGACAGAGAAAAATCTGTTTCATAGCAGGACAAAGCTTGTGGAAATATAAAACAATGGCTTTCAGCTTGTGTAATGCACTGGCCACATCTGAGGGTCTCTCTCAGACTGTTTGTTATGTCTAGATGATATCCTGGTGCAAGCTATAACCTTTGAACAGGAACTGATACATTTACAAATGGGCTGTGATAAGCTTAAGGCTGCCAGGCTGAAACAGAACACCAAGAGATGTGAGTTGTGGTGGTCTATGCAGGGCACACAACCAGTGGGGGTGGGCGAATTTCCACTAACATGAAGAAAATGGAGGGTGTGCAGAATAGGTCAATTCCCCAAACACTGTGATGTGCAATGTTCTGTAAGGCCCTGTTCCCACTATGGAAGATTTATTTGGGGTTTGCCAATATTGTGATGACATTGCATAGGTTGGGTGAGAAATGGAAGCCCTTCCGTTGGTCAGCAGAGTGTGATTTAGCACTTTTAAAGTTGAAAAGGACCCTTGTGACTGCTCTAATCTTATCCTCTCTGTGTTTCAATATGGGACACAGGTGCTAGTGCTGCTTATGGACTGGGGGCAGTATTGGCACAAAAGCAACAAGGACTTGAGAGCGTGGTCACTTATTACAGCAAAAGCCTACATTTTCTGGAGACACCTTAGAGACTAACAAATTTATTCGAGCGTAAACTTTCATGAAGTGAGCTGTAGCTCACGAAAGCTTATGCTGTAATAAATTTGTTAGTCTCTAAGGTGCCACAAGTACTCCTTTTCATTTTCTGGAGAGAAACTATTGCAGCTATTGTCTGTACTGGATCTTTTCACCACTATCTATCGGAGAAAGCTTGTGGCCAGGACAGACTAAGGATCTTTGCAATGCCTCTTTGGATTCAGGAGTGCTGTGGGGAGATGCGCCAGGAGGTTGGGAAAACTGCAGCCTTATGATTTCACAGTCACACCCGGGCCTTGGCACAAGCATGGTAATACTGATACCTTGTTCAGATGGCCTTGTTGGGAGGCTAATTGCAAACATTGCCCTAAGAAGGAGAGCAAGGAATTTGTTGCTTAAGGGGATGGGCGTGTTCATACTTTGCATAAGTGCAAATGTTCCTGATTCATCCACTGTCTGTAATAGAAGATATGGAGTTGCACAAATGGACTCCAGAGCAGTTAAAAACTTCCCAAAGAGACACTCTCCTATCAGAATAGAGTGTGGGTGGAAAATCAATTGGCAAATGCAGCCACCCAGGAGTGGAGTAGCCCTCAGAAAACCACAGTAAACGCTTTCTGGTCACACTGGGAAAGCTGGGAGTTAAAGATGAAATATTGTAGGAGAATTTGGAAAAACAACCAGGTGAAAAAGGAGATTCGGAGGTTCTCATGATTTTTAAAACTGCTGGACATTTTGGGGCTGAAAAAACTTTAAGAACATAAGAACGGCCCTACTGGGTCAGGCCAAAGGTCCATCTAGCCCAATATCCTGTCTTCCAACAGTGGCCAATGCCAGGTGCCCCAGAGGGAATGAACAGAACAGGAATCATCAAGTCATCCATGCCCTGTTACTCATTCCCAGCTTCTGGCAAACAGAAGCTAGGGACATCGCCCCTGCCCATCTTGTCATTGATGGACCTATCCTCCAAGAACTTATCTAGTTCTTTTTTGAACCTGTTATATTCTTGGCCTTCACAACATCCTCTGGCAAAGAGTTCCACAGCTTGACTGTGCATTGTGTGAAAAAATACTTCCTTTTATTTGTTTTAAACCTGCTGCCTATTCATTTCATTTGGTGACCCCTAGTTCTTGTGTTATGAGGAGTAAATAACACTTCCTGATTCACTTTCTCCGCACCAGTCCTGATATTATAGACCTCTGCCATCTCGCCCCTTAGTAGTCTCATTTCCAACCTGAAAAGTCCCACTCTTATTCATCTCTCCTCATACGGAAGCTGTTCCAGACCCCCAATAATTTTTGTTACCATTTTATGTACTTTTTGGAATTCCAATAGATCTTTTTTGAGATGGGACGACCACACCTGCACGCAGCATTCAAGCTGTGGGCGTACCATGGATTTATATAAAGGCAATAGGATATTTTCTGTCTTATTATCTATCCTTTACTTAATGATTCCCAGCATTCTGTTAGTGTTTTTGACGGCCGCTGCACATTGAGTGGATGATTTCAGAGAACTCTCCACAATGACTCCAAGATCTCTTTCTTGAGAGGTAACAGCTAATTCAGACCCCCATCAATTTATATGTATAGTTGGCCAACCAAAGAGAATTTCTATTGGGTAAAATGCAGAAGAGATGTAGACAATTGGCGCAGGAAATGTGATGTTTGTGTGGTGAAGAAGGTTTCCCCCAAGATAGGAAGAGCCCCAGCATAGCAATATCTTATAGGGACACCAGTGGAGTGGCTTGGGACTTTGCCAGAGACAGAGGCTGGCAATCAGTATTTGTTGGTAGCCATAGACTATTTTACAAAATGGCCTGAAACCAAGAGGCTTTGACAGTAGCAGGGATTCTAGCGAATTCATTCTGCCTCCAGCTTTGGTGTCCTGGATGAGTTTCACACAGACTAAGGAGGAGATTAAGGATGAATCCAAAGTGTTTCAGCAGGTTTGTGAGATTCTAGGGATCCACAAAACTCTCCCCACCTCACTCATAATCTGATGGGATGGTGGACCAGTTCAATCAGATTCTGGGGGCTCAGCTGTCCGCCTTGGTAGTATGCCTCTTGTATGGAGGAGTGCCCGCGGAGGTACAAAGGAATTCGGACCATGTTGAAACCCTATAATCCAAAATGGAAAAAGCTCTTACATTTGCTGGAGAAAATGTGAAGATAGCATCTGATAAAATGAAAACACTATGATGTAAGGTCATATGCGGACACTCTGAAAAAGAGGGGATTGTTATATTCATAGCCTCTCCGGTACCACGTGCCCTCCCTTGCTCTCGCCTCCGCCTGGGGGCAGAGCAGAGCAGGGCGGGCAGGGCAGGGAATCCCTCTCCCGCAAAGGGGCAGCGTGTGCGTTCACACGCCCAGCGGTGCTGCAGGGCAGGCCTGAGAGGCGGCTCCGAGCCCGACGCAGGACCCGGGCGACAGCTCGCGCCCAGCTCCCCGGGAAGCCGCCTGGCGCCGCGTGCGAGCGCCCCGGGAGCTCGGGCTGCGGCGGAAGGGCCCCGGGAGCCCCGCGGGGAGACGGGGCAAGCGCCGGGAGCTGGCGCCAGACCCGTCCCAATGAGAACCCGGCCCCCGCGGCGACAGGAGGGCGACGAGCCCTTGAACCCGCTCCCACGGGGCTGGGGCGTGACACGGAGCTGCCCGTAACCTTCCCGAAGGCGGCTGCGAGTCCAGCCTCACAAGCGGTGCGGGGCCCGCAAGGCGGCCGAGGGGCGGGCCGGGCCGGCCCCCGGGGCGTGCCAGGTCCGCCCGGGCTCTGCCCTGCGCCGCCCGGACTGGAGCCGGGGAAGCGGGGCTGGAGCGCCCGGCGCTGCGGGCCGCTGGTGGCGGGCTCGGGGAGGGAGCCGCAGCCGGGCATGTCGGGGTTGGAGGCCGCGCTGCCGGCGGAGAAGGAGGAGGAGAGCGAGGAGGAGAGCGAGGTGCTGGAGGAGAGCCCCTGCGGGCGCTGGCAGAAGCGCCGGGAGCAGGTGGGGCCGCGGGGCTGAGCGGGGCGCCGGGCTGGGGAGCGCGGGGCGCCTCCCGCACCGCACCGAGCCGGGCTGGGCAGGGGCTGCCGGCTTCCCGCGCCACAGGCTCCGCTGCTAGCCGGTCTGGTTCCTGCCCGCAGCCGAGCCCCGCTGCCCCGGGCCCGGGGCTCGCGTCCGCCGGGCGCTGTCAGAGCGCGGCCCGGCCCGGCCCGGCCCGGCCCGGCCCCTGCTCCGCGCTCCGCGCTCCGCGTCTCGCCTGGCTGCCGTCAGTGCGCGGGGTTACGGGCTGGCCCCGCTGCTGCCCGCCGCTGATGGGGCTGGCCGGGGCGCGGCTCCTTCCCGCTTCGCCGGGCCTTCTGCTCCGCCACTCGGCCGGGCGCTGTGCGCTCTGTCCAGGGAGACTTGGTGTTGGCCCCTGGCTCTCCCCCCGTCACATGAATTCATCTAGGCCAAAGGGGCAGGTTTGGGGCCCGGGGTGGCGGGGGGAGAACGAGCAGGCTGGTGGGGAGGGCTGCTTGTAAAAACGGGAGAGCCAGGAGGATAAGACCATAAGAGCGGTTGTCCTGGGTCAGACCGTGGTCCATGTGGCCCAGTGTCCTGCCTTTGACAGTGGCTGGTACCCAGAGCTTCAGGGTGAGTGAACAGAACAGAGCAATTATGGAGTGGCCCACCCCTGTTTTCCACTCCCAGCTTCTGGCAGTCAGAGATTTAGGGATACCCAGGGCATGGGGCTGCATCCCTGCCCATCCTGGCTAATGTCCATTGATGGCCCTAGCCTCCATTAACTTATCCAGTTCTTTTTTGAACCAGTTATACTTTGGGCGATCACAGCATCCCATGGGAATGAGATCCACAGGTTAGTTGCGCATTTGGTGGAAAAAATATTTCCTTTTGTTTATATTAAACCTGCTGCCTGTTAATTTCATTGAGTGACTCTTGGCTTTTGTATTTGTGAAGAGGTAAATAACTAGAGCCCTTCGTGGGTACAGAATCTGAATCTGCAACTGATCATGATCTGCAAAAATGGTCCGTGGATATTTGCGGATTTGCAGGCCTCTATAACTAACCCTTCTCCCACATCATTCACCAGTTTGTAGACATCTGTCATATTCCCCTTAGTTGTCTCTCCTCTAAGATGAACAGCCCTAATCTTTTTAGTCTCTCCTCATATGGAAGCTGTTCCATGACCTTGATCATGTTTGTTACCCTTCGCTGAACCTTTTCCAGCTCCACTATATCCTTTTTGAGATGGGGCAACCCGAACTGGACACAGTATTCAAGGTGTGGACACACCATGACTTTATACAGTGGCATTATATTTGTTCTCATTTTTATCCCTTTTTAATAGTTCCTGACATACAGTTAGCCTTTCTGACTGCACACTTCTGCATGCTCAGTGGAAGTTTTCGGAGAACTCTAAACTGTGACACCAAGATCGGTCTTGAGTGGTAACGGCTAATTCAGACCCCATTGTTCTATATGTATAGTTGGGATTATGTTTTCCAATGTACATTACTTTGCTTTTATCAACATTGAATTTCATCTGCCATTTTCAAGTCTCAGAGGGGTAGCCGTGTTAGTCTGGATCTGTAAAAGCGGCAAAGAGTCCTGTGGCACCTTATAGATTAACAGACGGAGCATAAGCTTTCGTGGCTGAATACCCACTTCGTCAGATGCATGTAGGGGAAATTTCCAGAGGCAGGTATAAATATGCAAGCAAGAATCAGGCTAGGGATAACTAGCAGTGGACATGTTATTCCTTGACTTTAGCAAAGCTTTTGACATGATCTCCCACAGTATTCTTGGCAGCAAGTTAAAGAAGTATGGGCTGGATGAATAGACTATAAGGTGGATAGAAAGCTGGCTAGATCGTCAGGCTCAATGGGTAGCGATTAATGGCTCCATGTCTAGTTGGCAGCCGATATCAAGCGGAGTGCCCCATGGGGCTGGTTTTGCTCAATATCTTCATTAATGATCTGGAGGATGGTGTGGATTGCACCCTCAGCAAGTTTGCAGATGACACAAAACTGGGAGGAGAGGTAGATACGCTGGAGGGTAGGGATAGGATACAGAGGGACCTAGACAAATGAGAGGATTGGGCCAAAAGAAATCTGATGAGGTTCAACAAGGACAAGCGCAGAGTCCTGTACTTAGGAAGGAAGAATCTCATGCACCGCTACAGACTAGGGATCGAATGTCTCGGCAGCAGTTCTGCAGAAAAGGACCTGGGGTTACAGTGGACGAGAAGCTGGATATGAGTCAACAGTGTGCCCTTGTTGCCAAGAAGGCCAATGGCATTTTGGGCTGTATAAGTAGGGGCATTGCCAGCAGATCGAGGGACGTGATCGTTCCCCTCTATTCGACATTGGTGAGGCCTCATCTGGAGTACTGTGTCCAGTTTTGGGCCCCACACCACAAGAAGGATGTGAAAAAATTGGAAAGTGTCCAGCGGAGGGCAACAAAAATGATAAGAGACTGGAACACATGACTTATGCGGAGAGGCTGAGGGAACTGGGATTGTTTAGTCTGCAGAAGAGAAGAATGAGGGGGGATTTGATAGCTGCTTTCAACTACCTGAAAGGGGGTTTCAAAGAGGATGGATCTAGACTGTTCTCAGTGGTAGCAGATGACAGAACAAGGAGTAATGGTCTCAAGCTGCAGTGGGAGAGATTTAGGTTGGATACTAGGAAAAACTTTTTCACTAGGAGGGTGGTGAAGCACTGGAATGGGTTCCCTAGGGAGGTGGTGGAATCTTCTTCCTTTGAGGTTTTTAAGGTCAGGCTTGACAAAGCCCTGGCTGGGTGATTTAGTTGGGGATTGGTCCTGCTTTGAGCAGGGGGTTGGACTAGGTGACCTCCTGAGGTCCCTTCCAACCCTGAGATTCTATGATTCTATGAATATGTTGAAAAGCACTGGTCCCAGTATAGATCCTTTGGGAACCCTGGTATTTACCTCTCTCCATTGTGAAAACGGATAATTTATTCCTACCCATTGTTTCCTATCTTTCAACCAGTTCCTGATCCATGAAAGGACCTTCCCTCTTATCCCATGACAGCTTACTTTGCTTAAGAGCCTTTGGTGAGGGACCTTGTCAAAGGCTTTCTGAAAATCCAAGTAGACTGTATCAGGTGATTCAGCTTATTCACATGCTTGTTGACTCCTTCAAAGAATTCTAGGAGATTGGTGAGGCATGATTTCCCTTTACAAAAGCCATGTCAACTTTCATGTATAAATCATGTTTATCTATGTGTCTGATCATTCTGTTCTTTATTATAGTTTCTACCAATTTGCCCAGAATTGACATTAGGCTTACTAGCCTGTAATTGCCAGGATCGTGACTGGAGCCCTTTTGAAAAATTGGTGTCACAGTAGCTACCTCCAGTCATCTGGTACTGAGGTTGTTTTCAGTGATAGGTAACATACCACAGTTAGTAGTTCTGCAATTTCATATATGAGTTCCTTTGGAACTCTTGGGTGAATCCCATCTGGTCCTGGTCACTTATTACTGTTTAGTTTATCAAGTTGTTTCAAAACCTCTTCTAGTGAGACAGCAGTTTGGGACAGTACTTCAGATTTGTCACCGAAAAAGAATGGCTCAGATGTGGGTATCAATGCAAAGAGTTCATGTAGCTTCTCTACAATGGCCTTATCTTCCTTGAGTGCTCCTTTGCCACCTTCGTCGTCTAGTGGCCCCACTGCCTGTTTGGCAGGCTTCCTGCTTCTGATGTACTTAAATACAATTTTTTTTTCTATTGTTATCTTTAGCAAGTTGCTTTTCAAATTCTTTTTTAGCCTGCCTTATACTTTTACATTTTACTTACCAGAGTTTCTGCTCCTTTCTATTTTTGTCATTAGGATTTGACTTCCAAATTTTAAAGGATGTCTATTTGCCGCTAGCAGCCTCCATTACTCTGCCGTTTAGCTGTAGTGGCATTTTTTGGTCCTCTTTTTTTGATTTGGGATGTACATTTAGTCTGAGCCTCTATGAGGTGTTTTTAAGTAGACTCCAGGCAGTTTGCAGGCATTGTACCTTTGACTGCTCTTTTTAATTACTGTCTAACTAGCATCCTCGTTCTCGAGTTAATTCCTCTTTTTAAAGTTAAATGTTACTGTGGTGAGTTTTTTTTGGTATCCCCCCACCAAAAAAGATGCCAAATTTAATTGCCTCTTTTCTTGTGGGTTCCAGGACTTGCTGCTCCAAGAAGCAGCCATGAATGGTATCTAGAAATTATATTTCTGCCTCATGCTCTGAGGTGACATGTACCCAGTCAATAGGAGGGTAGTTGAAATCCCCCATTATTATTGCATTGGCTGGTTTAGTAGTCATAGAATCATGGAACCACAGGGCCGGAAGGGACCATCAGGGTCATCTGTTCTAACCCCCGCCAAGATGCAGGATTAGTCTCTGGAATCTCCCTTATATTTTACAATCACTGTCACGATCCTGCGCAGGTGGTCAGTAGCATATTCCCACTGCTGTACTCTTATTATTCAAACATGGACTTTCTGTCCATAGGGATTCTGTGGTACAGGATGGGAATATAAGAACGGCCATAGTGGGTCAGACTAATGGTCCATCTAGCTCAGTATCCTGTCTGCCGACAGTGGCCAATACCAGGTGCCCTAGAGGGAATGAACAGAACAGGGCAATTATCAAGCGAGCCAACCCCCTCTATCATATCCCCCTATTAGTTGTCTCTTTTAATTTCTCCTCATAGGGAAGCACTGGAATGGGTTTCCTAGGGAGGTGGTGGAATCTCCATCCTTAGAAGTTTTTAAGGTCAGGCTTGACAAAGCCCTGGCTGGGATGATTTAGTTGGTGTTCGTCCTGCTTTGAGCAGGGGGTTGGACTAGTTGACCTCCTGAGGTCCCAGCCAAACCTGATATTCTATGAAACTGTTCCATACCCTAATCGTTGTTGCCATTATTTGTACCTTTTCCAATTCTAATTTTTTTTTTTTTGAGATGGGGCAACCAGAACAGCACACAATATTCAAGGTGTGGGCGTACCATTGATTGATATAGTGGCATTATGACATTTTCTGTCTTATTATCCATTTCTTTCCTAATGGTTCCTAACATTCTCTTAGCTTTTTTTTTGACTGCCATGGCACACTGAGTAGGTGTTTTCAGAGAACTCCCCACAAAGGAGCGCCTGCTTTCATGGCCCCTTATGTAAGGGTTTAGTGTAGTGAAGGAGGCGTGTTTGTGCAGAGGCAAATGGTACTGGAGCCAGGGACAGGGGAAGCTTTCCCTAACAGTGGTGGGGGAAGGAGGCATGTATAAAGCCTGTTGTTTGCCACAGGAGTTGGATGAAATGGAGCATAAGGGGTTAATAGAGGGGCCTGAACACTCTCAGCACCAACACCAAAGGATTGCGTGTGAGCAGGTGTGCACAGCGACTGACTCCAACATTGTGCCTGCAAACGGAACGCAAAATGGCAGCTCCCCTCTGAAAGTGGTGCCCCCTCCCTTATGCAGGCCCGTAAGCCAGTGCTCACCCCAAAGCGAGGTAGCTGTTCTGCGGGTTCTGTGAGATGCCCTAATAGCACCTGGGGTTTCCTTGACCCTGGCCACCCTCTTGCCTTGCCTGGCTTCCAGAGTCCCTTCCCCCAGTACCTGCGATCTCTCCTGTCCAGCCCAGCTGGCTGCAGCTGGGATAAGGGGGCTGCAGGGAGTGTTTGCCT
Source organism: Dermochelys coriacea (assembly GCF_009764565.3). Classification (NCBI taxonomy): domain Eukaryota; kingdom Metazoa; phylum Chordata; order Testudines; family Dermochelyidae; genus Dermochelys; species Dermochelys coriacea. The sequence continues at coordinate 897,859 of NC_050069.1, read as the reverse complement.
TGTGCTCTGCAGTAGTCACACGGCAGGACCTTGGCTGGCGTTATCAGTCCCTGAGAGGGGTGTTCATCCCGAGGCCAGGCAGACATGGGCAGTTTATCTCAGACTTTGCTGCTTTTGCTAGTGTGGGTGCTGCTCTCCGAGGGGAGTGGTGGAGCAGTAGTACACTCTAGCCAGCGTGGCCTTTTAATCAGTGCGTTGTCAAAGCCTGTTTCGGGTAGGTCTGTGTACCAGGGCAGGCAGACTGAGCCTGCTGCTGCCCAGCTGTCTGTTAATGCAGCAGACTCTGCCAGGATGTGAAACATGGGGTTTGGTACCAAAGCGAGCATAGAATGAATCCAGGTTCATTCCCAGCTTCCCAGGGCATGGTCCTAGGGGCACTGTTCCCTGGGCACTGGGCCTACCTCACCCTGGGCACCGTAGGAGCCTGCCCTCCCCAGCTAGGCACTGTTGCAAGGACTCTGAACCTCCCCTAAGCACCATCCTGGAGCCCTGCCCCTCTCCCAGGCACTGAGCCCTGCCCTGGTTCCTCCCCAGTTTCTCTGCTGGCTTTACCTCCCTGCTGTGCGCTGTTCAGACTGCCCCTGATCACGGGGCGGCTGGCAGCTCCTGCGGGAGCCACAGGTGCCCACATAAACCACACCTGGGATTAAAACTATGATTTTCCCTCAGACGAAAACACCTCGCATTCCAGCAAAGCAGTAGAGAGCCCACCATCCTGGGTCTCCCTGCATGGCCCCTCTCAAAGGAGAGGGTAAGGACCCGCCTGGTCTATCTCCTCAGCCCTGGGGTCAGGGCAGAAGCTCAGGCGCCAAGTTTTCAAACTGCTGGGGGGTGCTCAACCCCTGGCTCTGCCCCAAGCCCCACCCCGCCTCTTCCTGCCCCCTCCCCCGAGGGCACCATGTCCTCCCCTCTCCCCCCCAGCTTCCTGCATGCCGTGAAACAGCTGAGCGGTGGGCGGGCAGCATGGGGATGCACTGATCCGCAGGGCCCGCCAGCAGGTGGGAGGTGCTGGGAGGGAGCTGATTGGAGGATAGCTCAGTGGTTTGAGCATTGGCCTGCTAAACGCAGGGTTGTGAGTTCAATCCTTGAGGGGGCCGTTTAGGGATCTGAGCCAAAAATTGGGGCTTGGCCCTGCTTGAGCAGGGGGCGGGACTAGATGCCTCCTGAAGTCCCTGGTTGTCTCTGGTTCTGTGACTGCATGTGGGTGCTCCAGACCCACCATTTTTTCCCCATGGGTGCTTCAGCCCCAGAGCACCCATGGAGATGGCACCTATGGGCAGAAGCATTCCCAGCAGTGTATCCTTCAGGCTCTGGCAGGGCTCGCCGCAGTCCTCCTACCCCTGTGTGTCAGCCTCACTAATCCCCCAGGTTCCCTCTGGTTTGCCAAATACTGTTAGCTCTTAACCTCTTGGGCCAATCTTTGTTGCTGTCCTTCCCAGAGCCACTTCCGGAGGTCCTCGTCTCTGGTGCCTGGTGCCCAGGCCTGCGTCCTGTAGTCTAGGTGCCGTCGCCAGCATGAGTTTCAGCACAGGCTCCCCAGTTGTAGCATGCAGGGGAAGCTCTCAGCCACCCTAACTCCTGTCAGCAGAGTTCTGAGCTGGTGGGAAGCCAAGAGTCCTGCAGGGCAGCAGCAGGAAAAGGGGAGATGGGACCCTGTGGAAGAAGGGGCCTGTGACACCTGGGCGTGATTGGGATGTTTGGAGCCTGGCTGACACACCCAGGGACAGGCTCAAAGGGGCTCCATGCCACACAGGACGTGGTTGGCTCTAGGCAGCCAAAGTCCAGGGACATCCCAAGGTGGGATCATCCTTCCCCACCAGAGGTTTGGTAGGGTGGTTAGACAGCAACTGTGAAAAAATGGGACAGGGGATGGGGGGTGATAGTCCCCTATACAAGAAAAAGTCCCAAAAAACAGGACTGTCCCTTTAAAAACGGGACATCTGGTCACCCTAGGATTTGGCCCTTGGCAGGTTCCTCACTTGGGCCTGGCTCCGTGTGGGAGCTGGGATTCTGATGGTGCTTAGCTGGGCCCAGACCCTGTTTAACCACATCTCCCAACACCCATCCCAGAGCTGTCTCCACAATGCCAGATCCCTCACAGTGCCCCTGGAGCCATCCCAATTGCCTCAGCTGGGGGCTCCCTGGCCAATCCTTGTCCCAAAGCCAGGGGCTGCTGTGCTGTACTACACTGCTGTCTGCACAGGGAACATTTCCCCTCACACCACTTCCACTTCATGGGTCCCTACCTGCAGGCGAAAGGGAGGAGACCGGGCAAATCTATGCCCCCTGTGTTTCAGCAATAAGGGAGAGAGGGAGGCGCAATCCCCTTCTCCCAGCAGCCACCGGGCAATAGAAAGGTCTCCTGCGGCAGCTGGGGGCACAGGGAGAAAGGAAATAAAGAGGGAATGTCCCAGCCCTCCCACTCTGCACCAAGGGGAAGGATGGAGGTGAACAGTGGGGTTATCACTGGGAGCTGCCCCAGCCCCACTGGAAGATGGCTCCTCTTTCCCATCAGTCTCTGGATGTTACTTTCCCATCTGGAAATTGAGGGGTTTGGAAGCTCCCCAGAACTGGATAGTGAGGGACTCTGCCCTCCCTGCTGCGGATTGAAAGCCTGGAGCTGAGCTTTAGGGTGGGGGTGTTTCCTCAGAGCCGGACAGATACGCACCCCTCCCTTCCCCAAGAGGGAAGGCCTTCGGGGGTATGTCTGCACCGCAGTTAGACACCCACGGCTGGCCTGGCCCGTGCCCGCTAATTCAGGCTAAGGGGCTGTTTCATTGCAGTGTAGATGTTCAGACTCGGGCTGGAGGCCGGGCTCGAAGACCCCGTGAGGTGGAGTGTTCCAGGCTCGGGCTGCAGCCCAAACCCTCTACACCGCAATTAAACTGAGCCTGAGCCCCAGGAGCCAAAGGCAATGGGGGTCTAACTGCAGCATAGACCTACCCTGCTCCCTGTCTTGGACTCTCCTGCTCTCCAGTGTCTCCGTCCCACTGGGGTTCGGGTGTTTGGTGTTTTGGATACGTTGCCGAAGGTTGAATCCCATCCTGTTATTTCCTGGCCTTGGCTCTAACCCTGCTATTTCGGTGGCCTCACTGGGATTCGCTGCTCCTCCCAGTTCTGTATTGCCTGTGCATGAATGTCATCAACAGGCTATTTACCCCTCTTCTTCCTGATCATTAGTGGAGATGTTAAATCACAACAGAGCTTTTAACGCCGATCCCTGCTGGTCCCAATTAGACACCTCCTCTCAGCTCGATACCGTGATGGTTTTTATTACCCTTTATTTGGGACCTTGCACTTGCATGACCATGCTGTATCCAAGCCAATCTGAATTCTTGCTGAGAATGTTTTCATGAGATGCAGGATCAAATGCTTCACTGAAATCAAAATATTTTCCTTCTTGTGTTGTCTCTTCGCCTGCTAACTGTGTAATGTTAGAGAGCACACAGAGCAGGCAGCCTGACTAATATTCGCAAAAAGAAAAGGAGGACTTGTGGCACCTTAGAGACTAATAAATTTATTTGAGCATAAGCTTTCGTGAGCTACAGCTCACTTCATCGGATGCATGTTAGTCTCTAAGGTGCCACAAGTACTCCTTTTCTTTTTGCGAATACAGACTAACACGGCTGCTACTCTGAAACCTGTCATTATGCAAGTGACTAATATTGCTGCTTGTTTCTGCTTTCTCAACGGTTATTACAGATTTGGTCTGTTGCTTTGCTGGGGGGTGAAGGTAGCCGTACCATGTAATTACCAAGATCAATCTCAATCTTTTTAAACAGTCTCTAGCTAGCCTGTGGAACTCTATGCCTCAAGGTATAATTGTGACCCAGAGCTTGGCAGGATTCAGAAAAGGATTATTCCATAATTGCCCACTTCAGAGTTTTTTTCATCTTCCTTTGAAGCAGCTGGAACTGTTGGTTGCTGGGGCAGGCGCAGATTGGGAATTACCTCAGCATACAACCTAGTGTGGCAGTCCCTGTATGTTTCCTTTTTGGAAAATGGTGCCTCATTTGCTCATTTACACATTGGTAACCGTGTAGTGTTGACGGGACTTTACCATGCTGCATGCCTAGGCTGATGAGGCCTCAGAAGTGTCTCCTGAAACAGTTTGGAGGTCAAGGTCCCATATGTCATAGCAACGGGCTGCTCAGGGAGGCACCTGGAGGGGTTAATTCCATCCTCTCCTGGTTTATGGATTAGCTTTCTCCCTTGGGCTCCAGTGTGGAATGTCTGTGAAACCCCCTTTTCCTCCATGCTACTCCGGAGGGCATTCTGGGCCCTCTAGAGTCCCTCTCCTGGAGGCTGTTTCTAGGATTTGGCAGCACCATCTCTGTGCTGTGCAGCCTCACAGAGAGGCAGCTAGGTCCTGGGGTTATTGCAGAGCCATTGATAGAAGCTGAGCCCACTGCAGAGGGGTGGAGCAAGTCCTGGCAGCACTGCCAGATGGGGAGGCAGGAGACAACCGTGGAGGAGCACCACGTCCATGGGCTGAGGCAGGAGCTGGGGGTTATCGCAGGGACCAGGCTGCTTCTGGGCTCATGTGACAGTACAGAAAACTGCCTCTTATCTTGCCTAAGATTGGGGTGGAGTTGCTCTGTAGGCTTATCAGAGCCACCATGCTCTCAGGCTTGCCTGAGGGCTTTCCAGCACTCCCCCTCTCCCAGCTCAGCACCTGCTCTGGGGCCACAGTGGGTCTTTGGCCCCCTTCTCCAGCCCTGCTCCTCCCTGCCCTGCCTGGGGACACACAGGTTCAGGGTCAAACTCTCCCAAACTTCTGATCTACCTTCTCACTCCTCGTTCACACTTCCTCACTTTCCCTCAAAGCTGTTCAAGGTATCTCCAGGGCCCGTTAATATCCTGTACTCCTGTTGTCTCCCCCAACATCTTCCAGAGGCGGGCCCTGCAGGAGCCAGGTTACTGACGGACCCTTTCCCCCACGGTCACGTGCCTTCGGGTCTTGCCTTTCCCAGGCTGTAATGCTTCTATGCTGATGTTCTGCCGGGCTCCTTTCTTGGTGTACTGAAAATAGCGTTAAAGTTGTAGGCCGTCACTTTAAATTTTAGTGGCTTTTCCTGGTCCTGCTTGCAGGCTAGGGGGCTCAGATCAGAGGTGGTGAAGAAGGCTTTGGGATCATTCCCTGGCTCCATCTTCATCAGTTTCACTGATAGGAGTGTTTGTCCCTGGCTTATGGTCCTGGCCTCTAGGTCTCTGGTTGCCCGGGGCGGCTCACAGCTGCCCTCAGTTGAAGCTGCTGCAGAATAGCCCAGTGTTGCCATAGCCCAGTGAGCCGCAGGGGTTCGGCTGGGAGCACTAGGGGGAATGGGAAGGATGCTCTGTCTAGGGAAAGGCGGCGCGGGTGCTCTACAACATCAGCACCTCCCCTGACTCATTCGAGGTGCCATGTTCATTCATACATTTGAACCTGGGATGAATAAACACAGAACAAGCGACTCCAAGAAAATGGGGACGATGCCAGAAAGTAACAAAGGGAGATGGATGGAGGTGATGAGGAGCTGTTCAACAGGAGCCATGCAGACTCGTACCAGGCAGCTCCCACTCCCAGTATAGCCCTCCTCTCCCACACCCACCCCCCCACACCGTCCCGGCCAGCGTAGCTTGAACAGCTTTAGGGATCCTAACAGAGGCTGTTTGCAGCCAGGAGTCACAAAGTAAATACGGGCCTTGCGCTGCCTGCATCCTAACAGGCAGCCCTCCCTCAGCGACGGGGCCCATCACACCGGGGCTGGCTCTGCCCTCGTCCCTGCCAGCCGCCCTCCCTAATAGGGAGGCCATTTGTCTGGTTATAAACTGGACAGTCCGCCTTTTGGGAGGTTTCTCCCTTGTCTGGTCCTGAGACAAAACCAGACATAGTGTTATCTGGTGTTGGATGGAGTGTGAGATCACGCTGTTGGGGATAGAGCGGCGTGATCTCTGAAATGGTGCCCTCCGCGCACCTCGCCTGCATGGTGTATGTGAGGCCATACTGAGAGGGGCAGAGTCAGGCCAGTTCCAGAAGTACTAGAACCAGCATGCCGGGAACATATGAGTGGCCACTCTGCTCCCTGGACAACGACTGCACCTGTCCCGGGGTGGGGGTTAGAGTAATCCAACAGAAAAAGGAAAAATACCTCCAGGGCCTGGAATCTGCAGTCTCACACACAGTAAAGGCCGTGGGGGTGGGTGGAGTCTGGGGTCCTCATCACTTTTGTGTCCAAACTACCAAGGCAGGGCAGGTCTACACAACGGCAGGGATCAAGGCTCTGAGATTTAGCGGGTCTAGTGAAGACCCGCCAAATCGACTGCAGATCGCTCTCCAGTCGACCCCTGTCCTCTACCCCAGATGAGAAGAGTAAGGTAAGATGACTCTCCCGTCACCCCCCACAGTAACTCGACCTAAGGTATGTCGATTCCAGCTCCATTGCATCCATTGAAGTGAGCTGTAGCTCATGAAAGCTTATGCTCAAATAAATGTTAGTCTCTAAGGTGCCACAAGTCCTCCTTTTCTTTTTGCGAATACAGACTAACATGGCTGCTACTCTGACTCCAGCTATGTTATTCATGTAGCTGGAGCTGCGTAGCGTAGGTCGACTTGCGCGGTAGTGTAGACATAGCCTGAGTCCAGCGTTCCAAAAAGAAAAATAAAGAAAAGCAGGTCCCTTCGTTTCCTCAGAGAGCTTGGTGGGCTGCTGTTCTCAAGCCAGAGCTCCAAATTAGCTGTTTGCTCCTGAATGCCTCCCAGCTTAAGCTGAGATCCCTCTTCTGAGGACCTGCCCTTCTCCAGCATTGAGAAGCCTTGCAGTTGCAGTGGGTCAGGTCTGGCTGAGCCCACAGGAGCTCTTAAACCCCTTTGTGACTCAAGGAAGTTGCTCAGCTCTAGAGGCTCACAACTGAATGCAAGTTCCCAACCAGGATCTTTCCAGAGTTGTAAACAAGGGGACTCTCCCGCCACCTCCTGCTCTGGAATGTGAAGCCTCTTAATCTGGCTGCATCTCTAATTTCAGTTAAAAATGTGTATTAGCAGAACAGTGAACTTGCAAAGTGAGGCCCTGAAATGTTGGGAAATGAGATTAAAATGGTGACCATTGTAACCTTCTCTCTGCACTATGATGCACTATTTAAATTACAGACTGATTTTTTTCCCCCTTCATGGTCACAGACTGAGTGTTTCTGGAAGCAGGGCACAGGTTGGGCTGTGCTCCTGGAACGAGACAGCTGTTCAATATTTTGTTTTATCCTTACTCTGTGTGTAGCTCCCTGGGCTGCTTCCACTCTACTCAGCACTGGTGAGGCCTCGGCTGCAGTACTGTGTCCGTTCTGGGTACTCACTTCTTTCCCAAAGTGTGACAAATTGGAGAAGTCCAAAGGAGAGCAACAAAAATGACCAAAGGTCTAGAAAACATGACCTGTGATGCCATTAATGAGGCTGCTATATAAGAGCAGCTCTAGCCTCCATCCCTGTGGGCACCTCTTGACACCTCCCACAGAGCCAATATTGCTATGTCCCCGGGCCCCTTGTTTACAGCCTTGTATCCAGTTCTCCGTCAGATGGCATTGCTTTTCTCCAGGCCATTTAGAATTAATTTTCCAGTTAAGATATTGTGAGTCACTTTACTGAGCCCCAGGTCCAGCTCCCTCAGTCAAGCTTTGTTACGATATTCCCCACAGCTAAAGCTGAAGCCTGTGGGAACTGGAAATGCTCCATGCTGCTGACAATAACAAATCCCTGGCTCTGCCAATGTTCACTTGGATCATTGAGGTGAGCCCCAGAGTGACAGGCCCCATTGCTGAGGGAAGGCTGCTGGCGGGAACAAGGGCAGAGCCAGCCCCACTGTGACAGACCCCATCGCTGAGGGAGGGTGGCTGGCTGGGACGAGGGCAGATCCAGCCCTGATGTGACAGGTCCCGTCGCTGAGGGAGGGCGGCTGGCTGGGAAGAGGGCAGAGCCAGCCCCACAGTGACAGGCCCCCTCGCAGAGGGAGAGTGGCTGGCTGGGATGAGGGCACAGCCAGCCCTGGTGTGACAGGCCCCATCACTGAGGGAGGGCAGATGGCTGGCGTAACCCTTCTGCCAGGTGGAGCCGGCAGCAACCAGGACCGGGTTCAATAACTAGGGGTTCCTTTTCAACAATACAACACAGAACCAACTCAAGCCCCCACCCAGGAACCTGGGAAAATTACACACCACTCCTGGGTGCCTCTGAGAAGCAGTACTTCCCCACTTGCAAGCACAGAGTCTGAGTGTACAAAAGAAACATTCACAAAAGGAGAGAAGTCACCCGACATTAATTAGGGAAAATGCCGCAAGCAGGACTCAAACATAAACTGTGAGCAGGACGCCCACAGCAGAGTGCAAGAGGGAGAGTCTTCTTCTGACTCACATTCTTGAGTTCCTTTACCGTGCCCCTCTCTGCTCTCTCACCGTACCCCACTCGCAATATTTGTCCTTGGTCAGTGAGGACCCAGGGTTCAGAGGTGCATCTGTGTGAGTTCACCTCCCACCCGGGGAAGAAGGCACCTGGCTTGCTCCACCATCTGAGCACTTGCTCTGGTTCAATATCCTGCCAGCCCCTGCTCCTCGCCGCCCAGCCGCCCCGCCAGCCCCTGCTCCTCGCCGCCCCGCCAGCCCCTGCTCCTCGCTGCCTGGCCGCCCCACCAGCCCCTGCTCCTCGCCGCCTGGCCGCCCCACCAGCTGCTGCTTCTTGCTGCCCTGTCAGCTGCTGCTCACCGCTTTTGCTGGCTGCTCCTGCTGGCCACCCATCAGTCACCTTCTGCTGCCACCACTGTAGATCAGTCTCTCAGTGATTTTTTATCTCTCAGCAGGCTGGGTAGAAATCTTGCCCCACCACAAGTGATTTCAGCTCTTATTAAAAACTTAACATAACAAAAGGCTCCTAATGAAGCCCATTTAGCTCCATCTTTGAACTGTACAGAGGAACCAGACTAGGGACCCCTAGGGAGAGTCCATGCATCCAATGAAGTGAGCTGTAGCTCACGAAAGCTTATGCTCAAATAAATTTATTAGTCTCTAAGGTACCACAAGTACTCCTTTTCTTTTTGCAGTACAGACTAACACAGCTGCTACTGTGAAAACTACCTAGCTGAGATACCTACCCCCACCCCTCTTACTTTCCCTGGGGCTCTGGCATTTGAGCCCCAGGCCTAACAAGGTCCTTCCAGCTGAGGGTAACCCCCTCATTTGGGCCAGGTTAAGCACAGATCTTTATTCATACAATAAAGACAACAACATTGATAACAGCATGTCACTACCCCTGCATTCGGTACTAAAGTGATCTGTGACCCAATACCCAACACCTCTCAATCTGCTAGATATCTAAGCAGAGTAGGTGTGTTCATGTAAATACAGTTTGCTCCTGAAGTCTCTCCCCATCCCAGCTAGCTGTCAGGGGAGAACTCCTTCAGACCCTGCTTACACTGGGACGAGGGCAGAGCCAGCTCTGGTGTGACGGGCCCCCTCGCCGAGGGAGGGCTGTCTGCTAGGTTGCAGGCAGAGCCAGGCCCACATTTACTTTCTGAGCCCAAGTTGCAAACAGCCTCTGTTAGGATCCCCAAAGCTGCTCAAGCTGCACTGGCTGGGAAGGGGTGTGTGTTGGGGGTGGGGAATACTGGGAGATTCCTGCCCCTGCAGATGGAAGCTGCCTGGTATGAGTCTGCATGGCTCCTGTTGAACAGCTCCTCACCACCTCCATCCATCTCCCTTTGTTACTTCCAGGCATCGTCCCTATTTTCTGTGAGTCACTTGCTCTGTGTTTATTCATCCCAGGTTCAAATATATGAATGAACATGGCACCTTGAATGAGTCAGGGGAGGTGCTGATGTTGTAGAGCACCCACGCCGCCTTTCCCTAGACAGAGCATCCTTCCCATTCCCCCTAGTGCTCCCAGCCGAACCCCTGTGACTCCCCCGGGAGCTGACCCTCTGCAATCACCCAGAGTACCCAGCGGAGAGCAGGGATTGAGCCTCCAAGTGAGCTCTGGCTGCTGTTGGAGGAAGTGAGATTAGATCAAGTCAGGTCAGGCCCAGAGGGCAGTGTCTGTCCATGCATCCTCCACCCTTCCCCTGACAGGTTTTGGAGCCGCGCTATGCTATGCTCTCCAGTGCCCTTCTGCCCGCTGCCTGTGGGCTGAGGAGGAAGCTGACCCTGGGATCAGGCTGACTGGCAGCATTCCTGGGTTTCTGTGCTGGTCTTTGTGTAAAGCACATGGAGCCTGTGAGACCCCAGGGGATAACAGAGGCGCTTTGTCTGCCTGTAGCGGGAGCTGGGCAATGGGCTGCCTGCCCAGCTCCATCGTTCCTTCTTAGAGTTCCTAGGGTTGCTGTGTCATTCCTCCCTTCTGCGCCTGCATTTCCCTCTGCAGGGGACAGGCTGGCCAGAGGCTGCAACCGGGCTGTGGCTGTAGGCCCTGGGCTGTGGCTGTAGCCCCCTCAGGCTGTGGCTGTAGCCCCCTCGGGCTGTGGCTGTAGCCCCCAGGCTGTGGCTGTAGCCCCTGGGCTGCAGGGCTGGCTCTACCATTTTTGCCGCCCCAAGCAGCATGCCGAATTGCCGCCACCGCGAGCGGCTGAAGAGATGGGGGTTGCCGCTGATTTGCCCCCGTGGGCAGCTGAAGATAGAGGCTGCCGCAGAATTGCTGTCACCACAGAAATGCCCTAATGGCACACGGACTGCCGCCCCTTGCAGATTGCTGCCCCAAGCACCTGCTTGGAATGCTGGTGCCTGGAGCTGCCCCTCCCCGCCCGGGCTGTGGCAGTAGCCCCTGGGCTGTGGTGATAGCCCCCAGGCTGTGGCGATAGCCCCCGGGCTGTGGCTGTAGTCCCCCTGCACTGTGGCGGTAGCCCCTCCCCGCCCGGGCTGTGGCTGTAGCACCCAGACTGTGGCAGTAGCCCCTGGGCTGTGGCGATAGCCCCCGGGCTGTGGCTGTAGTCCCCTTGCACTGTGGCGGTAGCCCCTCCCCGCCTGGGCTGTGGCTGTAGCACCCAGGCTGTGGCAGTAGCCCCAGGGCTGTGGCCATAGAGGCCTAGTGACATGGACACTGCGTTCCAGCCACTGGAGGCAGCAGAACGATTCCGTTTTACAGCTGGGAGCCAGAACAGCTGCACCATGGCTGCTGCCATGTGTGGGAAAGGGAGCGGGAGGCTGGTTGGGGATGCACAAGCTTCCTGTACTGCCGGGCTTGGCCGGCTGCATCCTTCCCCTGGCCTGAACATGACCTGCGAGCTCCCCCATCCCCTCTCCCCCGCTCGCTCTGTGTGCTGGCGAGACGCTGTGGGTCTGAAGGCCTGGCTGGAATAGGTCTGAGCCAGTGCCTGTTGCTGTCTCATCCCCCGTGTGTGTGCCTTGCAGGTGAACCAGGGGAACATGCCTGGGATCCAGAGCACCTTCCTGGCCATGGACACGGAGGAGGGCGTAGAGGTGGTGTGGAATGAGCTGCACTTCACAGACAAGAAGGCCTTCAAGGCCCACGAGGTGAGTGGCTTCTTCCTGCTCCCGTGCCCTGTGGGGACACAGCTGAGTGGAAAAGCCCCTTCCTCCACTCACCAGTTCCCTGAAACCCCAGACCTGCAGCTCCCTGCTGGCTACAGCTCAGGTTCCTTCTGCCTGTACATTCTCCTTGAAATGTTGCTTATCTCCTCCCCTTAAAGACAGTCCCCCCATAACATCAGAGATCACTCCCCCATGCCTCCTGCATGCTCAGAGACAGCTCTCCTGTTGCTCCTCCCCTTGTCTCTGAGACAGTGCCCTGTACCTCCTCCCCTTATCCTTTGCAGACAGCCCCACAGTACCCCTGCACCCCCAGACTGCTCCCCTGAAGCTCACTCCCCATCATGGCCTCTGCCCCCCCCCCGACATGCCAGCTGATGCCCCCCTTGCTCACCTTGCCCTCTGTCCACAGGAGAAGATCAATACCATGTTTGAGCAGCTGGTGGTTGTGGATCATCCCAATATTGTGAAGTTGCATAAATACTGGCTGGATGTGAAGGACTCCAAGGCCCGGGTAAAGGGGTGCCAGGACATGGGGACAGGGGAGGTTCCCGAGGGCGGGGATGCCAGTGCCTACCGGAAGGGGATCCTGACTCAGGTGCTTCTCCTCCTCCCCCTTCCCAGAGGTGCACCGAAATCCAGTTCTGGTTCTTGCTCTCTTCCCTGGGCAGCGCTGCGCCAAGGGGTGCAGCTTTTAAGCCATGTGTCAGATAGAGGGCCCTGGGTACCTAATACTGGTGCAGACCCAGGAGACCCCAGCTGGGCTGCAGGGAGGGCTGTTCTGACTCTCTGGGGCAGTGGCTGAGCTGACACCTCCCTCCCCCTCCACCAGGTGATCTTCATCACAGAATACGTGTCCTCAGGGAGCCTGAAACAGTTCCTGAAGAAAACCAAGAAAAACCACAAGGCCATGAATACTCGGGTAGGATTCCTCACCCTGTCTGGGAGGGTCTATAATGGGTGGGTAGCTTAGCGCCCCAGGCCCCTGAAGCGAAGACCCTCTCTGTGGAACAGGCATCAGGTACAGATGGACATGTAGGGATAACCTGTGAGCAGCACAAACCTTCTGCTTGCTGCTGGGGGGTGGCAGCTTGATCAGAACTGGGGACTAAGAGCAGAGGGGGTCTGGGGATAGGAACATCCAGGGGTCCCTAAGCAGAGCCTGTGGCTCTAATCAGTGTGAAGTCTTTGGACCCATAGCCGGGGGCATTATTGTCCAACCTGAGCAAGATCTAACCATAAAAGCCAGGACTCTGACAACCCACTGCTAACCCTGGCACCTCCTAGAGCAGAACTCAGCAACCCCAGAGTCATGCCATAGGGAGGGGACTCGCAATCAGGAGCCTTCCCATGGAGGCAGCCTAATACTTCAGGAAAGGGAAGAGGCCACCCCCAATCCTTCAAATCGGAAAAATGGGTGTGTGGTTATGGCATTGGACTGGGACACAGGAGCCATGGGTTCTGTTTCCCTCTGTGGCAATGACTTGTTGCCCGAGCATGGGCAAGTCTCTTGTCTCGGTGCCTCAATTCCTGACCTGCGACATGATGGTAATACCTCCCTAGCGGTGAGGATAAATCCACTGGGGTCTGTGATGCTCCGGTGATGGGGCCAAAGAAGAACCAAGTCACATGGGTTTTAAGCCCCTTGTTTTCTCCGAGTGCTGTCCCAGGCCCCCAGTTCCTCCAGGTAAGAATCACGACTGCTAGGTTCTCAGCCTAGCTAGGATTTTTTTGGGTAGCTGCTGCAGGGGAGACTAAGGGGGGCCATCTGTGTGCTCTGGTCTCCTGCTTGATACAGGCCTTCTCCAAAGGGACCATGTCTGGGACCCTGCTGCTAGCGAGTGGTCCCTCCATGGGGGAGAAGAGGCCTGGGGGCCTGGCACAGGGGACGTTCACACAAAGCCCTGTGGAGCACATTGTAGGGAATGATCCTGCTCTGCTCTCTAGGGACTAGACAGGCTGTGATGGGGCTTCCCTATCTGACAGGGCGCTCTGATCTCTCCTCTAGGCCTGGAAGCGCTGGTGCACACAGATCCTCTCTGCTCTCAGGTGAGCTTCCTCCCGACCCGTGCTGTTGCCTGGCTTGCCACTTCGTGCTCAGCAGACTGGTAACACTTCAGGGGGGCTCTGCTCTTTCCACAGCTTCCTGCATTCCTGTGATCCGCCCATCATCCACGGCAACCTGACGAGTGACACTATCTTCATCCAGCACAATGGCCTCATAAAGATTGGCTCAGGTACCGGGCAGAGGGCCCCTTTTCTTCTGCTGCCAGGGTGAATGGTCATTGTGGAGAGGCTTCCCCCAGCTAAGAGATGTGAACTCAGGAGGTTGAGTGGGTGGCTCTGATGCACCTTTGCCCCCGTGGCTGCTTCACCCTCCTGGCCTCTTGCCAGACTCCCTAGTCCAGGGCAGAGTCCCATGGCTTACTCACTCTGGACTTCCTCCTGGTACCTGAACAGCTCCTGTTCTCCCTAGCGAGTGCCTATAGGCCCCTTCTCTGCAGCTTCCTCCTTTCTCTGCCCCTGCTTCCCAGCCAGCGAAACAGACTTAGCTGTGTGGTCACTGGCTGTAACCGACTCCAGTTACTAAATACCTAGCTGTTCGTATTATCTCATTCTGCCCCGTGTCTCTCGCCGCCCTTCTCATGCTACCCCCCATTTCCTATTTGTACTTAATATTTGTATTTGGATATTTGTACTTAATAACCTCATGTAACTTCTTTCTGTAAGACATTGACATTTCTCAGAAAGCTTTTCCTTTTCTTTCTCAAAGCCCTGACGTACCATAACAGGTGATCAGATGTTTCCTCTCCCTTTCCGCTCTCCTATAGTCCATCTTTGTGTTTCATGTATTCAAAAAAGATTTTTGTTTAAGAATGGCCAGTTAGTACCCTAAACAAAATTACTTTATTTTTCCTGCCCAGACCCTGAGGCATGTTGTTATCCTCAACTCTAGGGCACAACTCAGAAAGTCTTATGCCTTTTTTTCCCATTGATCCAAATTTTTGGCCATTCCTCTTTTAAATTTTCCTGTCCTAAGTTTTCAAATTTCTGTTTATTCAAGGATATTTCTATGGCAATCCTTCCATTTTTTACCACGCTTGTAGCTCTTTTGTCTGCCATTTCATCCCGTTACCTCGACATACACTGGGATCCAGGCTAGTGCTACATGGAGCATATAATTTAATTGATTACATCACTTCTACATACGGAGACACCCTTTTTATTCTTGCAAAGAGTCCTGTGGCACCTTATAGACTAACAGACGTATTGGAGCATGAGCTTTCGTGGGTGAATACCCACTTCTTGCCACTTTTACAGATCCAGACTAACACGGCTACCAGTCTGATCCTTTTTATTCCCTTACTCAGAAAAAATTACTGTTGCTGCTGGATGTACAAATTAATGCTAGCATTATTGCTACTAGTTCCGCTGTCATGGCAGCTATAAAATCAGATATTCTTTTAAATATACTAATTCCTAATTCTAGTACACAATATGCTGTCTCTACTCTTCCTCCTTTTTTTGCGGTGTAGGGGATGATCCATCTGCATATATTGGGCAAAAACATAAAAATAGCCATAGTGAGTCAGACAAATGGTCCATCTAGCCTAGTATCTTTTCTTTTGACAGTGGCCAGTGCCAGATGCTTCAGAGGGAGTGAATAGAAAAATGTATCCAGTGATCCGTTCCCTGTGGTACAGTCCCAAGTTCTAGGAGTCAGAGGTTTAGAAACCCCAGAGCATGGGGTTGCATCCCTGCCCATCTTGGCTAATAACCATTGATGGACTTATCCTCCATGAATTTATCTAATTCTCTTTTGAACCCAGTTATACTTTTGGCCTTCACAATATCTCCTGGCAGCGAGTTCCACGGCTTGACTGTGTGGTGTATGAAGAAATACTTTGTTTGTTTTAAACCAGCTGCCTGTTTTTTACTGGGTGACCCCAGGTTCTTGTGTTATGTGAAAGGGTGAATAACACTTCCTTGTTCACTTTCTCCATATACTGTTTGTGATTTTACAGACCTCAGTTGTATCCCATTGGCTGGTAGGGGAACCTGGACCCACCCACAACTCCAGGTTCCAGCCCCACGACTCTTTGACTAGCAATACAGGTCTGCTCAGTCTCAGTCCTTCTTGCTGTTTCCCTGAGCTCCTTCCTACCCCACCTCTTTATCTCCTGGTCTATCTCGGGGTTTGCCACTGCAGCTTCCCTTGCTCCCTGCGGCTACTTCTTCCCTCTCACCCTCTTGCCAGATTCTCTGCTCCAGTGTTTCTCATCATTTTGTGCTGGTGACCCCCGTGGACTTAAAAAACTCATGACCTCATACTAGAAAAAAATTGCAACCCCCTACCTTAAGCTTGGGGCTTCGGGCTGAAACCTGTAAGTTAGCTTTGCGGGGTCTCCTGTGGCATGGGGCCCCTGGCAATTTCCCTGCTTCCTACCCCCTAATGCCAGCCATGCTTGTGACTCCCCTCCTCAAACCTGTCCCACCACCCCCAGACCCCTGGTGGAGAAACACTGCTCTAGTCCAAGGCATGAGGCCAGGGCTCTCTCTCCCCTGGACTTCCCCCTTGTCCCTGACCAACTCCCTTTCTGCAGCTACCTCCTGCTTTCACATCAGTTTAATAATTCTGAGCTTCATCTCCAGCATGTGAAGTAAATTGGTCTTTTCTGGCTTGTGTGAGGTGATGACCCCGTCACAGGTGACCCACAGGGAGTCAGGTGGGGGGGGGACCTCTGGCCTGGGTAGGAGTGGGGGGGTGTGATCAGCAGGGAGCCGGGTAGGTGGGTGCATGGGGAGTTCTGTAGGCAGGTGTGTTAGATGGCTCTGCCCCAGGTGGTGATGGGGAAGTGACCCATAGGCAGCTGGGTGGCTGGCTGGCTGGCTCTGGCCTGGGCAGGTGAAGGCAGTGACCTACAGGCAGGGTGGGTGGGTGGCTCTGGCCTGGGTGGGTGAGGGGAGTGACCTGCAGGCAGAGTGGGTGGCTGGCTGACTCTACCCTGGGTGGGTGAGGGGGGTGACCTGGGTGAATGATATGATTTGGAGTTAACATTTCCCTTCCGCCTGTCTCCCCTCCTACCATCTCTCTGCTCTTCCTGGTCTGGACCTGCTTCTGCCCTGCAGTCTGGCACAGGGTATTTGCAAATGGTGAGTGTCTCCCCTGTCATCTCTCCTAGCCTGTCGATCCCTTCAGCTTTAGATCCTGAGTGTCCCTCTTCTCAAATCTGACCCCCTGATGGGGCATGACCCCACAGGTGGGGCATGTTGTATTGATCTCAAGGGCCAGAAGAGTTAGAGATGTTTTTGAACTTTTTCACTGTCCAACATGAATATAGTGATATTCAGGTTCAGGGGAGGAGTTCTACGGAGGCTTTGGTTTTACTCGGCTCCTTGCCAAACACCCAAAAGTGTTCATTCTAAAGTTGAACATTTATTTGGTCAAACACAAGAAAGAACAAGAAATGTAAACAAGCATTTCATATTGAAGCTGAAAATGAGTGATTATGCAAAACAATCAAAAAGTCTCTCTTCTTTTGGAAGTAAAATATCAGAGCATCTTATTTCCAGAATAATCTTTCCTTAATGAAAAGGAAGGGCTAACTTTACTCTGTCCTGATGTGGGAAGGGTATGCACTTCTCCTGTTTCTAACACACAGATTGATACAAGTTGGAGGAGAGGTAGGAAAGGAAGGTTGTGGAAGCTCCTTCGCCGGAGGTTTTCAAAAGGAGGCTGGATAGCCGTCTGTCTGGAGTAGCTTAGACCCAACAAATGCTGCACTGTGGCAGGGGGTTAGACTGGATGACCCCTGCAGTCCCTTTTAACCCTATGGGTTCTATATGATTCTATGATAGCAAAGGGGGGGAATCCGGCTTTTGTTGATGTCTGTGGAACACGGGATGGCTGGTCAGCCATGGGTGGCCCACAGAACCTGGTGCTTGGACCCTGGTTCCCACCAGTCAGAAATGTCATTTGGCTGGGTCTTTTCTCGTGATCCAGGGCAGGCTGGTGGGCAGGTCATTGCATGGTGCTAACATGGTGCTGTGGCCAGGGCCATCCCTAGCCATTTGGGTGCCCTATGCAGCCCCCCGCTGGGGGGCTATGTGGGGCCCCAGGCCTCCCCCCTGCCCAGGGTCTGGGAGGCAGGAGTTGTGAGGGGGCACTTTTGGGGGCCCCACAGGCCCAGAATGGCCCAGGGGATTAGCGGGGGCTGGGAGCAGCCTGCTCCACTTCCCTAGCCCTGGCCCCAGCCGTGTTGCTCAGGGGAGGGGGCTTGGGGAAGGGATCCCCCCAGCACTCACCAGCAGTGGCAGGAAGCAGAGCAGCCCGGCCCCAGCCCGCTCCACTCTGCCAACTCCCAGCTGTTGCGCTCCACTTCCTGCCGCCGGTGAGTCCGGGGGAGCGGGGGAAATCTTTCCTTACCCTCCTCTCTTCCCCCCCCTGAGCAACCCAGCTGGGGCCGGGACAAGGAAAGCAGAGCGGGTTGGGGCCACATCACTCCACTTCCCGCCACCGGTAAGTGCCGGGGGCATCCTTTCTCTGACCTCCCCGCACTTACTGGCGGTGGGAAGCGGAGTGACGGGGCTGGGAGCTGGTGGAGTGGAGCAGGCTGGGGCTGTGTTGCTTCGCTTCCTGCCACTGCTAGTGAGTGCGGGGTCCCTGGGAGAAGAGGTGCAATGGGGGCGGGCTTTTTGGGAACCTGAAATATAGAAACCCTAGGTGAGACAAGATGAGCTGGGATACTAGGTGGGATGGGTGATGAGTTTTTTTTTTCTTTTCAAAATCTCCTTTTAAGAACCCCCCCCAAAGGGAAAAAGGGGATGGCATAGCCCATCCCCTCATTATTTTGTCCACCAATTAGGCCTAATATCCACCACACCAATTCTGGTTCATTAATTTCTGGCTCCACATCCTCTGTTGTTAGCAAGCATGATTTCAACAGTCCTTGAATCATATCGGTGGGTCCTTTTTGCTTGGACTAATCCAGTTTCTGTCTGATTCTCTTGCACTTGTTCATATCATTCATTTGTTGAAAACAACTAGACTTGTTTTCCATGGTTAATTTCCAAGTAGATAAAAAGTGATGGGTGTGACGTTCCTCTCTGGTGTTATCTGGACAGATGATCTGCTAGGCCACTCCAATCCTTGACTCTGGGGCCAGCCTTAACCTGCTCTGCTGTGAGAACCTTCACTCCTGGGCTGTTCATGCACAGCCTCTGGCATGTAAGCTGTTCCCAGCTACTTGCAAGCAAATGACACTAGCCAATATCTCCAGTCCCAGACACAACCCTAGGAACCTCCATCTTGCAGTGTCCAGTTATGCCCGCTGGATAATGCAAGCTTATATGAGTTAATCAATTTAACAAAGAAATTGATATGTACCAGGCTTGTTGTCCCAAGGGGAGCCTCTGACAGATTTCAAACCAAACGCCCTGCTTCAGGTAGAATAAACAAACAAATTTATTAACTATAAAGATAGATTTTAAGTGATTATAAGTCAAAGCACAACAAGTCAGATTTGGTCAATTGAAATAAAAGCAAAACGCATTCTAAGCTGATCGTAACACTTTCAATGTCCTTACAAACTTAGATGCTTCCCACCACAGGCTGGCTGGTTGCTCTTCAGTCAGGCTCTCCCCTTTGAGTCAGGCTCAGCGCTTCAGTCGTTTGGTGGTGGTGGCTGTAGATGTAGGTGGAAGAGAGAGAGAGGAGATGGCAAATGTCTCTCCCTTTTATCATGTCCTTTCTTCCCTCTTGGCTTTGCCCCTCCCCCCTTTCAGAGTCAGGTGAACATTACTGAGTCTCTCCAAGCAAGGTTGAGCAATTCCCCTGGTGTGGCCTCATGCAGGTGAGTCATTGCATTGTCGCTCCCTTGCTGGACAATGGCTGTGGATGGGTTGTTTCACACCCTGTCCGAGCATTGGTTACTTTCCTTGCTGTTGCCTCTGGGGAGCTAATATCTGGCTGATTTCCCCAACTTACAGCATATTTTAGTGACAGCCATACAACACAATTCTCATAATTTCATATGCATTAAAGATATACACATCTATGGACAGAGAAATGACTTCCAGCAGATCATAACCTTTCCCCTGATCCCTTACAAGGCATGCTTTATATGTAAGATCATGATTATATGAAAATGAGCACTATGGGGGTTACAGCATGCTCTCCCAAGGTATATAATGTCACACCTCCCCCCTTAGTTTACTGGAAGCGGGTTACTCACTGACTAGCTCGAAGGCAGTTTGTGTTATAGTTTTCTTGGCACCCATCCATCAAGCCATGAGGCAGCAATCCTCAGTTTCCCCATTCACATACAGCAAACCAGGTTTCTCTGCTATGATAAGTTTTAAACCTGTTTACAGGTATTAATTGAAAAGTAGCATTAACATAAGGTTGAACATCTGTGTCAACATTCTTATCCCCAAAACTTAACATTAATACAAAAATGTTTCTCAGATGTGCATTTACAAGTATCTTTATGATACCACACTCTCTGTTCAGACAGTGTAGTTTGAGTTTAGCTTGTTCATTACCCATGGTCTCCTTTTACTCTCTCCCATTTAATCAGTCACTGGCTTTTCCTTCCCCCCAGTGTTCCCCTCTGTGTGGGCTCTTAATTTAATCATGTTTCTGGAATTTTGGTGCCTCTGGGTCTGGCAATGTAGGTGTTCAGGGGGATCCTGCACATTGGCTTGCCCTTTGGGGAGTGGTCTCCCAACCCCAGGACTGTACAAATGTAGAAATCCAGCTCCCCTTTAGGGGTTACCCTGTGTTTCCCCCTCCCAGCACTGAGTCCTCCCCCTGCCCCCTAGAGGGCTCTGATCTGTGCTCTCTGGGCAGGGGTGTTTACCCTTTGATCAGATTCACCTTTTCCCAGCAGCTTTCCCATAGCTGCTCCCTGCCTCTCACCAGCCTGGGGGAAAACACACACACATACCCCCAGCTGGGCTATTTGTATTCTCATAAATGACCCCCTGGCAACTTCCTGGTCCCAACTCCTCTGTTATCACAGGCATTGGAGCTGCATCTTGATGTAAGGAGACACAGTTACTTTCCAAAAACTTAACAGAAATAGCATCCTGAAAAATGGGACCTGGATTGGGGCGCCCTCCACCACCCCTTTCTCTGTTCCTGATAAGTCAGTTGTGTGACTGCTCTCCTCCAGGAGGTCGGTCACACAGTTCCCTCTCAAAACCTGGGTCACAGGCTGAGTGCCTGAGTGCACAGATGCTGACCCAGCCATCCTCCTAGTGTCCTGGGCATCCTGCCCCGAGTGACTAGGAAGTGAGGGTACAGGAACGTCTCCTGTTCCTTCCCCAGTTTCCTCCTCTGGGCTCCCTCCTAAGACACATTTCTCTGTGCTCCCTAGGAAGGGTTCTATCTTTTGTTCATCTGCAGAACTCTGGTTCAGCTGGAACCTGCTGGCAGTTAACCTGGACAGTTCTCTCCCTGGCAGGCATTACACCCCATCCCTTCCTGATGTGGTGTTGCCTCCAGCTGCAGTGCAGGAGTTGGTCTCAACCACCCTCCCACCTGGAAGCATGTGGCTTCCCCCAGCTGCAGAAGAATCAAGGAGACTCTCTCCCATTCTCTCAGCAGTTCCTGAGACCTTACCCTTTCCCTTGGGGGTCCCAGCATAAAACTCCCTCCTGCAGCAGGCAAATACTTTAACCTGAGCTACACGGAAAAAATCATAATGGTTGAATAGGAGATGTTCCATTATCCCCACAGTCAAAACACTTTCCAAACCTTCCCACACCACATGGATTTTAGCTAGTGGTATGAGGAATCTGCTTTCGCCCACCCTCACAATCTCTGCCATTTGGCCAGGCAACATACTGGCTTTTGGGACCACAATCTGCTTAACCAGAGAGATCTGGGCCTGTGTAACCTTTGCCCCAAGTACTCCCTGCCATTAATTTGGACAGCCTTAACATGCTCCATATCTGGTTCTGCAGAGGCTAACCTCACCAAACCAATATGATCGGTTTCAATTGCCTGGGGGGTTCTGTGGTGAGGGCCGCAGAACTAATATGAGCTATTGGTTGCCTGCTTCCTCCTGGAACAGGGCATTTATTCTCAGGTGATCAGTGGAATTACACTGATAGCACCTTTTGGGCTCTTCTGCTTTTACAGGAGATTTGGGATAGGTGTTACCAGTAGAAGAGTGTTTTTGGGTAAGAGAATGTTTAGGCTTCCAGCCCCCTTCTCTCTTCCCAGGGGTAAAATGGGATTCTCCCTTCCCACCAGTTTTAAACCCCTTATTGAGGGCAGGCCATGGAAAAGACGCCTGATTCTGTTCAAAGGCGTCAGCTAAAAGAGCCAGCTCATCTCCAGACTTTACATCTTTGTCCCATAGATACTGCTTCACATCAGCCTGACACACACCTAGGAAATGCTCTTGAGCAACAAGATTCAACATTCCCTCAAACCTGCCACCTCTTTACCCCTCACCCGTTTTCCCAACAAATCTTTCATTTTGTTTACATACTCCCCATTACTGATACCAATATCCTTAAGATTTCTAAATTTAACTCAATATGATTAAGGGGTAAACTGAAAACTTCGCAAAACAGTATCTTTAAATTTACAACAGTCTAAAGCATCTTCAGTAGGCATTCCATTGAATACGTTTCAAGATTTACCAGTTAATTTCACAATCAGGGTAGGAACTCTCTTAGCATCAGGGATTTCATGCATTACACACAGCCTTTCGAAGGTGGTCAGATATTCAGCAACATCATCCTCTTCACTGTATGCAGGACATAAGTTGTGCCCGCAAGGGCTGGGGGGGAGATACCAGCGAAAGGAGGACACTTAGGCCTAAGAATAGTAAACTACACTTTACTGAAGGAAGGAAGAACTTGCGCTCCAATCTGCGCAGGGAGCCCCTAGGACGCATGGAGGGGCTGCAGGGGACTCTGGCCGCTCGGGACAGCTGACCAGGCAGGACTCCGCTGGGGCGGGGGGGGAGGTCCTCTGTGGCGCTATATTCTCCGCGCTTATCTCGGGGCTACATGGGGTCAACAGCTGGCTACATTCTTATATGTATGATTTATGCTTATTACATAAACTGACTCGTTTACAGGCAAAAATATGCTGAGCTAGGCTACAATGTCTTTTGGCAGGATCTGTTGGACAAAGTTCATTGAAACTGCCTCCATCCTCCGCTTACATCCAGTCACATACTCAGTCCACCTCTTAGCTCCTCGCCAATCTTCCGCAACCTTGCTCCTACATAAGTGTTCCCATTTGTGGATTTTTGGAGTGATGGAAGTCATTGGGATCAGGGAGCTCTGGTTCTGCTTCTCTAGCGGGTCCAGTTGGTACCTTCCCTGTTACCTTACCCAGGGAAAAGAGACCTACTTAACCTGGGGCTAATATATCTGCCTTCTATTCTCTCCTGTAGCCATCTGGCCCGACCCGGTCACATATCCCCCCACTCTGCTCAACACTATGGGGTTGGGCAACTTGGGACGTCAGGCAGTGTACTCGTGACAAGCCATCTGCATTGCCATGGTGGCTTCCAGCCCAGTGTTGTATGGTGAATTGGAAAGGTTGTAGGGACAGGAACCATCTGGTCACCCTTGCGTTCTTCTCTTTATTTCACTGCACCTGCTGGAGGGGTGCATGGTCGGTCACAAGGGTAAACCATCATCCCAGAAGGTAATAACATAGTGTTTCCATGTCCCATTTCAGAGCTAGGCACTCTCTTTCAACCATGGCATACTTCTGCTCTCTTGGGAGAAGTTTCCTGCTGAGGTAGAGGATTGGGTGTTCTTCGTCTGACCATCAGTGATAGGACAGCTCCCAATCCTACTTAAGATGCATCTGTTTGTAAAATGAATTCTTTGTTTAAGTCTGGGGTTATAAGCATGGGGTGACTGTAGAGGGCTGTCCATAGATCCATGAATACTTTCTCTCCAGTATCTGTCCACTTCACCATGTCTGGACCCCGGGCTTTTATCAGGTCTGTCAGGGGACTCGCTCTGGTAGCAAAATGGGGAATAAATCATCGGTAGTACCCCACCACACCCAGGAATATCCGGACTTGCTTTTTCCGATTTGGCCAGAGCCAATTTTAGATAGCCTCTAGTTTGCTTAGTTGGGGCTTGACCATGTCCCTTCCTACAATGTAGTCAAGGTATTTAGCCTCAGCTAGCCCTATAGCACACTTGGAGGGGTTGGCTGTGAGGCCAGCCCTTCTTAGCATGTCCAGAACCACTTCCACCTTTCCTAAGTGGGTTTCCCAGTCGGGGGTGTGAATAATCACATCATCTAGGTATGCCGCTGCATAACTGGTATGGGGCCATAGGAACTTGTCCATAAAATGCTGGAAGGTGGCAGGTGCCCCATGCAGTCCAAAAGGAAGAACAGTATATTGAAACAGACCCTCCGAGGTAGAGAATGCTGTCTTTCACATCTTTGGCAAGGGGAATCTGCCAGTATCCCTTCGTTAAATCAAGGGTGGTCAAAAATTGGGCATTGCCCAGGCGGTCAGCTAACTCATCGATACGGGTTATGGGATATGCATCAAATTTGGATATCTCATTCAGCCGGCGAAAGTCATTACAAAACCTAGTGGTGCCATCGGGTTTGGGCACCAACACAATCGGGCTTGACCACTGACTCTTCGATGACTCCCAGCTCCAACATCCTTTTTACCTCTGCCTTGATCTCCTCCCTTTTTGCCGCTGGGACCCGATAGGGCCTTAAAGTTACCTTTGCCCCAGGGTCTGTGATAATGTGGTGATATGCTTCGGTGGTCCGGCCTGGTTTGGTTGAAAACATGTCCTGGTATCAGTTGATCATCTCAGTTACCTCCTTCTTCTGGTTTGGTGTCAGATCAGTGGATATCCTGATCTGCTCCTGCAGGTTATTTCCCTGGGTCGGGGTCCCTTGGGCCACTACACACGCCTCTCATTGGTGCCAAGGCTTTAAGAGGTTAATGGGATAAATTTGTTCTTGTTTCTGGCGTCCTGGCTGCCGCACCTTGTAGGTTACTTCCCCCATGGGTTCAACCATCTCATAGGGCCCCTGCCATTGGGCCAGAAGCTTGCTTTCTGCCATGGGTACCAACACCATCACCCGATCCCCTGGTTGGGACTGTCGGACTTTTGCCTGGCGATCGTAATGGGTTGGCTGGGCCTCCTGCACTTTTTCCAAATGTTCCCGTACAATAGGGGTGACCCAGACTCTCTGTTCTCGCCTCTGCAACACATGGTCAATTATATTTCTCCCCTCACTGGGTTCCTCTTCCCAGATTTCTTTTGCAATATCTAGTATGCCACGGGGGTGGCGTCCGTACAGTAATTCAAAGGGGGAAAACCCAGTTGAGGCCTGAGGTACCTCCCGGATTGCAAACATAATGTAAGGTAGTAGGGTGTCCCAATCTTCCCGTCCCGACTTACCACTTTCCTTATCATTGCCTTGAGGATTTGGTTAAACCTTTCTACCAGCCCATCGGTCTGCAGATGATAGACTGAAGTTCTCAGGTTATGTATATGGAGCAGCGTACCAAGGTCCTTCATTAGCTTCGACAGAAATGGGGTACCTTGGTCTGTTAATATCTCCTTTGGCAGCCCCACTCGGGCAAAGATCCCCACCAACTCTTTAGCTATCGTTTTAGAGCCCATGTTCCGCAGAGGGACGGCTTCTGGGTAGCGAGTAGCATAATCCACAACGACAAGTATATATTGGTGACCTCGGGCTATCTTCTCCAGGGGTCCCACTAGGTCCATGGCTATTCGCTTGAAGGGGACCTCTATGATGGGAAGGGGTACTAAAGGTGCCCTCAAGTGGGGACGGGGACTGCAGCTGACACTCCGGGCAGGACGCACAGTACCTCCGCACTTCTCCATGTACTCCGGGCCAGAAGAATTGTTGCAGGATCCATGCCAGGGTCTTCTCTACCCCCAAATGCTCCCCAAATAGATGACTATGGGTCAAACTTAATACAGCGTTCTGGTGTTTTTGAGGTACTAGGATCTGCTGTACCTTCTGTCCCTGTACTGGTGCAACCCGGTATAAGAGATTCTTCTTCATTATGAAGTAGGGTCCTGGTCCCTGGGTTTTCCCTACCATGGGGACCCCATCTATTTCGGTCACCTCCTTCCTAATGTTGTCGTACCTTTGGTCTTCAGCCTGGGCCTGTCCAAAATTTCCTCTCCCGGGGCTAATCTGCCCGAGGTCTAGGGGGCCAGTCTCTGTTACCTCTACTGGTTCAAAGGCGTTAGGGTGTGGGTCAGACTCGGGTGCTTCTCCCTCCTGGGTGGCCTTCTTTTCGGGTCCGCCTACCTACGAGAGCGACCCTCTGGCTTTGGGCCAGCATTTGGGTTCCCAAGGCCTTAGCTACCCTTCTTTCCCTTTTCATCTTTCTACGCTGTCTGGGAGTGGAGAACAAATCTGGGGATATTTCAGAAAAGGTTGGGGGTTGACAGTCTACTGTGGATGCCTCACTAACTTCAGGGTTCCCCTCTTTCTTCAATTCCCCTACCGGGAGTAAGTCTTCAAACCCTGGGAAGTCTCTCCCTATGAGCAACGGGTATGGGAGTTTAGGGACTACCCCTGCTGCTACCTCAGTAGTGTTCCCGAATCTCGATTTTTACTGGCATGGTGGGTAATAATCAACTGTCCCATGGACGCATGTTATCCCTGAACACTTAGCCCACAGCAGCTGACTACGCTTCACAAGCTTCACTGAGACAAGCGGGATAGCACTCCCCGAATCAACCAGTGCTGTGGTCTCTACCCCATTTAGCTTCACTGGTCTGGTGTACATATGAAGAGTTAGTGAGACCCCCACAAGGTGGATTAGGGAGCATGGGTCTGCCCAGTTCCCCAGGTTACACTGCATAGGCTCTTCGGCACTGTGCAGCTATGTGTCCCCACTCCCCGCAGGTGTAACATCTGTATGGAGCCCTAGGCGTTTCCCGGTCTCTTGGTTTGGGTAGTCTAACATCATGATCCTCTTCCCTCTCAGTGCTCCGACTCTTTGTGGCTTCTGGTGGGCCTTCAGCCCCTCTCTTTTTCCACCTGGGCTCTCCTGGTGGCCCAGTCACCAGAGCTCTAGGGCTTGGTGCTGCTAGTTTAACCCAGGGTGCTCTTCCTTAACTGGTTGGGTCAGCTCCCTCGCCGTCCTTCGCCTTTCTACCAGCGCAACAACCTCATCGTAGGTGGAGGGTTTGTTCTGGCTTACCCAGGCGCGAAGGCTTGGAGGTAGTCCTCTCATGTACTGGTTGATGACCAGAACCTCTAGTATCTCCTCCGGACTCCAGGACTCAGTTCGTAACCACTTTTGTGCAAGATGGATGAGGTCATATAATTGGGACCACGAGGTTTTGTTTTCCTGGTACCTCCACTCGTGATACCGCTGGGCCCGCACTGCGGTCGTTACCCCAGATCTGGCCAGGATCTCTGCTTTCAGCTGGGGATAGTCTGCCGCAGCCTCTTCAGGCAGATCATAGTAGGCCTTCTGGGCCTCCCCACACAGGAATGGAGTGAGGAGGCCAGAACACTGTTCTTGGGGCCAAGCCTCCTGCAGGGCTGTCCTCTCCAAGGCCAGGAGGTATGCCTCTACCTCATCCTCCCATGTCATTTTCTGCAGCCAATTGCTGGCCCGCATGATCTGCGTCCCATCGTGGCCGCGGTTCAGCTCTGTAAGGGCCTTTACCTGGTTTACCAGTTCCCGCAACTTAGCCAGGTCTTGAGCAGCCTGGTCCATCAGCAGGTGAGATTAGTCTCTTGCTGCAGCTGCACAGCCTCCTATTGGGCGGCTGCCTGGACACGAGTAGCCTCCTGCTGGGCAGCTGTGGCTTGTATCAGGGCCCGCATGACCTCTTCCACTGTGGTGGGGAAAAATAAAAATAGACCCTCTTCCCTTCCCGCCCCCCAGCACCCTCCTTCTTCTGCCGCGCTGTGGACACCAGATCCCACCTCCGACACCAGTTGTGACAAAGTTCCTGCGCTACCTTGGTGGGTCTTGCGCTTATTGGCGGATTTGCTCGCCTTGGAGCTTCAAGGCAGCCCTCAGCTTGGCCGTTTTTTGAACTCACAGTCCAGGTCGACTCCTCCTGTGTCTGACCAGGAGTTGGGAGGTTTGGGGGGAACCCGGGCCCACCCTCTACTCCAGGTTCCAGCCCAGGGCCCTGTGGAAGGCAGCTGTCTAGAGAGCCTCTGGGAACAGCTGTGCGACAGCTACAACTCCCTGGGCTACTTCTCCATGGCCTCCTCCCAACACCTTCTTTATCCTCACCACAGGACCTTCCTCCTGGTGTCTGATGATGCTTGTACACCTCAGTCCTCCAACAGTCTGCATTCTCACTCTCAGCTCCTAGTGCCTCTTGTTCCCAGCTTCTCACACGTGCACCACAAACTGAAGTGAGCTCCTTTTTAAACCCAGATGCCCTGATTAGCTTGCCTTAATTGATTCTAGCAGCTTCTTGATTGGCTGCAGTGTTCTAATCAGCCTGTCTGTCTTAATTGTCTCCAGAAGGTTCCTGATTGTTCTGGAACCTTTCCTGTTACCTTACCCAGGGAAAAGGGACTACTTAACCTGGGGCTAATATATCTGCCTTCTATTACTCTCCTGTAGCCATCTGTCCCAACCCTGTCACAATATGCATGAATGTCACACATCTATGGACAGAGAAATGACTTCCAGCAGATCATAACCTTTCCCCTGAGACCTTACAAGGCCTGCTTTATACGTAAGATTATGATTATTTGAAAATGAGGACTATGGGGGTTACAGCACGCTCCCCCAAGGTATAGAATGTCGCAGTGGGTTATTGGCACGTAACTTTTGCATTTGATCTTACAATTGGGGTTAAGTGTTTAGGTCCATTAAGCACAACAGACATGAGGGGCCTGTGCTGATACTGTGTGTGGAGGGATGTCTCTGAAGGCCTTTGGGGAAATCTTCTTCCCTGTGAGAGTTGGTTTTCCTGTCATGGACGTTTCTGCCCCTGCAGATACAGGAGAGAAATCTCTCCAAGGGAGCAGGAGCCATGGGGACTCTGACTGCCTGGGAGCTGGGCAGGCTGCAGTGAGGAGCAAATGTAGAGACCCCTGCAGTCTCCTGTTCTTTCCCTGCATCTAGATCTTTGAATACAGCCTGGGGGACAAGCTGTGGCCTAGGGGTTTCTGACGCTGAACACTCTGTCCTCCTCATGCAGCCATCCCTGATGACCTCCGAAGCCCCATCAAGATTGAGAGAGAGGAGCAGCGCAACTTGCATTTCTTCCCCCCGGAGTATGGCCGTAAGTTCAGATCCCCTCTGCGGGGGAGGGCAGAGGGGTGGCATGGAGTAGGTATTGGGGAGGGGCATGGGACAGGTGTGTAGAGTGAAAAAGGGGACCATGGGGCAGATTCATGGTGGAGGAGGAAATGGAGAAGATGTGGGAGGCATGCTGATGCATGGAGCAGAGCGGGGTATGTGTGTGTGTGTGTGGCACAGGGCAGGTGTGTATTGGGGTGTTCCCAGCAGTGGTGGTGGCTTGGAACACCAGTCTGGTTTGTTTCTGGTTCGGTTTTGCAGATGTAGCTGACGGGACAGCTGTGGACATTTTCTCCTTTGGAATGTGCGCCCTGGAGGTAGGGAGCCAGGAGACCCCCCTACAGATCCCAGGAACTCCCTGAAGGGTTGTCTAGTCCTCCCTTGCTTGGAGCAGGGTGAATTCATTCCCCTGACCCTTCCGGAAGAAGGGGATCTCAGCTCAGTCCAGGAGCTCCCTGCTGAATGGAGTCTGGGTGCCCTTCACTTGCCCCTGTGAGGGCAGCTCTGTGCCCTCTCTTCTCCAATGAAGGCTCTGTGGACCTGCCATCCCCCGTGGCTGTGACGGAGGCTCTGCTCCTGGGGTGACCATTTCCTGCTGTCCCGGCTACCCGCCCTGGGGAGCAGTGGGAGAACTGGCCCCACCCACTTATGACTTCCCTTCTCAGAGTGAGACGCCTCCTTCAGCCATCTCTGTCCAGACTAAGGCCCTGCCTGGCCCGAGGGCAAGGTTGATACTGGTCTTACCCCTTAGGGCCGGTTACACACATGGGTGTGTGGTTTCCCTTGGCCAGTGGGAGAAGCTGCTCACCAGGGGGACTTGCACTGCTGCACCCACCAGGGGATGTACCCAGGGAGTGGCTGTCCACTGCTACCTGTACTGATGAGCTCAGTGGCCCAGGGAGCAGGGCTGCAAGTGCCTCCCACTGCAGCCCCACCCCCCGACCCCGGCCCCACTGAACAGGACCCACAAGCCAGCTTCAGGAATGGATCAAGCGCGTCATCCTCCCTACAATGGGGTGGAGAGAGAACCTGGAGTCCTGAGTGGAAATAGTATCAGGGGGTCGCCATGTTAGTCTGTAGCCACAGAAACAACCAGGAGTCTGGTGGCACCATAAAGACTAACAGATTTATTTGCGCATAAGCTTTCGTGGGTAAAAACCTCACTTCTTCAGATGCATGGAGTGAAAATTACAGATGCAGGCACAGATATACTGACACATGAAGAGAAGGGAGTTATCCTACAAGTGGAGAACCAGTGTTGACAAGGCCAATTCAGTCAGGGTGGATGTGGTCCACTCCCAATAATTGATGAGGAGGTGTCAATACCAAGAGAGGGAAAATTGCTTTTGTAGTGAGCCAGCCACTCCCAATCCCTATTCAAGCCCAAATTGATGGTGTTAAGTTTGCAAATGAATTGTAGCTCTGCAGTTTCTCTTTGAAGTCTGTTTTGAAGTTTTTTTGTTGAAGGATGGCTACTTTTAAATCTGTTATAGAATGTCCAGGGAGACTGAAGTGTTCTCCTACTGGCTTTTGTATGTTACCATTCCTGATGTCTGATTTGTGTCCATTTGTTCTTTTGCATAGAGACTGTCCGGTTTGGCCAATCTACATGGCAGAGGGGCATTGCTGGCACATCATGGCATTTATCACATTAGTAGACGTGCAGGTGAATGAGCCCCTGATGGTGTGGCTCATGTGGTTGAGTCCTCTGATGGTATCGCTAGAGTAGATATGGGGACAGAGTAGGCAACTGTGTTTGTTATAGGGATTTGTTCCTGGGTTAGTGTTTCTGTGGTGTAGTGTATAGTTGCTGGTGAGTATTTGCTTCAGGTTGGGGGGCTGTCTGTAAGTGAGGACTGGCCTGTCTCCCAAGGTCTGTGAGAGTGAGGGATCATTTTCCAGAATAGGTTGTAGATTGTTGATAATGTGTTGGAGAGGTTTTAGCTGGGGGTAGTATGTGATGGCCAGTGCTGTTCTGTTATTCTCCTTGTTGGGCCTGTCCTGTAGTAGGTGACTTTTGGGTACCCATCTCATTCTGTCAGTCTGTTTCCTCACTTCCCCATGTGGGTATTGTAGTTTTAAGAATGCTTGATAAAGATCTTGTAGGTGTTTATCTCTGTCTGAGGGATTGGAGAAAATTCGGTTGTATCTTAGGGCTTGGCTGTAGACAACGGATCGTGTGATGTGTCCTGGATGGAAGCTGGAGGCATGTAGGTAAGTATAGCGGTCAGTCAGTTTCTGGTATAGGGTGGTGTTTATGTGACTATCACTTATTTGCACTGTGGTCCAGTCTGAAGTTGATAGTGAGGTGGAAATTGTTGAAATCCCGGTGGAATTCTTCAAGGGCCTCCTTCCCATGGGTTCATATGATGAAGATGTCATCAGTGTAGCGCAAGTAGAGGAGGGGCGCTAGGGGACGAGAGCTGAGGAAGCGTTGTTGTAAGTCAGCCATAAAAATGTTGGCATACTGTGGGGCCATGCGGGTACCCATCACAGTGCCACTGACTTGAAGGTATAAGTTGTCTCTAAATCTGAAATGGTTGTGGATGAGGACAAAGTCACAAAGTTCAGCTACCAGGTGTGCCGTGGCCTCATCAGGGATACTGTTCCTGACGGCTTGTAGTCCATCCTCATGTGGAATATTGGTGTAAAAAGCTTCTACATCCATGGTGGCCAGGATGGTGTTTTTAAGAAGATCACCAATGCATTGTAGTTTCCTCAGGAAGTCAGTGGTGTCTCGAAGATAGCTGGGAGTGCTGGTAGCGTAGGGCCAGAGGAGGGAGTCTACATAGCCAGACAATCCTGCTGTCAGGGTGCCAGTGCCTGAGATGATGGGGCGTCCAGGATTTCCAGATTTATGGATCTTGGGTGGCAGATAGAATACCCCTGGTCGGGGCTCTGGGGGTGTGTCTGTGTAGATTTGTTCCCGTGCTGTAGCAGGGAGTTTCTTGAGCAGATGGTGTAGTTTCTTTCGGTACTCCTCAATGAGATCGGAGGATAGTGGCCTGTAGAATGTGGTGTTAGAGAGTTGCCTGGCAGCCTCCTGTTCATAATCTCACCTGTTCATTATGACTACAGCTTGTGTGGAGCTAGGGGGAACCCAGACGTCCAGCCTGAGAGACTGTCACTGGCCTGACACCTGTTCCCATCCCACCAGAGGGGCACCAGAGCACCGTCCCCCTGCCCAGAGAATGTCTTGAGTAGGAGCTCCCTCGTGAGAACAGAGGGGCTGCGGCTTGGCCAGCCTGGCTGGGGATCCATGCTGGGGCGGGGCGTGCTAAGCTCTGATCTCCCCGGCAGATGGCGGTGCTGGAGATCCAGCCCAATGGGGACAGCCGAGTCTCAGAGGAGGCGATTGCTCGGGCAAGGCACTCCTTGGATGATCCCAACATGCGGGTGAGCAAGGTGGGCTGAGTCCCGCCAGGGAACACCAAGGACATTGCAAAGAGTCCTAGCCACAACGCCCCACATGCTGATGGGCTCAGGGCTCCCCCCAGTCACCTGTTATGGGGCTTGGGGCTCCCCAGCCCTCCATCTTACACATACAAGACTTGGGGCTCCCCCCACCTCAGTTTTCTTCTCAGGCTCTGCAGGGCTTGGGAATCCCCCACACGCCCTTGCAGTCCTAATCTCTCTCTCAGGAACTATGGGGCTCCCAATCCCCACTGCAGTCTCCTTCTAAGGGTCCATGGGGCTCCAAGTCCCCCCATTGCCCCAATCTCCCTACAGCCCAACCTCTGAATGGAGGGAGATTATATATAGAGTCCCCAAGCTTGGTGGGGCAGGTCCTGAAGGCTAGGAGAGAGATGCTGGAGACTAACTTTAGGCTGCTAGATAAGAGATTAAAGCCCAGGACCTAAAATGCTTCCAGTTCCATGCACAGGGCCATTAGACAGGCAGAACTACAGGGTCTCAATGTGTGGATGAGACATTAGTGCAGGGAGGAGGATTTTAGGTTTATTAGGAACTGGGGAACGTTTTGGGAAAGGAGGAGCCTATACAGGAAGGATGGGCTCCACGTAAACCAAAATGGAACCAGATTGCTGGCACATAAAATTAAAAAGGTTGGAGAGGATGTTTTAAATTAAGGACAGGAGGAAATCTGATAGGTGCAGAGGAGCAGAGACATCTCTTAGGGATGAATTTATCAAAGGGGAAACTCTGTATCCTAGTTAAGAGTATAGGAAAGAAGTTGGTAAAGTCCAGGTAGGAGCTAGTGAGGAACAGTCAAATATACAAGTATCCCATTTAAATGTAACATATGAATATTGACAAAATATATAAATGGTAGAAGTCTAAATACTAAGATGGGTGAACTAAAGTGCCTGGCATTAAATGAGACTATTGATATAAAAGCCATCACAGAAACTTGGTGGAATGCGGATAATCAATGGGACATATTTCAGAGTAGCAGCCGTGTTAGTCTGTATCCGCAAAAAGAACAGGAGTACCTGTGGCATCTTAGAGACTAACAAATTTATTTGAGCATAATCTTTCGTGGGTTAAAACCCACTTCATCGGACATAGAATCGTAGGTCTGGAAGGGACCTCGAGAGGTCATCTAGTCCAGTCCCCCACACTCATGGCAGGATTAAGTATTATCTAGACCATCCCTGTCAGGTGTCTGTCTAACCTGCTTTTAAAAACCTCCCATGATGGAGATTCCATAACCTCCCTGGGCAATTTATTCCAGTGCTTAACCACCCTGACAGTTAGAAAGTTTTTCATAATGTCCAACCTTGCTGCATTTAAGCCCACTGCTTTTTGTCCTAGCCTCAGAGGTTAAGGAGAACAATTTTTTCTCCCTCCTCCGTATACCAACCTTTTATGTACTTGAAAACTGTTATCATGTCCCCTCTCGGTCTTCTCTTCTCCTGACTAAACAAACCCAATTTTTTCAATGTTCCATCATAGGTCATGTTTTCTAGACCTGTGGTCATTTTTTTTCTTCTCTGGATTTTTTCCAATTTGGCCACATCTTTCCTGAAATATGGTGCCCAGAACTGGACACAATACTCCAGTTGAACACGGTAATACCAGGGTACAAAATATACAGGAATGACAGAGTAGGTTGTGCTGGTGGGGGCGTGGAGAAAGCATGGAGTCAAATTAGTAAAAATCTTTAATGAATCAAACTGTACCATAGAATCTCAATGGATAGAAATTCCATGTTTGAATAATAAGAGTATAGCAGAAGGAATATACTACCGACTATGTGGCCAGAATGGTGAGGGTGATTGTGAAATGCTCAGGGAGATCAGAAAGGCTACAAAGGGAAAAAATGCAATAACAATAATAATAATAATAATTAATAAATCATCCTCAAATTGATTGGGTACATGTCACCTCAGGATGGGATGCAAAAATAAATTTTTTAGACAGCATAAATTACTACTTCTTGAAGCAGCTTGTCCTGGAATCCACAAGGGGAGAGGCAATTCTTGATTTAATCCTAAATAGATCAAAGATGTGGTCCAAGAGGTGAATATAGCTGAACTGCTTGGTAATAGCAACCATAACATAATTAAATTTAACATCCTTTGGGGGGTGGGGGAAATGCCAAAGAAACCCACTACGGTAGCATTAACTTCAAAAAGGAGAACTACACAAAAGTGAGGACGCTAGTTACATGGAGATTAAAAGGAAGAGTCACAAAGGTGAAATGCCTGCAAACTGCATGGAGATTATTTAAAACACATAATAGAAGCTCAAACTAAATGTGTATCCCAAATAAAAACAGTAAGAGGACCAAAAAATGCCACCATGGCTAAACAGCAGAGTAAAAGAGGCAGTTAGAGGCAAAAGGGCATCCTTCAAAAATTGTAAGTCAAATCCTAGTGAGGAAAATAGAAAGGAGCAGAAACTCTGTCAAGTCAAATATAAAAGTATTATAAAGCAGGCCAAGAAAGAATTTGAAGAGCAACTAGCTAAGGACACAAAAATTAACAGCAATTTTTTTTTAAATACATCAGAATCAGGAAGCCTGCCTAGCAGTCAGTGGAGCCACTGGACAATTGAGGAGCTAAAGGTGCACTCAGAAAAGATAAGGTCATTGTGGAGAAGCTAAGTGAATTCTTTTCATTGGTCTTCACTGCAGAGGATATGGGGGAAATCCCCACACCTGAGCCATTCTTTTTAGGTGGCCAATCTGAGGAACTGTCCCAGATTGAGGTCTCAATAGAAGAGGTTTGGGAGCAAATTGACGTATTACTGTTTAATTTATCATCAGAACCAGATGGTATTCATCCAACAGTTCTGAAGGAACTCTAATATGAAAATGCAGAACTTACTAACTGTGGTGTTAGAATAGCAGCCGTGTTAGTCTGTATTAGCAAGAAGAAAAGGAGTACTTGTGGCTCCTTAGAGACTAACAAATTTATTTGAGCATAAGCTTTCGTGAGCTACAGCTTACTTCATTGGATGCATCCGATGAAGTGAGCTGTAGCTCACGAAAGCTTATGCTCAAATAAATTTGTTAGTCTCTAAGGTGCCACAAGTACTCCTTTTCTTTTAACTGTGGTGTGTAACCCATCACTTAAATCAGCCTCTGTACCAGATGACTGGAGGGCAGCTAATGTAACTCCTATTCTTTAAAAAAAGGATCCTGGGACTTAGAGGCCAGTATGCTTAACTTCAGTACCAGGTAACTGCTTGAAACTATAGTAAAGAACAAAATTATTAGATGTGTAGATAAACACAATATGTTGGGGAAGAGCCAACTTTTCCCGGCTTTTGTAAAGGGAAATCATGCCTCACCAATTTCTTAGAATTCTTTGGGGGTTTCAACACACATGTGGACAAGTGGATATAGTGTACTTGGACTTTCAGAAAGCCTCTGACAAGGTCTCTCACCAAAGCTCCTAAGCAAAGCAAGGAGTCATGGGATAAGAGGGAAGGTCCTCTCATGGATCAGTAACAGGTTGAAAGGTAGGAAACAGGGTAGGAATGAATGGTTAGTTTTCAAAATGGAGAGAGGTAAATACCAGGGTTCCCCAAGGATCTATACTGGGATCAGTGCTGTTCAACATATTCATAAATGATCTGGAAAAAGGGGGTGAACAATGAGGTGGTAAAGTTTGCAGATGGTACAGAATGACTCAAGATAGTTAAGTCCAAAGCTGAATGTGAAGAATTACAAAGGGATCTCACAAAAGGGATACTCAGGAACTGGGCAACAAAATGGCAGATGAAATTCAATGTTGATAGGTGCAAAGTAATGCATATTGGAAAACATAATCCCAACTAAACGTATAAAATGAGGAGGTCAAAATTAGCTGTTACCACTCAAGAAAGAGATCTTGGAGTCATTGTGAATAGTTCTCTGAAAACATCCACGCAATGTGCAGCATAGGGGTGACCAGATAGCATATATGAAAAATCCAGACGGGGCTGGAGGGTAATAGGCGCCTATGTAAGAAAAAGCCCAGAATATCAGGACTATCCCTATAAAATCGGGACATCTGGTCACCCTAGTGCAGCGGCAGTCAAAAAAGTGAAAAGTGAAAAGAATATTAAGAACCATTAGGAAAGGGATAGATAATAAGACAGAAAATATCATAATTGGGGGAGGGATAGTTAGATAGATCGTTCCCCTCTATTCGACACTGGTGAGGCCTCATCTGGAGTACTGTGTCCAGTTTTGGGCCCCACACTACAGGAAGGATGTGGATAAATTGGAAAGAGTACAACGAAGGGCAACGAAAATGATTAGGGGTCTAGAGCACATGACTTATGAGGAGAGGCTGAGGGAGCTGGGATTGTTTAGTCTGCAGAAGAGAAGAATGAGGGGGGATTTGATAGCTGCTTTCAACTACCTGAAAGGGGGTTTCAAAGAGGATGGCTCTAGACTGTTCTCAATGGTAGCAGATGACAGAACGAGGAGTAATGGTCTCAAGTTGCAATGGGGGAGGTTTAGATTGGATATTAGGAAAAACTTTTTCACTAAGAGGGTGGTGAAACACTGGAATGCGTTACCTAGGGAGGTGGTAGAATCTCCTTCCTTAGAGGTTTTTAAGGTCAGGCTTGACAAAGCCCTGGCTGGGATGATTTAACTGGGACTTGGTCCTGCTTTGAGCAGGGGGTTGGACTAGATGACCTTCTGGGGTCCCTTCCAACCCTGATATTCTATGATTCTATGATTCTATGATAGCTCAATGGTTTGAGCATTGGCCTGCTAAACCCAGTTGTGAGTTCAATCCTTGAGGGGGCCATTTAGGGATCTGGGGCAAAAACTGGGGCTTGGTCCTGCTTTGAGCAGGGGGTTGGCTAGATGACCTCCTGAGATCCCTTCCAACCCTGATACTCTATGGTTCTATGATAATGCCACTATATAAATTCATGATACACCCACACCTTGAATACTGCATGCAGTTCTGGTTGCCCCATCTCAACAAAAATATATTGGAATGGGAAAAAGTGCAGACAATGACAGGGGTATGAAACAACTTCTGCAGAAGGAGAGAGTAAAAACACTGGGACTTCAATTTTAAAAAGGAGACAATTAACAGGGGATGTGCTAGAGGTCTATAAATCATGAATGCTGTCGAGAAAATGAATAAGGAAGTATTATTTACCACTTCACATAACACAAGAATCAGGGGTCACCCAATGAAATTAACAGGCAGCAGGTTTAAAACAAACAAAAGGAAGCATGTCTTCACGCAATCCACAGTCAACCTGTGGAACTCAGTTTAAGGTGGTGCTTTTGGATGGCTTTTATTGACACCAGTTAAATACAAAGCTCTTTGTGAGTGATTCAGATGCTCCTCCACTG
Organism: Dermochelys coriacea; assembly: GCF_009764565.3. Classification (NCBI taxonomy): domain Eukaryota; kingdom Metazoa; phylum Chordata; order Testudines; family Dermochelyidae; genus Dermochelys; species Dermochelys coriacea. The sequence goes on along the minus strand of NC_050069.1, from coordinate 860,299 downwards.
AGGGCTGAGAGCTCCTGCTCCTGCTCTTCCCAGCAGTTCTCCAGCAGAAACAGAAGAGGTAGGACCTGCCATTCCTGACTTCTCTATGGTGATAAAGCAGCAAAGAAAAGCTTTTGGGGAGAGGGGTACTAGAGAGAAGCAGAGCAGGGAGGTCACAGAGTGCCTCAGAGCAGAATGCCTCCCCAGCCTTTCTTTTCCACCGAGGAGCAGAAAAGGGCACGCGTCCAGCATTTCCCCTCTGCAGGCCACCATTAAGCATTTCCAGCTCCCCAGTCTGGCTGTGTCTTGAATCCTCTCGCCCCAACCCCAGGATGTCTCCTAGCCTGTGAGCGCAGAGAAAGGGCTCTCAGCTGCTGATTCTGACAGGCTGTTAGACACCCCCCAACCCATTCTTTTGGCAGTCTGCTTGCTGAATTTCCCCTGCATCCTCCACCTGCACATTGCTCAGCAGCATTAGGAGCCAGCGCTCCTGGTTAAAGTGGTACCACGAATTCCACGATCATTGCACCGAAGTCTGCACACTCTACAGTGTCCTCTGGTGACGCTGCTGATTGGCACGAGGCTATTGGAGCCCTCAGAGTACGGGCACTCATTGCCTCACCTGGGCGTGAGGAGACAGGCGGCTGTGGTGGCGCTGCAGTGGGGTGGGGAGGTCTCTGCATTGCTGCAAACTCATTGCCCCCCCCCTTTGTCTCTCAGGACTTCATTCTGGGGTGCCTGCTCCTCAACCCGGACAAGCGGCCTACAGCCAATAACCTGCTCTTCCACCAGGTGCTCTTTGAGGTCCACTCCCTCAAACTGCTGGCAGCGCACTGCTTCATCAACAACCAGTGTGAGTGAGTGGGGACGAGGAACGGGGACTCTCAGCCACAGCACCCTGGCACTAGACTGAGCCTTGAGCAGAACTGTACCAGATACAGTCACCCAAATCCCTGCCCCAGTGCAGCTGAGGGCATGGGAGAGGCTCTCTGGGCCTCTCCTGGGGGAAGGGGGAGTCTCTGGCCCCTACCTGCGGGAGAGTTTGTGCAGCACTCCCAGCTGACAAGTTCTTCTCTTGGCTTTGCTGTAGACCTGATGCCAGAGAACATGGTGGAGGAGAAGACGAAGGAGCTGGACCTGAACATGGTGATGGCGGAGATCCGGCGAGAGGGGCGGCCTGCAGTGCAGTGGAGGTGAAACCCCTGGGGAGGGGGATCTTGGGGCAGCACCAGCGGGGAGTGTGGATGGGCAGGAAACCCTGCAACCTCCACGCCCAGCAAACATGGCTTGGTGCTCCTAGTGTCACTGCCCCACCTCTCCCCCAACCCCTCTCTTCGCCCCTCCTTGCCCCACTATCCCCAGTAACCTCTCCACTTCTGTTTCTCTTCCAGATACTCAGAAGTCTCCTTTCTGGAGCTTGATAAGTTCCTGGAGGATGTCAGGTGAGCTGGGGATGGCTGAGGGATCCATGGGACACCACCCAGGCCTGTTCAGAAGCTCCTTGCGTGGATAACATGCTGCCAGTGAGGCTTGGACAGACAGGGCCTCAGCTCAGGCTCTCTAGTGCAAGCACCAGTGGGGTGGCTGGTTTCGTTCACTGACCACTGGATGCCAGACAATGCCTCGTCCCTGGGCTGCATGGAGCTGCCAGTATCACGAACACTGCAGGGAAGCTTTTGCAGAAATGTTTCCTTTCTGCTGAGTGGTTTCTGGGTCAGCTCCTGATTTGTCCCCCTCCCCATGGTCGACCCGAGCTGGCTGCCGTTCAGTCCACAGCCCCTGAACTGTGAGGGCCCCCAAGGCTAAAGCCCTGGGCTGCTGTAGGGCAGCCATGTCTGGAGTGAGGGGGAAGGGCTTGTGCCCTGCTGCCTCCCCCACATCAACAGGGCCCGGCTTCTTCTCCTCCTGCAGAGCACAGCTCCCCCGGGGCCATAACCCTTCCCTCGCCCCTTGCTAGCTGGGCCTGGGCATGGCTTGTTCTGCCTGACCTGTCTCTCTGTGGCAGGAATGGGATCTATCCCCTGATGAACTTTGCGGCCACCAGGCCCCTGCTGCTCCCGCGTGCGCTCTCCCAGCCTCAGGAGGACCCCCAGAAAGCCAAGACCCCCACCCCGGAGCCCTTTGATGTGGAGACGAGGAAGGTAAGGGCAAAAGTGGGACCATTTCAAATGTCACCCTGGGGACAGCACCCTTTTCTGCTACGCTCTTGCCCTGTGGATTCCCCTCCCACTGGTTTGGCACTGCCCCCAGCCCAGCTGCAAGTTCTCCTGCCGGCACGAGAGAAACATTTCCAGTGCCCACAGTGAGTGCTGTGGGCTCCGCACTTGGGATCGAGTTAATACACTTTGTTCTCAGCCTTGACCCATCAGAGCAGCCAGGCCGGGGCTGGGGCTGGTTTCCGGTGCATTTCCCAGGAGGTCCACAGACAGCACGAAAGCCCAGGGCATGATGGGAGGTAGGGATTGTTTATTATTTGATACTGACTTTACAGTGAGACCCCAGCTGAGATCAGGCCCCTGTTGTGCAGGGTGCTGCACAGAAAGGGAGAAAAATCTCTGCCCCACATGGCTTATTCTCTGGTGGAAGGTACAGTCTTGCCAACTGGGCAGAGCAAACAATTGAAGGGCGAAGGGGAGTGGGGCAAGCATGAGTGGATGCACGGTTACAGACACTCTCTTTCTTACTCCTCTCTATTCTTTGTATTACGGTAGCTCTAGACCCAGGACTCTGTTGTACTGGATGCTGCAGGAATGTAACAGAGACAGTCCGTGCCCCAGAACACTTACAGGCCAAATGTAGACTGTAGACAGCAGGGCAGAGGAGGCCCAAGGAAACAGGGGGACTATACGGGTCAGGATGAAAAGCAGAGGTCACAGCAACCAGCTGCCTAAGCGGTGCTAAGGGTTTTGTGGGCCTGGCGGCAGGGGGAGTGCTAAGGAAGGATTTGAAAGAGGACAATGAGGTGGCTTTGCAGAGGTGATTTGGGGAGCTTCTCCCATGCACAGTGGGTGTAATGAGAGATGGCTTGTGGGGAAATTGCTAAAATGGGCAATCAAGACTGGCATCATTTCCTGAATGAATGAAGGAGTTGACATTTCTATGGCACATGAAAAAAGATGGGGCAAGCGGGGATAGGCCATCAAAGGCTCTACAGCAGGGGTGGGCAAACTTTTTGGCCACCCCTGGATATGGAAATTGTATGGTGGGCCCCCTCACGAAACTGGGGGTTGGGGTGTGGGAGGGGGTGAGGGTTCTGGCTGGGGGAGCAGGCTCTGGGGTGGAGCCAGAAATGAAGAGTTCAGGATGTGGGAGGGAGCTTCGGGCTGGGACAGGGGATTGGGAAGCAGGGGTGGGGGTGAGGGCTCTGGCTGGGAGTGCGGGCTCTGGGATGGGGCAGGGGATGAGGGGTTGGGATGCAGGGGTGGGGGTGAGGGCTCTGGCTGGGGGTGCAGGCTCTGGGATGGGGCTGGAGATGAGGGGTTGGGGGTGCAGGAGGGTGCTCCGGGCTGGGACCAAGGGGTTCGGAGGGCAGGAGACAGATCAGGGCTGGGGCAGGGGCATGGGAGGGGTCAGGGGTACAGGCTCTGGGCGGCGCTTACCTCAAGCAGCTCCCAGAAGCAGCGGCACATCCTAATAAAGTTTGCAGATGATACAAAGCTGGGAGGTATTGCCAATCCAGAGAAGGATCGGGATATTATACAGGAGGATCTGGATGACCTTGTAAACTGGAGTAATAGTAATAGGATGAAATTTAATAGTGAGACTGTAGGGTTATGCATTTAGGGATTAATAACAAGAATTTTAGTTATAAGCTGGGGACGCATCAATTAGAAGTAACGGAGGAGGAGAAGGACCTTGGAGTATTGGTTGATCATAGGATGACTATGAGCTGCCAATGTGATATGGCTGTGAAAAAAGCTAATGTGGTTTTGGGATGCATTAGGGGAGGCATTTCCAGTAGGGATAAGGAGGTTTTAGTACCATTATACAAGGCACTGGTGAGACCTCACCTAGAATACTGTGTGCAGTTCTGGTCTCCCATGTTTAAAAAGGATGAATTCAAACTGGAGCAGTTACAGAGAAGAGCTACTAGGATGATTCGAGGAATGGAAAACTTGTCTTATGAAAGGAGACTTAAGGAGCTTGGCTTGTTTAGCCTAAATAAAAGAAGGCTGAGGGGAGATATGATTGCTCTCTATAAATATATCAGAGGGATAAATACAGGAGAGGGAGAGGAATTATTTCAGCTCAGCACCAATGTGGACGCAAGAACAAATGGGTATAAACTGGCCACCAGGAAATTTAGACTTGAAATTAGACGAAGGTTTCTAACCATCAGAGGAGTGAAGTTTTGGAATAGGCTTCCAAGGGAAGCAGTGGGGGCAAAAGATCTATCTGGTTTTAAGATTCTACTCGATAAGTTTATGGAGGAGATGGTATGATGGGATAATGGGATTTTGGTAAGTAATTGATCTTTAAATATTCAGGGTAAATAGGACTAATCCCCTGAGATGGGATATTAGATGGATGGGATCTGAGTTACCCAGGAAAGAATTTTCTGTAGTATCTGGCTGGTGAATCTTGCCCATATGCTCGGGGTTTAGCTGATCGCCATATTTGGGGTCAGGAAGGAATTTTCCTCCACGGCAGATTGGAGAGACCCTGGAGGTTTTTCGCCTTCCTCTGTAGCATGGGGCATGGGTCACCTGAGGGAGGATTCTCTGCTCCTTGAAGTCTTTAAACCACGATTTGAGGACTTCAGTAGCTCAGACATAGGTGAGGTTTTTCGTAGGAGTGGGTGAGTGAGATTCTGTGGCCTGCGTTGTGCAGGAGGTTGGACTAGATGATCAGAATGGTCCCTTCTGACCTTATTATCTATGAATTTGCCCTCCAGCTCCTATGCGGAGGCGCAGCCAGGCAGCTCTGCGCAGTGCTCCGTATGCAGGTGCCACCCCTGCAGCTCCCATTGGCCATGGTTCCCAGCCAATGGGAGCTGCGGGGGTGATGCTTGGGGCATGGCTGCGGGCAGTGTGTGGAGTCCCCTGGCTGCCCCTACACGTAGAAGCTGGAGGGGGGATGTGCAGTTGCTTCCAGGAGTTGTGCCGAGCCATGGCACGCGCAGAGCGGGGAAAGCCCCCAACCTCGCTCCCTGGCTGAAGCACTGGAGCAGGGACAAGCCCCGAACCCTGCTCCCTGGCAGGAGCTTGAGGGCCGGATTAGAATGTCTGAAGAGCTGGATGCGGCCCCCAGGCCATAGTTTGCCCACCGCTACTCTGCAGTGAAGGCACATATAGTGTATGTCTTTGAAGTGGAAGAGGCACTAGCAGAGGGACACAAAGCGGGGAATCAAAACGAGAAACCAGGAAGAGGACTTCTGTGCTTATTGTTTGTAAAGCCGTACTGCCTACGTGCCCCTGTAAACAGCGCTAGGCACTGCACAAACACTGACCAGAAAGAGAGCCTTGCCTCAAAGAGCTGATAATCTAAGTAGCCGTGTTTTTAATGGCTATAAGTGAATCTAGATGGCATTTGTCAAGGCCAGAGAAGAGGAGGTTGCTGTGGCAGGTTTGTGAGATGATGAGGGCCTGGATGAGAGATTTAGCTGTGTGGGCAGAGATTAGAGGCCTCCGCCTCCTTTTATATGCGGAGTTTAGCCACCAGGGGATAGCCTCTGTATTGAGGGAGGCTAGACATTGTAAACCAGACTCCAGATGTCAGGTTGGGCACTCTTCTACCACAGGTTATTGTCTGCGATGCTGCCCCATGGTCACAGCATGGGGAGGAAACCAGGCCAGGCCAATGCACGGTCTGGTCTGGACCTTTGGTCTGACCCAGTATGGCCATTCTTATGGCTGCGGCAACTGTGGATGACCCAGAGAGTAGTCTACGGAGCGTGGTCTAGTATCTAAGGACAAGGAGGCTGGTTCACTAATGGATTCCTGAATTTATTTAGGTCCGGCCTACACTAGGAAAGTATAACTGTTGCTGAGGGATGTGAAAAAATCTACCCGAGTGATGCAGTTAAACCGACCTACCTCCTGGTGTAGACAGCGCTAGGTGACTGGGAGAATTCTGCCATCAGCCTAGCTACTGCCTCTCTGGGAGGTAGAGTACCCTTGGCATAGCTTGTGTCTACACTGAAGCGCTACAGCGGGGATAGAAATGGGGATAGAAGGAGATTTCCCTTGAGGGGCAGGTTACTCCATAACTGTCCTGTACACAGTGTTCCAGCACCTTCCCCTTAATCAGCTAGTGCTGCCACTGGCAGGGACCGGTACTGGTTCAAATGGACACTGGGCTGGCCCAGTCTGGCAGTTCCTATGGGACAGAAATGAGGGAGGGAATGGGAGAAGGTTTTAGGTGGCATACAGGCAGCTGGGGTTGTGGGATGTAAGTCAGAGAGAGGAAGTCAAGCTGCCTGGGATATGGCAGAGCTGAAGGAGGGGAGAGTGCATGTGCCCCTGTGCTGCTCCCACGCTGATGTTTGGCTTGGTCTCTCCTAGGTGGTGCAGATGCAGTGTAGCATGGAGATGAATGAAGAGAAGGCCCAGTGGCATGTAAGTGATGAGCCCAGCACTGGGCCAGTACCTGAGCTTGACCCTCTTGGTCTGTCCTTCCCCTTGTCCCTAGAACAAAGGTTGGTAGGACATTTGTTACAGTAGCAGGCAGGGGTCCACGGTGTGGGGTGCTGCAGAAACAGTCCCAGCTAGTGAGTTTCAGCAGGTTGCCCCAAAGAGCTCCCTATTTTTAGGAAGACAGCTGGGCCGTGGGGTGTGAGGGGAGGGAGACAGCCACACAGATCAATGTTTCACAAACAGAGATGTTTACTTTTGGCTTTGTAGCTCTATAAATGAACCGCAGCATATAAATTCAACTAACATTCTCTTGGGGGATCCTTGGAGGGATCCTGAGCCCTTTATCTTCTGCAAGGAACTCCCAGAGCACTCGCTGCAGCCTGGAGCAAGGCTGGAGAGGGAAAGACTTGGGATTGTTGCACTGGGTGGGGTGTCTCCGATCCTACCCTTCTCCCAGTGTAATGTAGCATTTTAGCTGTGATAGAGGAAAGGACACATTCATTCCAGGCAGGGCCTTCAAAGGGCATGTCTGACTGGCTGCCCGCTATCTCCTGCACCAGCACTACCCGCTCCTCCCAGCAGCCTCTGGTGCTGGCTGAATGAGCTGCACATTTGTCTCCTAAGGAGAAGCTGATGCTCTTTTCTAATATGCTCTCTCTTCTTGCTGCAGCTCACACTCTTGCTAACCCTGGAGGACAAGCTGCACCGACAGTTAAGCTATGACCTGCTGCCAAGTAGGTTTATTTATAATTATCATTACCTATTATTGATCTAGTAGTCGTGCCTGAGGGCCCTGAGCGGGGTTGGGCCCCCATGGCACAAGGCCATGATCAGACTTACAGGAGGACGTGGTCCATACTCCAAAGAGCTCACAGTCTGTTTACAACCTGGTTTCCTTTCCTCTCTGTACTGAAAGAGGCAGACTGAACCTTACCAGCCAGGTGTAGGGTCCTGCCCACCTGAGCCCCTAGAGCAGTGGGTGTCCGGAGCTCACAGCCTCTGGGAGCATAGTGGAATGGCCATTAGGAACGTTCATGTTATCCTGATTAGAATTTCACTCCTGCACCCCAGTACGGTGACACCTGTCAAGAGAAGGGGAAGTAGGTCGTTTCTCCCCTGAGACAGCAGCCTTTTTCTGCAGCTTTAGTAAAGGGGAAAAATCCATGGCTGAGTGAGCTGCCCTTGTATGGTGTGAAAGTTCCTGGCCATTCGTCCTGGCTCTGCTGCAGAGCCCAGATGTGGTTCTCTTCAGAGCATGCCCAGTTCCAGCCTAACTCATGGGGAAGACAGGAGCCCTCTGGAGGAAAGTGCAGCCATCTTTATCTAGCACCCTGGAGTCAGAGTTCTTTACCTGGCCTCACAGACAGCCAAAAAGCCCAAGGATCTCTCTACACAGGGCTTGGTATCATAAAAGGCCCTTTTTGGTTTCTGAGCCAAAATGAGCCAAGAATGTCAAAGGGCGTTCTGCTGAGATGACTACACTTTGGCTGGTTTGGGAGTGGAACCTTGCAAAGCTCATTCCACCCGGAACTTGGCATGAGGCACACTCAGTGCTCACCTACATGCTCTGTCTGCCCCATAATCACATGGGCTAGTGCTCAGCCAGCCCTAGGCTCACTCCATCTATGTTCCCAAAGCCAAATGCGTCAGCAAAAGCTTCCAGCTGGGCTGTGTGCCAGGAGCAGTGCTCTCTGGAGGGAATGAGAGCTGCATGAATTTCCTTTTCTCACAGTTAACCCTGTTTCTGCAGCTGACAGTTCCAAGGGCTTGGCTTCAGAGCTGGTGCACTACGGATTCATCCATGAGGTGAGCCTCCTCCCCATTCCTTTAGAATCTGCATGACTCCCTCGGGCAGGGATCTGCTGCCAATATATTAACACAGGGCTCTCTAATTCTCCACAACACCCTCTGCCTCAGGGGCATGAGGGCTGCCGAGGGCGGGTACCTAGGCCTGGGGAGTCCACTCACTTATTTTCCCATTTAAGGAAGCTTTTTCTGATGACTGTGACCAGGATCAGACAGGGCCAGTTTATGGTTGCATGATGAACCCACTACTTTTTACCATGGTGCCATTCTTTGCCTATCTGCTTCGCTCAGGCCTTGCCCCAGGCTGCCGCAATGACAGGAGTAGCCATATTGTCATGGCACAAGTCACACAGTGAGTGGGACCAAATTTAAAAATGATTCTGGAGTATGAAACCAGAAGAGCTGCCTAGATCAAAGAGCCCAGATGAGACTCTCTGCCACCTCCTGCCTCCCCCAGAGAAGCATCCAAGCCTGCTGCTGCCCCAAACAGCAGTCACTGACCTACACTGCAGCTTTCTGGCCAGAAGATGGAATCAGTTCCCGCATCACCAAACCTGTGCACAGCACATTTCTCTTCAGTGGCCCCAGAGCTAGGAAGGGCCCAGCTAGTTCAGCAGTCCAAAGCCAGGGGAATGCAGATGCTTCGAGTAGCAGAGCAGCCTGGAGGAAGCCTGGCTGGGAGGAAGCAGACACACTTATTTTTGCCAAAAAATGATGTCGTGTTTTGGCCATGAGTTGGGAATTTGGAAACCGTAAGTGAAGTCTGGGAGAATTCCTCAATCTGAATCCTGACCCTATCCAAGCAGTTAGTCAGCTTTATCTGCCAGGCACTTGCAAGATGATGCATTTATACTTCGTTCCTGGACGGCCTCCTGAGCATATGGACCATATAGCACAGAAGTCATCTGCTAAAATAAACGGGGAAGACTTGGGAGAGAACAGGAGTCCCCTCCCGTAGAGCATTTCTGGAAAATACATAGCTCGTGGTACAATCTGTTGATTCCAAAGTCAAACAATTTTCTGTTAAGAAGCAGAGAGAAATGTCTCTCACAAGCTGGTGATTTTGTGAGTGTCGAGGTGTGTGTGTGACCCTCCGCGGCAGGGAAATTAACCAACCCTTCCTTCACTTGGGTAGGAGAATGTTACCATACGGCTCCTGGCAATCTGATGACCCCTCTACAGCATCAGCTGCTCTGCTTATCTGACCTTTGCCTCTCTGGATCTCCACAGCCCTGCTCTTCTCCTTGCTAACACAGAAACATGAGAGGTGATGGTGAGGGTTAGACGTGGGGAATGCTCTCAGCTACACCAAGCCTAATTAACCTGCTGATTCCTTTCTCCTAGGATGATTGTGAAATGCTGGCCAACTTTCTAGAAAATGCTTTCCACAAGCACCGGTCTCCTCCCTTCTGAGTCACCCCGATGACTGGGCAGACAGGTGCCCCCCAAAGGAGGATGGGAACTGTCCCAGGCCAGAAGGGGCTCTTGATCAGACTTTCTGCTGCAGAGGTGACCTCGCCATTTGTTCCTGGCTGTATCTCTACTGTCCATCTGGCCTGTGATTCAGAAAGACAATGGCAAGAAGAGAAAGGACCAGCAAACATGAGGCATTAGACATGCATCATTGTTACTAGGAACCCGCCAAGAATGTGCTCTTTAGTCCCCACTTCTGAAGGAGGCCAGGGCGAGCGGTGAGGTGGTTTAAGGAGTGGAGGATCATGCAGGAAGCTTCTGGCTGGCGGGGTTTTTGAAGATGCAAAGCTGCTGCAAGAGCTCACAATTGGTAAATTTACCTCTGGGAGCAAGAAGCACCTTCACTGTGGGCCATCACTTTGCTTCCTCAGCTGGAAATAGTCACAGCAGGGAGTGAGAGTTGGGTTGGGGGGAGTGCAGGTTTGGGAGGATCTTGAGTAGTTTCCTGTCTGCCACATTCCACCCCTTTTCCAGGCCTGATTCCTCTTGCTCTGCTGGGTTCTCCCACGGCAAAGGAGCCATTGCAATGCCTTATAAGAACTGGACTCCCTCTGCTAGGATGAGGAGAGGACATTGTGAACTTGACTGACATGGCATGGGAAGAAATTGCAGGAATCTAGAACCATTAGGTGGTTCATAAAATATGGATCAACAGAAGAACCACTGGTGCTGAGCACAGCCTCTGTCATTTCAGATTTCAGAGTAGCAGCCGTGTTAGTCTGTATTCGCAAAAAGAAAAGGAGTACTTGTGGCACCTCAGAGACTAACAAATTTATCTGAGCATAAGCTTTCGTGAGCTACAGCTCACTTCATTGGATGCATTCAGTGGGAAATACAGTGGGGAGATTTATATACACAGAGAACATGAAACAATGGGTGTTACCATACACACTGTAACCAGAGTGATCACTTAAGGTGAACTATTACCAGCAGGAGAGCGGGGGCTGGGGTGGAGGAGGGAGGGAGAAACCTTTTGTAGTGATAATCAAGGTGGGCCGTTTCCAGCAGTTGACAAGAACATCTGAGGAACAGTGGGGGGTGGGGGATAAACATGGGGAAATAGTTTTACTTTGTGTAATGACCCATCCACTCCCAGTCTCTATTCAAGCCTAAGTTAATTGTATCCAGTTTGCAAATTAATTCCAATTCAACAGTCTCTCCTTGGAGTCTGTTTTTGAAGTTTTTTTGTTGAAGTATTGCCACTTTCAGGTCTGTAATCGAGTGACCAGAGAGATTGAAGTGTTCTCCGACTGGTTTTTGAATGTTATAATTCTTGACGTCTGATTTGTGTCCATTTATTCTTTTACGTAGAGACTGTCCAGTTTGACCAATGTACATGGCAGAGGGGCATTGCTGGCACATGATGGCATATATCACATTGGTAGATGTGCAGGTGAATGAGCCTCTGATCGTGTGGCTGATGTGATTAGGCCCTCTGATGGTGTCCCCTGAATAGATATGTGGACAGAGTTGGCAACAGGCTTTGTTGCAAGGATAGGTTCCTGGGTTAGTGGTTCTTTTGTGTGGCGTGTGGTTGCTGGTGAGTATTTGCTTAAGGTTGGGGGTCTGTCTGTAAGCAAGGACAGGCCTGTCTCCCAAGATCTGTGAGAGTGATGGGTCATCCTTCAGGATAGGTTGTAGATCCTTGATGATGCATTGGAGAGATTTTAGTTGGGGGCTGAAGGTGATGGCTAGTGGCGTTCTGTTATTTTCTTTGTTGGGACTGTCCTTGATTATCACTACAAAAGGTTCCTCCCCCTCCCCGCTCTCCTGCTGGTAATAGCTCACCTTAAGTGGTCACTCTGGTTACAGTGTGTATGGTAACACCCATTGTTTCATGTTCTCTATGTATATAAATCTCCCCACTGTATTTTCCACTGAATGCATCCGATGAAGTGAGCTGTAGCTCACGAAAGCTTATGCTCAAATAAATTTGTTAGTCTCTAAGGTGCCACAAGTACTCCTTTTCTTTTTGTCATTTCAGAGTTTGTCTCTGAGCCTTCCAAAAATTCGCTAAATCCTAGGGAAAAGCCTTGATGTCTCTTCCTTCCCTGTTTCTCCTGTGAAATTTCCATCATTAGACAGGAGAATGGGGGCAAATATAGCTGCTGATTTGTCAGGTTCAAGATTGGAATATTATGCAAATAGGAATTTTGTATCAAAAGCTGTGCCATGCTGCTCTGCCTGCACCTCGCTGCTCTGAGTGTACTGTTCATACTGTGCCACATAGGCCATGCTGCACTGACTGTATCATGCTATGCTGACTTCCTTACACTGTGCCTGATTCCCTGTCTAGCACTGGCTATGTATGCTTTGCCATGCAGCACAGACTGTATTGTGGTGTGCTGGGTTTGCTATGCTAAACTGCTTTGCCATGCTGTCCTAGCTGTTTAATTACATGAGTTTTCCAAGTGCTGATATTGTGCTAACTTTGCAGATACTGACATTTCAATAAATGGATTGAAAAGAACAAGCCCCATCACAAAACATGATAACTGAGTGACCCATTCGGAGTCGTTGTGGATTGTCTGCTCTCCCCATTACACAAAGAAGGGGTAAGGTAGCTTCCTCTATGTTCCAATTGGCTTATCCAGAAAGTCAGGTACGCTGAAACGCTGAACAAATTAGGTGGAGAAACTTTATCCTGATGCTTGGTTCAGCGGGGCTTCTCACTCTTTCCACTTAAGCCAGGGCAAGTCTGGGCTTGAGTCTATGGAAATGATGAAAGCTTTCTTTGTGCGGTGCCTACTTCATATCCCTGATGGAGCAATTAGCTCTAGTTCGGCCCCTAGGTTGTCCCCTTGCTGATTTCTTTGTATAACCAACATGTTACAGCTTGATTTCTCCAGAGATTTTTCCTCCCAGTGACTTTGCTGTGCTCTGCAGTGGTGTATTTTGTTAGCTAATCTCTACACAATTCCTCAAAAGAAAAGTTTCAGAGTAGCAGCTGTGTTAGTCTGTATTCGCAAAAAGAAAAGGAGTACTGCTGGCTTCTTAGAGACTAACAAATTTATTTGAGCATAAGCTTTCGTAAGCTACAGCTCATTTCATTGGATGCATTCCCTAGAGTACATGATGCATGAGGCAAGGATGATCTGAGGTTGAGGAATGAAGCTCCACACCCTGAAAGAGCTCCAGCAAACAAAACACAGCAGTCTGTCTGCTCAGCACCAAGGATTGTTGTGATTTTTCCCTCAACACGCTCCCCTGCTGCAAAATATTTTTTCCTGGCAGAAGAACTCACTAAAAAAATACAGTGCAAACAATCCAAAGGGCTTGTAATCGATATCTTGGGTACTTATATGGCCCCCATCAGCCCAGTATCTGAGCGCCTCACACTCTTTAAAGACAATGCTATGCGATCCACCTTTGTGAGCCCTGTATCTCATTCTGTAAGTGTGAAAAGGCACATGTCCAAAAGGGATAGCTTCCAACTCTGCATGGAGAATACAAGAACTGAGTCACAGCCTACTGATTAGTTAGGTCTGCCAATCTTTTGCATCTGCTGTTAGGCACCAACATGCTTTCCAATTGTTAACACTATACCAGGGTTCACAAGACTATAACAGGGTTCCAAAAAGAACTAGATATGTTCACGGGGGATAGGTCCAATGGCTATTGGGCAGGGATAGTGTCCCTAGCTGCTGTTTGCCAGAAGCTGGGAATGGGCGACAGGGGATGGATCACTTGGTGATTCCCTGTTCTGTTCATTCCCTCTAGGGCACCTGGCATTGGCCACTGTCGGAAGACAGGTTACTGGGCTGGACGGACCTTTACTCTGACCCAGTGTGGCCATTCTTATGTTCATGCATGAGATGCTGAGCTATTGGTCTCTTCAAAATTAAAAGACAAATCTGAATTTTGATTTTACTTCTACCATTTTGCCACAATTGCCACCCAACTTCTTCTGCAAAAATAGATTTTGGGTAGATTTGTAGATTATAAAGTAAGATGGGCCCACTGTGATCATATAGCCCAGGGGTTTCCAAACGGTGAGCTGCAGCACGCAGTCCCAGGGGCTCGGCCATCATGGGCAGAGTTTCAGTGTGGGGTGGGGGAGGAGGCGAGCAGCAACACCAGGTGCTTTGTGCATCCAGGTCAGTTTCTCCATGTGGGCTGACTAAGGGGAGAGTGGGAGAACAGCTCCTGATGCCTCACAGCACAGCCCACGTGGGGAAACGGACCTGGACGCACAGAGCACCTGGCGTTGCCGCTCACCTGCCCTCAGCCCTGTAACCCACAGGGGGCAGGAGGGGACAGAGGAATGTTTGGGGAGGGCAAGCGGCAATCTCCAGTGCTCTGCGCATCCAGGTCAGTTTCTTCAGTCTCCAAGATCAGGTAGGTGTAATCCTTGGTGGCGGCAAACCACTGGGTGCTGATAGCCACAGTGACCCTGCAGGACAGGTCTGGCCTGGCCCAGCATGCACACAGCCACAAGTAGCAGAGCCACTTTCACTGTGCAACCTAGAAAGGGTAGCTAGGGATTGTGCACAGGCGGGGGGTAGCTCAGCACATAGCTCGGTCTCACAGCAGCAGCACCCCCTCAGACACAACCCCTCCTGACATCCTCAGCTACGCCCCTCCTGGCATCCAGCTACCCCTGAGCTACCCCCTGCCTGCACATAGCCACTAGCTACCCCCTTGCCTGCATCCAACCCCTAGCTATCCCTGCCTGCACCCCAACCCTAGATACCCCCCCGCCAGCCCCCGATCTACCCCCTTGTCTGCATCCAACCCCTAGCTGCCCCCTGAGCTACCCCCTACCTGCACACAGCCCCAGCTACCCCCTTGCCTGCCTCCAACCCCTAGCTGCCCCTGCCTGCACCCTGATCCTAGATACCCCCTTGCCTGCCTCCAACCCCCAGCTGCCCCCTTGCCTGCCCCCTGACCCTAGATACCCCCTTGCCTGCATCCAACCCCTAGCTGCCCCCGAGATATCCCCTGCCCGCACACAGCCCCTAGCTGCCCCCTTGCCTGCCTCCAACCCCCAGCTGCCCCCTTGCCTGCACCCTGACCCTAGATACCCCCTTGCCTGCACCCAACCCCTAGCTGCCCCCGAGATATCCCCTGCCCGCACACAGCCCCTAGCTGCCCCTTGCCTGCCTCCAACCCCCAGCTGCCCCCTTGCCTGCACCCTGACCCTAGATACCCCCTTGCCTGCACCCAACCCCTAGCTGCCCCCGAGATATCCCCTGCCCGCACACAGCCCCTAGCTGCCCCCTTGCCTGCCTCCAACCCCCAGCTGCCCCCTTGCCTGCACCCTGACCCTAGATACCCCCTTGCCTGCATCCAACCCCTAGCTGCCCCCGAGATATCCCCTGCCCGCACACAGCCCCTAGCTGCCCCCTTGCCTGCCTCCAACCCCCAGCTGCCCCCTTGCCTGCACCCTGACCCTAGATACCCCCTTGCCTGCACCCAACCCCTAGCTGCCCCCGAGATATCCCCTGCCCGCACACAGCCCCTAGCTGCCCCTTGCCTGCCTCCAACCCCCAGCTGCCCCCTTGCCTGCCTCCAACCCCCAGCTGCCCCCTTGCCTGCACCCTGACCCTAGATACCCCTTGCCTGCATTCAACCCCTAGCTGCCCCCGAGATATCCCCTGCCCGCACACAGCCCCTAGCTGCCCCCTTGCCTGCCTCCAACCCCCAGCTGCCCCTGCCTGCCTCCAATCCCCAGCTGCCCCCTTGCCTGCACCCTGATCCTAGATACCCCTTGCCTGCCTCCAACCCCCAGCTGCCCCCTTGCCTGCACCCTGACCCTAGATACCCCCTTGCCTGCATCCAACCCCTAGCTGCCCCCGAGATACCCCCTGCCCGCACACAGCCCCTAGCTGCCCCCTTGCCTGCCTCCAACCCCCAGCTGCCCCCTTGCCTGCACCCTGACCCTAGATACCCCCTTGCCTGCATTCAACCCCTAGCTGCCCCCGAGATATCCCCTGCCCGCACACAGCCCCTAGCTGCCCCCTTGCCTGCCTCCAACCCCCAGCTGCCCCCTTGCCTGCACCCTGACCCTAGATACCCCCTTGCCTGCCCCCTGAGCTACCCCCTTGCCTGCCTCCAACCCCCAGCTGCCCCCTTGCCTGCATCCAACCCCTAGCTGCCCCCGAGATACCCCCTGCCCGCACACAGCCCCTAGCTGCTGCCCCTCCAGGCGGCTCGCTACTGGCCGGCCGCGCCGCGCAACACCCCACGTTCTCCGCAGCGCCCAGAGCAGGCGCAGGCGCGGGACGCGTCCTGGCCTTGGCCCCTCTCGGGTCCCGTCCGAGCTAGGGGGAGGCGGGGCTTCCAACTAGCTTTGCCCCGCGCCTCCCCCGGCAATAGTGGGCGGAGCCAGAGAGTCCTGCGCCTCAGCACCGCCCGTTCGGGCCGCAAGGCAGTTCTCGCGAGGGTTCCCATCTAAAGCGGCAGATGGCAAGATCCCGCGAGAGTTCCGCTCCGCGCAGGCGCTGTCCTGTCGCGAGATTCCCGCCGAGGAGGAGGCGGCGGCGACGGGGCCCGGGGCCGGCTGGACAAGATGGCGACGACGACGAGTATCACCCTGGTGAGTGGGCCCTTCTCCGCGGGGGGCGGCCCCGGGGACCCTCAGCCGCTTCCCTGCCGGTCTCGGCGCCAGCGCGGCCTGCGGGCGCTTTGAGCCCGGTCCCCCCGGGCCGAGCCCCGCGGAGCCGCCTGGTCTCTCTGCGGCCAGGGCGTGCGGCCGGGCCCGCGGGGCGACAGAGGCGCGTGAAGCCGGGCCTTGGCGCTCGGGCGCGGAATGGGACGTTGAAAGCGGCACGTGCTGGGCCCGCGGATGCGCCTTGGCTCGCGAGCCGCTGGGGCGTCGCCGGGAGCGGGAGGCTGCGAGTCTCCGCGCCACGGGCTGGGGGAGGGGCACGGAGAACTGTGCAGGGGAGCGAGGCCCCTGCTCAAACCCGGGTTCCGAGCAGCAGCCCTGTGAGTCTGTATCCGCGCAGGAGGATACAGGAGGACTTGTGGCACCTCGGAGACTAACCCGTTTATTCGGGCACAAGCTGTCGTGAGCTACAGCCCACTTCACCGGATGCATCAGGGTTACGGGTAGCATCGTTGCCGTCACTGGGCCATTGTCCCGCCCAGAAATTACCAACCGGCACCGGGGTCAGCTGCACCGGACAACGCGTATTTGGCGATCGATGAAGCCATAGCAGAAGCACAAACGGGGGCTTTAGGTAAATGTGGTGAAAACCGCCGCAGGCTTTTCTGTCTTTTTTTTTTAAAGGCAAAGAAGGGGATTCCCGTTCCCCACGAAAAAGAACGAGGAGTTCTTGTGGCTTCTTAGAGACTGACAAATTTATTTGAGCATAAAGTGGGGTTTAGCCCACAAAAGCTTATGCTCCGATAAGTCTCTAAGGTGCCGCAAGTCCTCCTCGTTCTTTTTGCGAATACAGACTAACACGGCTGCTACTCTGAAACCTGTTGTTTGCATAGTGTTGTCTGTCTGGAGGTCTCAATGTGAGTGACTTATTTATTACCTGAGTGTATTTTGGAGAATGGTGCGAAAATGATGGCTTGTCATTGCCCTTAAGGATTTACACAGAGCTCTTTGTCCTCCATTTTGGGGCCACATATAGCTATACTTGGAAGAGGTTTAGCTTCATGTTTATCTTCAAGAGGAGGTTCTTGCCAGGTTCCTTTCCACCCCTGGCCAAAAGAGGAGTTTCTGTTTGGAGGCTCTGTGGTCCTTTGGAGGTCTAGTTATGGAGGTTAAGTTTATTTAATGGTTATTAGCCAGGATGGGTAAGGGGGGGGAGGGATAGCTCAGTGGTTTGAGCATTAGCTTGCTAAACCCAGGGTTGTGAGTTCAATCCCTGAGGGGGCCATTTGGGGCAAAAATTGGGGATTGGTCCTGCTTTGAGCAGGGGGTTGGACTAGATGATCTCCTGAGGTCCCTTCCAACCCTGATATTCTATGATTCTATGAATGGTGTCCTCAGCCTCTGTTTGTCAGAGGGTGGAGATGGATGGCAGGAGAGAGATCACTAGATCATTACCTGTTAGGTGCCCCAGAGGGAGTGAACTTGGCATTGTCCGCTGTCAGTAGACAGGATACTGTGCTGGATGGACCTTTGATCTGACCCAATATGGTCATTCTTGTATTCTTTTCTCCAGCAACTGCAGAAGATGACAAAACTACTGTCTAGTGATAATATATAGTTGAGAAGCGTACCAGTGCAGTCATCCCTAGAGTGTACAGTAGGTCAGAGGCTCTGTGTCTATAGAGTTTGGAGCTTCTGAGGTGTGCTCTGCATTGTGAAATGTCAGGAGGAAAGGTGCAGAGTTTGTGAAATGTAAACATAGCGGGGAAGAAGTGTATGCTGTTGGGATAATTAATATGGAGGAAACTGTGCTTCCTTTTTCTGGCTCTGCTCCTGGAAAGAGCAGGAAAATTGGAGTCTAAATATAATTCCTATTCTATGTGGTTGCTATTTCCTTGGAGTTTTCCCTTTATTGAACTTTTTTTCTGAATGTGTATTCATTAATTTTACACTGCTGCATAAGTCTTAATTTTCTTCAATATACGTGAGGTACTAAGCATCAGTATTCACCCTTTCCACTATTGTTTTCATAGTTATCACATAGTCTGTGTCAGTATTCCACAGAGATACCTTCCCTTACATGTGGTGGCCTTTTAATTTTCTCTTTGCTGTTTAATTCACTTTTTGCATATTCTTCATCTTGAGAGCTGAGCAGTGGTGTTCCATTCTGATTTCAATAGGACAAGGCAACATGCCTGGAACATTAGGCAACACTGGAGGCATGTGTGGCCAGATGTCCCTGGCATGTTGAGTAGTAGAGAAGCAATTAATGACTTGGTAGTTTCCAGGCAATAGTAGTTTTACTCTGCTGTTCTTCTGTTTTCTGCAGATGTTATGTGGGAGAAGAGACAAATTACTTGATTGTCTTTCCTCTTCCTTCTGTCACCAAAAGGTGCGGCAAAGTTAGTGGCTAAGTTCTTAGTAACTTGTGCTATTTGCAAGGAGCACTGGCATGATCCTGTATATATAAGAGGATTGAGAGAAGCAAAGATGGAAGTGTACTGCTCAGTTTTAGGGTGGCTGTTTTGAGCTTCTTTTTGTGAATAGTGATTGGATGTTTAGAAAATTCTGAAATAAAATATTTAGAATTCTGCAGCACACTGTCACTGTGAAAGTGTATGAGCTCTTCCAGTAAGACCAAAATCAAATAGAAGCCTTACATATCTGCTCTTTATTTTGCTTTCTTTTCTTTGAAGTGGACCATGATAATGGGACAAGAGCATTCTGCCAGTGCGTGGGCCATTGTCGGGGAAAGACATCAAGTAATCTGATAGAACTGCACCATAGGCTGTTTTGGTTGACTGAAGAACAGCTTTGGGACCATAGCAGTGCAGACCTAAATCGCTTAATTTTGAGTATGTACTAGTGGCTTTGATGCTTGATTATCATTTAGTGTGGGTGTTTTTTTGCTGCTTTCATTTACTCCTCAGAGAATCCCACTAGTACTGGAATTTAGTGTTTATATAGTGTTTTTACATTTTTAAAGGGCTGTAGGCATGTTAATAATGTACATCTGTAGATGTTATGTTTGCATATCCTTCATGATGGCGCTGTTCATGTTATGTTTATCTAGAGTTTACCTCTTTACATAACACAATGGACCAGGGGCCACCCAATGAAATTAATAGGCAGCAGGTTTAAAACACACATAAGGAAGTACTTCTTCGCACAGCGAACCTGTGGAACTTATTGCCATGAGGTGGTTTGAAGGCCAGAAATATAACTGGGTTAAAAAAGAATTAGATAAGTTAATGGGGGATCAGTCCCTCAATGGCTGTTAGCCAAGATGGTCAGGGACACAATGCCGTGCTCTGGGTGTCCCTAAGCCTCTTGACTATTAGAGCTGGGACTGGACAATAAGAGATGAATCACTTAGTAACTTGTCCTTTTTTCACTCCTTCTGAAGTATCTGGTACTGGCCACTGTCAGAAGACAGATTAATGGGCTAGAAAGAAAAGGAGTACTTGTGGCACCTTAGAGACTAACAAATTTATCGGAGCATAAGCTTTTGTGGGCTACAGCTCACTTCATCGGATGCATCACCTTGCATCCAATGAAGTGAGCTGTAGCTCACGAAAGCTTATGCTCAGATAAATTTGTTAGTCTCTAAGGTGCCACAAGTACTCCTTTTCTTTTTTGCAAATACAGACTAACACGGCTGCTACTCTGAAACCTGTTATTAATGGGCTAGATGGATCATTAGTTTGACCCAGTATGGCCATTGCTTCTTTACAATAAAAAGAAAAGAAAAGATGTGCAAGTCTAAATACTTACATTTGCAGGGTGCCCTTAAGGCAGAAAAAATTGAGTTCTTACAGTGGGATGCCACCCTCCCACCCCATAACTTCTCCTAGCTCTTCACCTTGTTTTTAACCAGCCTTGGGATTGTAAATTTAAGAGGAGAGACCTGTGAGTGTTAAGCCTCTGCATAGTTTATTCTCCACCTCTCCCTGGGCAGTGCTGGATTGTGCCTATAGTTTTGTTTTGTTTTTTGTTTTTTCCCTAGTGCTCAACAATTCAATTTGGAGTCTTTGAGAAGATCCTAGTATAAACAGTGTTGAGCAAATACTCTTTCCAAAACCTGGACAGTCTCCTAGTTTGATTTCTCACCTATTCAATCCTAAATCTTATAGGGTTTTGCTGTTCAGTTAAAGAGTTTGCCATTTTGACACCTGGGATGTGAATTCAACAACCTATTAGGCTAAATGTGATTTTTTTACAAAAGCAATATGCAGGATTTCACCCTTCTCCTAGGAAAATGCAGGGAGGTCTGCAGAAATACAGTTCAGTGAATGAGGATGGCATTTAGAGCCTCACTTTTAAAGCCACATGAGACTATCGAAATGACTAAATCATTGGTTCTCAAGCTTATTTGATCAGGCCCCCCCTTCTTTGTGTGTCTAGTTGTTTATGCCCCCCAAGACTAGATAGATGCCAGACTAGCAACTTGCACAATCATAGCAGCTGTGAGCACTAATTATGTGCATAATTTCATGTATACTTTTCAGGTGCAATTGCGTGCCTGAATTTGAAAACAAAGACTTGCATGCCTGGAGCTTAACGTTTAGGTCAAGTGCCAGGAAGCTTGCATGGTTCAGAGTGCTACATAGTACTGAACTGGGACAGAGGGTCAGGTCGTAATTCCATTTTAAGCCTATCTTTGTATGGTCTGTTCTCTGAAATGCCCCTTCCTTCTGTGAATATGTATCTGGTTGTAGGTTTCAGATTAGCAGCCGTGTTAGTTTGTATTCGCAAAAAGAAAAGGAGTACTTGTGGCACCTTAGAGACTAACAAATTTATTTGAGCATAAGCTTTCGTGAGCTACAGCTTACTTCATCGGATGCATCCGATGAAGTGAGCAAGCTGTAGCTCACGAAAGCTTATGCTCAAATAAATTTGTTAGTCTCTAAGGTGCCACAAGTACTCCTTTTCTATCTGGTTGTAGTTTCTGTTGCTGTCTTTGGCAGTCCATTGCATACACTAATAGCCCTCCATATGCTCAAATAAATTTGTTAGTCTCTAAGGTGCAACAAGTGCTCCTTTTCTTTTTCTATATACTTGTGTTCCCCTGAACATCTGTAGCCTTATCAGTTTGTTTCTCTGCTTTTGAGCTTATCTTCTTCCTGAGTAGTTCAGTGGTGCTCCCACTATCTATACCTCTGGTCCTGATGGTCTCCTTTCTAGTAATACAAACCTTTTTTTCCTTTACCTTTCTTTATAGTTCTAACCCTGGAAATCTGTTGATTCCTCTGTACCTTCTGTATAGATTCATATTATCTGTGTCCAGAACTGTGTGTGCCAACCAATCATACGATATACAACTGATCCTAATGTACTGACTAAACTTTTAAAATTTTTTTAGACATTAGTGCATTGATATTGATAGTGCTATTAGCCAGGATGGGTAAGGAATGGTGTCCCTAGCCTCTGTTTGTCAGAGGGTGGAGATGGATGGCAGGAGAGAGATCACTTCATCATTACATGTTAGGTTCACTCCTCCTGGGGCACCTGGCATTGGCCACTGTTGGCAGACAGGATACTGGGCTGGATGGACCTTTGGTCTGGCCCAGTATGGCCATTCTTATGCTTGTATGTTTGATAGTAATTGTTCTTCGTTTTCAAAACACTACTTTTTGGGTCAACAAATGCAACCTTGACATAAATTACAAAAACAAAATTAATAACTAGCAGCTAACCTCATAACCGCCAACAAAACTCATCCCCACACAGAGCTCACTCCAGTCAAACCTCTTCCTTTGCAGAAGTCTCATTTAGTAATTGTGTGCCTCAGAGGTCAGCACGTAGGCTGTATTTTCGACCAAGAGGGGAACCTGATTGTTACATTATCTGGAGTGGCTCATGACCACGAGTGCCTACCTCAGGGTAGACTGTCAAAAACAAGACAGACATTCCAAGCTGGTGGTATGTTTATAGGTTGATTTCACCAACCCAGTAACAAGTGTGAACTTCTGGATCACGATATCGGTCTCCTCATGGAGTCACAAACAGACCCCTTATGTTCTCCAGTCTGTTTTGCCACCCAGGCAAGCTGGGCTTAGTGATAGATGGTCATTTATGCCAAAACATGCAGGTTGGTTCCAGTCCAAAGAGACCAGTCACATACCCAAGAACGTACATTAAAGACAACGTCTGTAGCCAATCCTGTAATAAACTAGATAAAGTTTATTAACAAAGGCTATGTCTACACTAGCACTTTTAGTCGGTAAAACTTTTGATGGTCCGGGGTGTGAAAAAAAAACACACCCCCAACTGACAAAGTTTCACCACCATAAGCGCGAGTGTGGACACTGCTCCGTTGGCAGGAGACACTCTCCTGCCGACATAGCTTCCGCTCGTTGGGGGTGGTTTAATTATGCCAACACAGGCTAGGTCTACACTATAGACTTTACAGTGGCACAGCTGTACCTCAGCAGCTGCACTGCTGTAAGGTCTCCTCCGTGTAGCAGCTCTATGCCAACAGGAGAGAGCTCTCCCACCTGCACAGTTAAACCACCCCCAATGAATGGCAGTAGCTATGTTGGCAGGACAGCATCTCCCACCGACACAGCGCTGTCCACGCTGGCGCTTTTGTTGGTGAAACTTATGACGGTCAGGGAAATGTTTTTTCACAGTGTAGTGTAGAAAAAGCCTAGTGTAGACAAAGCCTAAGAGAAAGTAGTTTACAAGTTAAAGCAAGCAATGGTACACACAAATGAATTACCATCTATGGTTCCTAAAGCTGACAGAGATGTATTAATCTGTCCATTCAAAATGTCTTTCAGGGAGAACCCAGGTTGACCCTGGGGACCTCTGCTTTAGTTTAGTGTCTCTGGTCGTGTGAGAGTTCAAAGAGATGAAAATATTCTTTATTGATTGAATCCCACATTAGCATTTCCATTATTTTGCTGTGGATTGATGTCAGGTTAGCAATACAGCCTGGGTCATTCCGCTTGTCCTTTTGGAGTATTGTTGCAATATTAGCGCTCTTCTGTTCTTCTGGAATTTCCCTGGTGTGGCAGGATTTGTTTGAAAATTAATAACTGGCCAGAGATCTCCTCATCCAACTCTCTTGGGATTCTTGGTGCAAGTTATCTGGCCCTTCTGATTTAAAAATGTTTATTCCTAGTAGATACTGTTTCACACACTTACACCTTCACCAGGCTCATCTGTGGTCGGCTGGTAGGACTAGTAAGACTGGTGGAGTGCTGAACCGGTCCTGGCTTGTGGCATAGCTGGACCCTATGCTGTATCTCCCCCCTCCTCCTCCCTGTTCATGAAAGGGGTCTCTGTCTTGGGCTCCTCTGAAACATCCATGGTGGTTACAAAATGTTGGCTGGGTCCCTGTCAAATACAGCGTGCAGCTCCTTGCAAAAGAAGTAGTCTGCAGCTCGGCATCAGATTGTTTGCCTCCACAGCATTGTGCTATGCCTGGCACAGGTCCTTTGTTTTCATAGATGATTAAGGTTGGAAGAGACCTCAGGAGGTCATCTAGTCCAACCCCCTGCTAAAAGCAGGACCAACCACAACTAAATCATCCAAGCCAGGGCTTTGTCAAGCTGGACCCTAAAAACCTCTAAGGATGGAGATTCCACCACCTCCCTAGGTAACCCATTCCAGTGCTTTACCACCCTCCTAGTGAAATAGTGTTTCCTGATATCCAACCTAAACCTCCTCCGCTGCAACTTGAGACCATTGCTCCGTGTTCTGTCATCTGCCACCACTGAGAACAGTCTAGATCCATCCTCTTTGGAACCCTCTTCAGGTAGTTGAAGGCTGCTATCAAATGCCCCCTCGTTCTTCTTTTCTGCAGATTAAATAAGCTCAGTACCCTAAGCCTCTCCTCATAAGTCATGTGTCCCAACCCCCTAATCATTTTTGTTGCCCTCTGCTGGACTCTCTCCAATTTGTCCACATCCCTTCTGTAGTGGGGGGCCCAAAACTGGACGCAATGCTTCAGATGTGGCCTCACCAGTTCCGAATAGAGGGGAATAATCACTTCCCTCAATCTGCTGGCAATGCTCCTACTAATGCCGCCCAATATGCCGTTAGCCTTCTTGGCAACAAGGGCACACTGTTGAGTCATATCCAGTTTTTCATCCACTGTTATCCCCAGGTCCTTTTCTGCAGAACTGCCGCTTAGCCAGTCGGTCCCCAGCCTGTAGCAGTGCATGGGATTCTTCCGTCCTAAGTGCAGGACTCCGCACTTGTCCTTGTTGAACCTCATCAGATTTCTTTTGGGCTAATCCTCCAATTTGTCTAGGTCACTCTGTACCCTATTCCTACCCTCCAGCCTATCTACCTGTTCCCCCAGCTTAGTGTAATCCGCGAACTTGCTGAGGGTGCAATCTATCCTATCATCCAGATCATTAATGAAGATGTTGAACAAAACCGGCCCCAGGACCGACCCCTGGGGCACGCCACTTGATACCAGCTGCCAACTAGACATCGAGCTGTTGATCACTACTCGTTGAGCCCACCATCTAGCCAGCTTTCTATCCACCTTATAGTCCATTCATCTAGCTCATACTTCTTTAGCTTGCTGGCAAGAATACTGTGGGAGACCGTATCAAAAGCTCTGCTTATGTCCAGATATATCTCATCCACCACTTTCTCCATATCCACAGAGCCAGTTATCTCATCATAGAAGGCAATCAGGTTGGTCAGGCATGACTTGCCCTTGGTGAATCCATGTTGGCTGTTCCTGATCACCTTCCTTTCCTCCAAGTGCTTCAAAATGGATTCCTTGAGGACCTACTTCATGATTTTTCCTGGGACTGAGGTGAGGCTGACTGGTCTGTAGTTCCCCGGATTCTCCTTCTTCCCTTTTTTAAAGATTGGGGGCACTATATTGGCCTTTTCCCAATAGTCCGGGACCTCCTCCAGTCACCACGAGTTTTCAAAGATAATGGCCAATGGCTGTTGCTGATCCACGTTTCACCCTTTTGCTTGCATCCCCCATGCAATCTTTTTGTAGATGTCCATGTTTCTACAGCTGATCTGTAGCTGTGCTTGCACAGCCTCTTCTCCCCACAGATCCAGGAGATCTAATACCGCCTTTTTACTTCAGGCAGGAGCGTGTCAAGTGCACAGAGCCAGAATGGTTGGTTGGGCAGTTGAACACCATCAGGGCAAGCTAGGTGAGGAGGGCAATCAGAAAAAGGCATTTAAAAAATAAGCAGGAGGTTTTAAGGGGGGTGGCAGCTTCCGGTCTTTATGACCCTTAGGCAAAGGAGTTTACAGTTGTGATCATAGTGGTCACTATCATAGGAACTGGGGCATTGTGGGACAACTGCTGGAGGACTACTAGGGTCAACAGAGGTCACAAAGTGCTATATTTGCACAACACCAACCTCAGTAGATTGACAACGTCTCTATGCCTTGTAGCGTGATGGTCTTATTCTGTCACAGTAATGGGGTGCTTACATCAGCTAGAGAAATTTGAATATAGAGATGCACAAATAGGTCAACAAAAGATCATGGAATCATAGAAGATTAGGGTTTGAAGAGACCTAAGGAGGTCATCTAGTCCAACCCCCTGCTCAAAGCAGAACCAAAGATGAAGTCTTTGAGTCAAAGATGACCTACATTGATCTAACTTTGTAGTGTAGACCAAGCCCTGGTGTCTAGAGTAGGCCACCCTCAAAGATTAGACTGGTGTTCAACATTACCTGAACATCTTTACCTGATATGGCGGTTACAGTCACAAAATGGAGTTCACAGTTTGACACAGACCTACCACCAATCTGTCACACTTGTCAGTACAGGGCCTGAGTATAGATTAGAGCTGGAAAGTTGCTGGCTCCTACTAGCTGGAGTACCTGGGTGTCCATTCCTGCCAGTATCACTTACACAGTAGACTTTTGAGAAGGATTGTTAAGAACAGCTTTTCTACTCAGTAGTGCTGGTGAAATGTAGGGAAGCACAAGAGCTTCATTAGAATGCTAGGATTAACACCTGACTCTTGAGGAAAAGTATATTCAATTTCTAAAGACCTTACCTGCTCAAAGCTGTCTTACGTCTTACTCCAACAGCACAGTACCCCCCAGCAATGAAATTCCATCTACAGAGTTGGTGCCTATCACTATAGTATCCAGATATTTCCAAAAGATAACCGTGGGACTATCGTCTTTGTTGGGGAGAATAATAGCAGCAATATAACATAGGTAATTTCTATGAGGATCTACTGTCCAGTTAACAGGAGTTTTGTATTCAGTACACCCATTAAAAGTATAATGAATGTTTTTCACTTGTGAGAATTTTTGTGTAGAATTTCTATTTCCCGGGGCTTTTAAATTCTGAATCAAAATTCTGTGCTGAAACTGGGAACACAGATTCTATGCTGTGGGAGGCTAGTAGGTTTAAATTCATTGTTTTTTTTTTTTTTTAAATGGGAGTTTTCTGTAAGAGAAAAATGACTAACAATCTGTATGAGAGATTTTTGCAGCTTGTTGCAACCTGCCTGCATTCACTGGGTGAAATGGATCTTCCCTTCCTTGCAATAATTTCCTGAAGGATACTGAGCTGTGTGGGCAAGGCGGGACAGACACTGTCAGGCTATGAGGGATGTGGTGTTGCTAATGATGATGTTTCTCTGCTAGAATTATTTCTAACTTTCTATGAACCATATAAAGTGTTTTGTAAAATCTGCACTTGTCAATGCCAGGCCTCTTGATATATGTAAAGAGAGCAAGTGTCCTGATGTAACACAGCTCTGTGACAGTTATAGATTCCAAGGCCAGAAGGAACCATTCTGATCATCTGCTCTGACCTCCTGTAAAACACAGGCCATAGAACTTCGCTGAAAATGTTCCTAGAGCACATCTCTTAGGCCTTGTCTACACTTGCAAGTTAGAGCGCATTAAATCATCCCCGGGTGCCCTAATTCCTGAGTTCACACTGGCAAGGCACTTAGAGCGCCTGAACTCAACGGCTGGAGTGCCCCTGATAATCCACCTCCACGAGAAGCATAGAGCTTTCTGCGCCCCGCCTGGAGCACTGGGGTGTCAGTTTGGACGAGGTATTGCATTACCGTGCTGTGATTAGCCTCCGGAAACATCCCATAATCCCTTGAAGTCAAATAGCTACTCTCGTTGTTTTGAACTCAGCTGCAGGCATGCGGATATCCCCTTTCAAAGCTCTGTTTCTGACAGCCGGCATGCTTCTCTGCTCCAGGAGACAGTGAACCATTACTGTGGAATGCTCCTGCTGCAGAGGCAGCTGTGCGCGGGTATTTGAGTGTGTGAGAGAGAGGCCGGGGGGTGGGGGGGTCGGGTCTTATGTGGTTTCCCCTTTAAAAAAAAAAAAAAAAAAAAAAGGAGCACTCCTTTTCTTTTTGCAGATTCAGACTAACACGGCTGCTACTCTGAAACCTGTGGTTTCCCCTGCCACTGTCTGAACTTACAAGACAGCATGCTGATGCACTCTCGGCCGCCCCAAAACATACTGTCTTCCCCCCAAATACACACGACACACTCCCTGTCACACTCCATCCCCCCCATTTGAAAAGCAGCTGGCAATCTAGTCGGATGCCCTGGCATTGCAGGAGTCCCTGGTGTCTCTGTGGCGTTGCAAGAGCTGCTAATGTGGCCACGCCACTGCACTTGCAGCTAACAATGTGAACATACGGCAGCGCTGTCTCTGCTGCTGTCTCTGAGGGCTGATTTAACTCCCAGCGCTCTACATATGCCAGTGTGGACTAGCCTTAGATAAACATCCAGTGTTTGATTTAAGAATTGGCTGTGAAGGAAAATCCACCATGACCCTTGGTAAATAGTTCCAATGGTTAATTATCCTCTGTTAAAAAATGTGTGCATTATTTCCAGACTTATGCCTTATTTCCGGTGACAGAAACTGCAGCCAGGGAGTTATTCCTCATCCACAAAGAGACCGTTATCTCAGGCAAGACAGTTGGGTACAGCCGCAGATGTGTGAGGCAGGAGGAGGAGAGTGAGGAAGAACATCAGCTGTTAGAGAAAGAGCAACTGATCCCTGCTGCTGTCTCCGCATCGTCCCCAAATGAGGCAGTGAATCCATCCACCTTTGTCTCAGTTGTTGAATTTCAAGGTATTCTAGGAGCATGATGGAAACTTTGGATATATCCTTGGAAGTAGTCCAAGAAAAGCAGTACAAACTCTTGGCTATTCTATATCCTTCTGTACCAGGGCAGCTCACCGGGCTCATTAATAAATGTCTAGTGGAGCGTGCAAAAAATGTGGCCCATACCTGTATCTGGCTAAAAGACCTATCTGGCTTCAAGACTAAGCTTGATAAGTTTATGGAGGAGATGGTATGATTCGATAGCCTAATTTTGGCAATTAATTGATCTTCGACTATTAGCGGTAGATATGCCCAATGGCCTATGATGGGGTGGGATCTGAGTTACTATAGAGAATTCTTTCCTGGGTGTCTGGCTGATGAGTCTTGCCCACATGCTCCGGGTTTAGCTGATTGCCATATTTGGGGTCGGGAAGGAATTTTCCCCCAGGGCAGATTGGCAGAGGCCCTGGGGGTTTTTCATCTTCCTCTGCAGCGTGGAGCATGGGTCACTTGCTGGAGGATTCTCTGCACCTTGAAGTCTTTAAACCACGATTTGAGGACTTCAGTAGCTCAGACATAAGTTGGGGTTTGTTACAGGAGTGGGTGGATGAGATTCCATGGCCTATGTTGTGCAGGAGGTCAGACTAGATGATTATAATGGTCACTTCTGACCTTAAACTCTATGATCAGTCGTGGCCATGTCAAAAAGAACTGATAGGAGGTACCCAGGTCCCTGCTAAGGGATTTGACTATTTTTATTCACATCCAGCACCATTTGCATCTTCAGCTGGTTTTTCAGTTCAGGAGAGTGATTCTGGCCTCTCTAATTCCCTACGTTAGATCTTCAGGACTGATTTGCAGCTCTTCACCTCCAGAATGCCTATTTCCATATGTCCCTCCTTCCAGCCCATAGGAAATACCTCAGATTCCTGGTAGGAACAGTCCCCTGCCAGTACAGGGTCCTGCCTTTTGGTCTTTCTACAGCATCCAGGGGATTAATAAAATGCTTGGTGCGGGTATAG
This sequence comes from Dermochelys coriacea, assembly GCF_009764565.3. Lineage (NCBI taxonomy): Eukaryota > Metazoa > Chordata > Testudines > Dermochelyidae > Dermochelys > Dermochelys coriacea. The sequence continues at coordinate 830,858 of NC_050069.1, read as the reverse complement.
CAGCTCCTCTAAGGAGACACAGAATCCAGGTTGTATCCTTACTTTAATGACTGGCTGATTCTTGGAAGATCACCCAACAGGTGACCAGTTGTATTCAAGTAATTCTAAAACCCAAGTTGTGCTTTTGGCCTTTACTACATCCCCTGTCAATAGGTTCCACAGGTTGACTCTGCATTGTGTGAAGAAGTACTTCCTTATGTTAGTTTTAAACCAGCTGCCTATTAATTTCATTGGGTGACCCCGGCTCTTATGTTATGTGAAGGGGTAAATAACACTTCCTTACTCACTTTCTCCACACTATTCATGATTTTATAGACTTCTGTCAAATCCCCCCTTAGTCATCTCTTTTCTAAGATGAAATGTTCCAGTCTTTTTAATCTCTTCTCATATGGAAGCTGTTCTATCCCCTCCAATCATTTTGTTTCCCTTCTCTATACTTCTTCCAATTCCAATATATCTTTCTTGACGGGGTGACCAGAACTGCACGCAGTTTCCAAGCTGTGGGCGAACCAGGGATTGTTATAGTGGCAATAGGATATTTTCTCTTTTTTATTATCTGTCCCTTTCCTAATAGTGCCTAATGCTCTTTTCACTGTCCCTGCACATTGAGTGGATGTTTTCGGGGAACTATCCATGATGACTCCAAGATCTCTTTCTTGAGTGGTAACAGCTAATTTAAACCCCATTGTTTTGTATGTATAGTTGGGATTATGTTTTCCAGTGTGCATTACTTTACATTTATCAAGATTGAATGTCATCTGCCATTTTGTTGCCCAGTCACCCAGCTTTGTGAGATCCCTCTGTAACTCTTTAACTCATGAGGGAATTCTGCACCAAAAAAATATGCGCACAGTATTTTAAAATTCTGCAAATTATATTTGTCAATAAATAAATGTGGCTCCAGCATGGCAGTGGGGAGCACAGGGCACTGGCTGCACTGAGGTGGGAGATCACCCTGAAGCCCCCACCTACCCCGGTACAAGGACTTGGCGGTGAGACTCCACCTGATGCTGACACAGTGCAAGAGCTGACCCTGACCCAGAAACCCCCCAGGGCCATGCCCCTCTGCGCCAGGTGTGTGCGGGGAAGGCTCAGCCCAGCAGGATTCAAGTGTGGAGGGGCTTAGTGTGGGGTGATCCAGGTGTGGGGTGAGAGGTTTCTGTGTGGGGCAATGTGTGTGTGGGCGGCTCAGTGGGAGATCATAGAATATCAGGGTTGGAAGGGACCTCACCACTGACAATGATTTTTGATGCACCACAGATCCAGGAGAAGTGTAGAGAAGAACACCAGCCATTGTTTGTCATTTATTGACCTAACTAAAGCTTTGATTCCATCAATCATGAAGCCTTATGAAAGGTGCTGTCTAGGTTCGGTTGTCCATTATTCATGTCACAGTTAGTAATTCTGCAATTTCATATTTGAATTCCTTCAGAACTCCTGGGTGAATCCCGTCTGGTCCTGGTGACTTATTACTGTTTTATCAGTTGTTCCAAAACTACTTCTGTTTATACCTCAAGCTGGAATAGTTCCTCAGATTTGTCACCTAAAAAGAATTACTAAGGGTGTGGGAAACTCCCTCGCATCCTCTACAGTGAAGACTGTTACAGAGAATTCATTTAGCTTCTCTGCAACCATCTTGTCTTCCTTCAGTGCTCCTTTAGCACCTGGATCGACCAGTGGCTCCATTGATTGTTTGACAGGCTTCCTGCATCTGATGTTCTTAAAAAAAAATTGCTGTTAGTTTTTGTGATTTTTGTTAGTGGCTCTTCAAATTCCTTTTTGGCCTGCCTAAGTATACTTTTACATGCGACTTGCCAGATTGTGTTCCATTCCATTTTTCTCAGTAGGATTTGACTTCCTTTTTTTAAAAGCTGTCTTTTTGTCTCTAACCACCTCCTTTATTTTGTTGTTTAGCTATGGTGGCATTTTTTTGCTCCTCTTACTGATTTTTTTTTCATTTGGAGTATACATATAGTTTGAGCCTCTACTATGGTGTTTTTAAAAAGTTTCCATGCAGCTTGTAGGCATTTCATTCTTGTTTCTGTTTAACTAGCCTCCTCATTTTTGTGTAGTTCCCCTTTTGAAGTTAAATGCTACTGTGATGGGTTTCTTTCATATTTTCCCCCTACAATCATGTTAAATTTTAAATACATTATGGTCACTTTTATCCAGCGGATATTCACATCTGGGACCAGATCCTGTTTGCCAGTTAAGACTAAACCAAGAATTGTCTCTCCCCTTGGGGGTTCCAGGACTAGCTGCTCCAAAAAGGAGTCATTAATGGTGTTTAGAAATTTTATCTCTGCATCTTATCCTTAGGTGACATGTTCTAAGTGACTGTGTGGGTTGTTGAAGTCCCACATTATTATGGGTTATTTTCCACCCACAGAGTCAAGACCATGCAGGTCTGTGCTTCCATGACACATAAGACTTGAGTTTTTATTTTATTAAGGCAACACTGCACCCTACACATCTTTCTAAGGTCTGGTCTGCACTAGGAAATTTAGGTTGGCATAACTAAGGGTATGTCTACACTGCCCACCTTACAGCATGGCTGTGGCAGCGCTGTGACTTGGGCAATGTAGTTACACTTTATTACTGGGGGAGAGCTCTCCTGGTGATTTAAAAAAAAACCCACCCCGAAGTGCTGAAAGTGGCAGTGTAGACACATCCTAAGTGTCTCATGGCTGTGAAAAATCTTCCTCTGAATGACGCAGTTAAAGCACTCTAACCTCCAGTGTTGATGGCACTAGATCAATAGAGTATCAGGGCGTAGCCGTGTTAGTCTGTATCTACAAAAACAACAAGAAGTCTGACAGATGGCACCGTAAAGACTAACAGATTTATTTGGGCATAAGCTTTCGTGGGTAAAAAACCTACTTCTTCGGATGCATGGACGGAAGATTACAGATGCAGGCATTATTATACTGACACATGAAGAGGAGGGAGTTACCTCACAAGTGGAGAACCAGTGTTGACACTGGTGTCAGTGAAACTGGGGTCCAAGGGCACTCCAGGGGGGTCTAAGGGCCCTGCTGAGAAACTCCTCCCCCTCCGTCCCAGCACTCTGGGGAACATGGTTCCTACCTGCCCTGGCTCCGCACCGCTCCTGGAAGCAGCCAGCACGTCCCTGCAACCCCTGGGAGGGAGGGGGTTTCCACGCACTGCCTCTGCCTCGAGCGGCAACTCCCCCACCCCGCCTAAGAGCCGTTGCCAGAGGGATGTGCTGGTCGTTTTTGGGAGCTGTCCAAGGTAAGCGCCACCACCCCCTCCTGCACCCCTGCCCAGAGCCTGCACCCAAATGCCCTCCCTGAGCCTGCACCCGACCCCCTTCTGTACCTTAACCCCCTTCCCCAGCCTGGTGAAAGTGAGCGAGGGTGCGGAACAGTGAGCAAGGGAGGGAGGGGGGGATGGAGTGGGTGGGGCGGGGCCTTGTGGAAGGGGATGGGGCAAGGCTGAGCGGGGGGGGTCCTCGGGTTGCTTAAGTTTGAGAACCACTGGTGTAGACAATCCCTGATCTGCTAACTCTTCATGCTGTTCACTATTTATTTGGTTTGTTTGATTAAAGCAAAATGACTTTTTACTGCCATCTCTCCCAGAAATGTCCAGAGAATCACTTACTTCTCTAATGCTCATCCTTAAGCTGGTATAAGAGTCCCCATATCTCCATAATGAAGGTCCTTTAACTCTCTTCCAGCCATAGTGTTTGCAAACTATTCTTCTCCGCTTATATTCCCCAAAGTTTTTGGAAATGAGGCACTGAAGATACTCAGCTATGCCCCTTGGTCACTCAGTTCTGTGCTCTATTGTCTGCCTTCTCTATTACCAGAGAGAACTTTTGTACAAAATCCCTCTTCTGTTTGCATTACCTTGTGGCAGCATTTTCTGGAATGACTGTTTTATAGATTCATAGATACTAAGGTCAGAAGGGACCATTCTGATCATCTAGTCCGACCTCCTGCACAGCGCAGGCCACAGAATCTCACCCACCCACTCCTATGAAAAACCTCACCCATGTCTGAGCTATTGAAGTCCTTAAATCATGGTTCAAAGACTTCAAGGAGCAGAGAAGCCTCCCTCAAGTCAACCATGCCCCATGCTACAGAGGAAGGCGAAAAACCTCCAGGGCCTCTCCAATCTGCCCTGGAGGAAAATTCCTTCCCGACGCCAAATACGGCGATCAGCTAAACCCTGAGCATATGGGCAAGATTCACCAGCCAGATACTACAGAAAATTCTTTCCTGGGTAACTCAGATCCCATCCATCTAATATCCCATCTCAGGGGATTAGTCCTATTTACCCTGAATATTTAAAGATCAATTACTTACCAAAATCCCATTATCCCATCATACCATCTCCTCCATAAACTTATCGAGTAGAATCTTAAAACCAGATAGATCTTTTGCCCCCACTGCTTCCCTTGGAAGGCTATTCCAAAACTTCACTCCTCTGATGGTTAGAAACCTTCGTCTGATTTCAAGTCTAAACTTCCTGGTGGCCAGTTTATACCCATTTGTTCTTGTGTCCACATTGGTGCTGAGCTGAAATAATTCCTCTCCCTCTCCTGTATTTATCCCTCTGATCTATTTATAGAGAGCAATCATATCTCCCCTCAACCTTCTTTTAGTTAGGCTAAACAAGCCCAGCTCCTTAAGTCTCCTTTCATAAGCCAAGTTTTCCATTCCTCGGATCATCCTAGTAGCCCTTCTCTGTACCTGCTCCAGTTTGAATTCATCCTTTTTAAACATGGGAGACCAGAACTGCACACAGTATTCTAGGTGAGGTCTCACCAGTGCCTTGTATAACGGTACTAAAACCTCCTTATCCCTACTGGAAATGCCTCTCCTGATGCATCCCAAAACCGCATTAGCTTTTTTCACAGCCATATCACATTGGCAGCTCATAGTCATCCTATGATCAACCAATACTCCAAGGTCCTTCTCCTCTTCCGTTACTTCTAATTGATGCGTCCCCAATTTATAACTAAAATTCTTGTTATTAATCCTTAAATGCATAACCTTACACTTCTCATTATTAAATTTCATCCTATTACTATTACTCCAGTTTACAAGGTCATCCAGATCCTCCTGTATGATATCCCGATCCTTCTCCGAATTGGCAATACCTCCCAGCTTTGTATCATCTGCAAACTGTATTAGCACACTCCCACTTTTTGTGCCAAGGTCAGTAATAAAAAGATTAAATAAGATTGGTCCCAAAACCGATCCCTGAGGAACTCCACTGGTAACCTCCCTCCAACCTGACATATCTAAAAAATCTGTTACCTTTTCAAAAAAGGAGATTAGGTTGGTTTGGCACGATCTACCTTTTGTAAAACCATGTTGTATTTTGTCCCATTTACCATTGACTTCAATGTCCTTAACTAATTTCTCCTTCAAAATTTTTTCCAGGACCTTGCATACTACAGATGTCAAACTAACTGGCCTGTAGTTACCTGGATCACTTTTTTTTCCTTTCTTAAAAATAGGAACTGTATTAGCAATTCTCCTATCATTAGGTACTATTCCTGAGTTTACAGATTCATTAAAAATTCTTGCTAATGGGCTTGCAATTTCAGGTGCCAATTCCTTTAATATTCTTGGATGAAGATTATCTGGGCCCCCCGATTTAGTCCCATTAAGCCGTTTCAGTTTCGCTTCTACCTCAGATATGGTAATATCTTCCTCCATATCCTCATTCCCATTTGTCATGTTACCATTATCCCCAAGATCCTCTTTAGCCTTATTAAAGACTGAGGCAAAGTATTTGTTTAGATATTGGGCCATGCCTAGATTATCTTTAACCTCCACTCCATCCTCAGTGTTAAGCGGCCCCACTTCTTCTTTCTTAGTTTTCTTCTTATTTATATGGCTATAGAACCTTTTACTATTGGTTTTAATTCCATTTGCAAGGTCCAACTCTACTCGACTTTTAACCTGTCTCACTTTATCCCTACATGTTCTGACCTCAATTAGGTAGCTTTCCTTGCTGATCCCTCCCATCTTCCACTCCCTGTATGCTTTCTGCTTCTTCTTAATCACCTCTCTAAGATGCTTGCTCATCCAGCTTGGTCTACAACTCCTTCCTATGAATTTTTTCCCCTTTCTTGCGATAGAGGCTTCTGATAGCTTCTGCAGTTTTGATTTAAAGTAATCTCAGGCCTCCTCTACCTTTAGATCCATAAGTTCTTCAGTCCAATCCACTTCCCTAACTAATTTCCTTAATTTTTGAAAGTCAGCCCTTTTGAAATCAAAAACCCTAGTTGCAGATTTACTTTTGTTAATCCTTCCATTTAGTTTGAACTGAATTAGCTCATGATCACTTGAGCCAAGATTGTCCCCTACAACCATTTCTTCTATGAGGTCCTCGCTACTCATCAAAATTAAATCTAAAATGGCATCCCCTCTAGTCGGTTTAGAAACTACCAGTTCTGTTTGCATTACCTTGTGGCAGCATTTTCTGGAATGACTGTTCTAGCAGCTTCTACGTAGCTTCTATGTAGGTTTGCCTCTTGGAGAGGTTAGATTCTTGCACTTCAACCTCTCCTACCTGCTTGCCAAATTGACATCCCCAGACCAGGGATGGCTTAAAACATTTTATTAAATTTAGAATGAACAAAATTAAAAGCTCAAACACTTTCATAGTTCTTATACAAGGCCCACTGTGGCTGAGTCTTTCTGGAGCATACTATGTTTTGCTGCTGCAACTATGCTCTGTTCCCAACAGCTATGATCCCTTTTGACCTCTTCAGCTCAGCTCCAGTCCTTAAAGGGATAAGCTGCAGATAAATGTAACCTTGGCATTCCCTTATGAGTTACCCAAGTTCACAGCAATACTAGTAAAAGCTGAGTGGACTGATGACAGGAGTGAAATTTACTTGGGCATGATACTGTCGTTCCTCAGAAAATTACAGCTATTACAGAATGAAGTGGAGGTCCTTCTCCGCAGCATGGGCTACCACAATTATATTTTGATCAGAAAGGTTGCAGAGTATCAGAAAAGGCATCCATAATAAAGAGCCCCATTCCAAAACTGGTGAAAGATCCACTTTGACTAATGTGGTGACAAGATGCTGTTGTCAATCAACAGTAACATAGAGTTATGAGAATTGCAGAAAATATTTAAACTTTCCACCATAATTAATCCAGTCTACACAAAGAAAGTATTATAGTTCCTTGGAAAAAGAAGGCTGAAGGAAATGTCAGATACTAGAACATTTTTAGTCATCCTGCCCTTTTAAATTAGTCATAGCAAACCTCAAATTATTGACCAAGTGAAATGAAGCCTTAGAGTCAAATCATTGCTTTTCTCTGTCTATACATACATAACACAATAACTTCTGAAAACTGCAGCTGACCAATTGCAAAATTTTGGGGAATGTTTTAGGTATCACAATGGGCATAGTTCTGTTTAGAATCATAGAATATTAGGGTTGGAAGAGACCTCAGGAGGTCATCTAGTCCAATTCTCTGCTCAAAGCAGGACCGACACCAGCTAAATCATCCCAGCCAAGGCTTTGTCAAGCCAGGCCTTAAAAACCTCTAAGGATGGAGATTCCACAACCTCCCTACGTAACCCATTCCAGTCCTTCACCACCCTCCTAGTAAAATAGTGTTTTCTAGTATCGAACCTAGACCTCACCCACTGTAACTTGAAACCATTGCTTCTTGTTCTGTCATCTGCCACCACTGAGAACAGCCTAGCTCCATCATCTTTACAACCTCCCTTCAGGTAGCTGAAGGCTGCTGTCAAATCCCCCCTCACTCTTCTTTTCTGCAAACTAAACAATCCCAGTTCCCTCAGCCTCTCCTTGTAAGTCATGTGCCCCAGCCCCTTATCATTTTTGTGGCTCTCTGCTGGAGTCTCTCCAATTTGTCCACATCCCTTCTGTAGTGGGGGGACCAAAACTGGACACAATACTCCAGGTGTGGCCTCACTGGTGCTGAATAGAGGGGAGTAATCACTTTCCTCGATCTGCTGGCAATGCTCATACTGATGCAGCCCAATATGCCATTAGCCTTCTTGGCAACAAGGGCACACTGCTGACTCGTATCCAGCATCTCGTCCACTAATCCCCTAGGTCCTTTTCTGCAGAACTGCTGTTTTGCCAGTCGGTCCCCAGCCTGTTGCAGTGCATGGGATTCTTCCTTCCTAAATGCAAGACTCTGCACTTGCCTTTGTTGAATCTCATCAGATTTCTTTTGGGCCAATCCTCCAATTTGTCTAGGTCACTCTGTACCCTATTCCTACCCTCCAGCCTATCTACCTGTTCCCTCAGCTTAGTGTCATCTGCAAACTTGCTCATTTTGATGAAAAATGGAAATGCTGGATTTCCACAAACATCAGGTCCTGAAGCTTTGGCACCCTTTGCTGCTGCCTACACATTGTACAGGCAGCATCTTACTCAAGAATTGTGCACTTTGTTGCTTACAAAGGCTGAGCTGTATATCCAGCCAGGACCCTCACTTCAACTGGGACAAGCCTCCCCCAGCCAGGTGGTATTTGCACTTGAAAAGTCTGATAACAAACAGCTCTGACTAAATGAGGAACCACATGTGTGACCCTCTAGTATTCCCCCTCCCCCCACACACACTGCTATAGAAAAATCAAGCAGTGCACAAACTAAAAGACATTTGAAATGAGATTAACCCAAAAAGCAGAATTTTTGTCAACATTTTTCACCCCCATCAAAATGAAAATTCAATTACTACACCATCACCAAAATATTGCTGTGCTACATTAGGGCCACAGGTAGAATTTGTTGTGCAAAATTGGGGTCATTTGATCACTGGGTTCCCAATATATTGCATGCGTGCCAACACCACAAGCTATGAGCTTTTAATTTTCAAAATGCTCTTAAATCCATGTGTTTAGCAAGGTTATATTGAATTTTGATATTCCACAGCAAGGGCGGGGGCTGGGCTGAGGAAACCTCAGGAAAGGGGGAAGCTCATGGAGATGAATGGATCTGTTAGCAGTGAGTCAATTCATAGAGGGAAATCGGTTAGTGATGAAAATGTTCTAAATTCAGCCTAAACAAGTATGCCAAAGTCAAGTCCACCAGAGTCAGGATGCGTGGAAGCCCCTAGTCTAGGTTGAGAAGTTGTGACCAGTGTTTAGTCAAATGTGTCTTGAAATGGTTTAGATGTTAAACCTCCTGTCACGGTTCAGGGAAACTGCACCTGTATTTTCCCTCAAAGGTTCAGCAAGGGCATCCACTCTCAGGCTTCAACTCCCTAGCTGTTGCCTTTTTGAGTGGAGACCCGTGTATGTCTAGCCCTTTTGAGTGTATTTCCAGGCTGTCCAGTTCCCTGCCTTCACTGTTATTCCCAGCAAAGGTTTCAGAGTAGCAGCCGTGTTAGTCTGTATTCGCAAAAAGAAAAGGAGTACTTGTGGCACCTTAGAGACTAACAAATTTATTAGAGCATAAGCTTTCGTGAGCTACAGCTCACTTCATCGGAAAAGTTTTCCACCAAATGCATCCGATGAAGTGAGCTGTAGCTCACAAAAGCTTATGCTCTAATAAATTTGTTAGTCTCTAAGGTGCCACAAGTACTCCTTTTCTTTATTCCCAGCAAAGGCAGTCTGCCTGAACAGGCCTGTCCGCTTTCTCTCCAGGGACAATAACAGGTGTCATTGCTGCAGTTATAATGTACCACACAGCACTTCCTTTGTGAGCCTACTCTATTCTTACAGTAAAAAAGCATTACAGAAAAAGCATGTTCAGAATAATAAAGGAACCTACCTACTTGCATGGTAGTAAGTTTACCAGAGTCCACCCCACTCTAACATGGATTCTGACAGGAACAGTCCTTCAGACCTTCCACCCAAGGGGGGATTCCTTGTGGTTACAAGTTCATCATAACTTCAGCTGAGAACAAGCACACGGTCTTATGGGGTCTCAATAATCCAAGCCTTACCATCCCTTCAAGGGATTGGAACCTTCTGTGGACTAGAAATCCTGTCCGTTTGCTGGATCAGGAAGAAGGCCGTGAGCCAGTTTAAAAAACGGGTTATTTATCTAAAAATCCTTTCTTTGTCTGTCAGTCTCTGGAAATCCAGTTTGAACTAGTATATGTGTACCTGTGGGGGGGAAGAGGAGAGGAGGACTATGTTCAAATGTTGATAATGGAGAAGTACATTAGCATCCCCCTCACTACTACTGTGTGGTCCGATGAAGTGAGCTGTAGCTCACGAAAGCTTATGCTCTAATAAATTTGTTAGTCTCTAAGGTGCCACAAGTACTCGTTTTCTTTTTGCGAATACAGACTAACACAGCTACTACTCTGAAACCTGCCTCCAGTACAGAGACTCTCAGTTACTTGCTGCAGAGTAGCAACTGACTGTTTTCTGTTGTTGCTGTAGAAGGGAGAGGTTTTGGGGTGGGATATAATTATCTGCCGCTTTCTATCCTCTTTGTCAGTTGGTGCATCTGTGATGTCTCTTGTTTCAGTGCATCTTTCCTGGCATGCAGACCTTTGCTGACTGTTATGGTATGCTCTGAGACTATCATGTTCGCTGCAGTTAATTAGGAGGACTCTTCAAAAACGTTTACTGCAATTATCTTTTATGAGACCTTGGTTTCTTATTCAACTGCAAAGGACCAAAACACACATTCTCCTCTGAGAAGGATTCTTAGTTGTTTAGGCAGAATTCTCAGGAAGATGCTGCTTTCTCCCTTTGAATTTAATTGATACATCCTGCTATTTTAAAAGTGACTTTTCTGGTTACTCTAGTGAAAGGTTTCAGAGTAGCAGCCGTGTTAGTCAGTCTGTATCCGCAAAAAGAACAGGAGTACTTGTGGCACCTTAGAGACTAACAAATTTATTTGAGCATAAGCTTTCGTGGGCTTCAGCCCACTTTATTGGATGCATAGAATGGAACATATAGTAAGAATGAATACACAGACACACACACACAGACAGAAGGGGGAAGTTTCCATACAAACTGTAAGAAGCTAATTAGTTAAGACGAGCTATTATCAACAGGAGAAAAAAACTTTTTTGTAGTGATGATCAAGATGGCCCATTTAGACAGTTGACAAGAAGGTGTGAGGATATTTAACATGGGGAAATGGTCAATATGTGTAATGACCCAGCCACTCCCAGTCTCTATTCAAACCCAAGTTAATGGTATTTAGTTTGCATATTAATTTAAGCTCAGCAGTTTCTCATTGGAGTCTGTTTTTTAAGCTTTTCTGTTGCAAAATTGCCACCTTTAAGTCTTTTACTGAGTGGCCAGAGAGGTTGAAGTGTTATACTGGTTTTTGAATGTTATGATTCCTGATGTCAGATTTGTGTCCATTTATTCTTTTGCGTAGAGATTGTCTGGTTTGGCCAGTGTATATGGCAGAGAGGCATTGCTGGCACATGATGGCATATACCACATTGGTAGATGTGCAGGTGAACCAGCCTCTGATATTGTGGCTGATGTGATTAGGCCCTATGATGGTGTCACTTGAATAAATATGTGGACAGAGTTGGCATTGGGCTTTGTTGGAAGGATAGGTTCCTGGATTAGTGTTTTTGTTGTTTCAGAGTAGCAGCCGTGTTAGTCTGTATTCGCAAAAAGAAAAGGAGTACCCGTGGCACCTTAGAGACTAACAAATTTATTAGAGAATAAGCTTTCGTGAGCTACAGCTCACTTCATCGGATGCATTTAAATGCATCCGATGAAGTGAGCTGTAGCTCACGAAAGCTTATGCTCTAATAAATTTGTTAGTCTCTAAGGTGCCACGGGTACTCCTTTTTTTTTGTTTTTGTTGTGTGGTTGCCGGAGAGTATTTGCTTCAGATTGGGGGGCTGTCTGTAAGCGAGGACTGGTCTGTCTCCCAAGATCTGTGAGAGTGAGGGATCATTTTTCAGAATAGGTTGTAGATCTTTGATGATGCACTGGAGAGGTTTTAGTTGGGGGCTGAAGGTGACAGCTGGTGGCGTTCTGTAATTTTCTTTGTGAGACCTGTCCTGTAGTAGGTGACTTCTGGGTGCTCTTCTGTCTCTGTCAATCTGTTTTTTCACTTCAGCAGGTGAGTATTGTAGTTTTAAGAATACTTGATAGAGATCTTGTAGGTGTTTGTCTCTGTCTGAGGGATTGGAGCAAATGCGGTTGTATCTTAGAGCTTGGCTGTAGACAATGGATCATGTGGTGTGTCCTGGATGGAAGCTGGAGGTATGTAGGTAAGTATAGCGGTCAGTAGGTTTCCAATATAGGGTGGTGGTTATGTGACCATCACTTATTAGCACAGTAGTGCCAAGGAAATAGACCACTTGTCTGGATTGGTCTAGGCTGAGGTTGATGGTGGGATGGTAATTGTTGAAATCCTGGTGGAATTCCTCAAGGGCTTCTTTTCCATGGGTCCAGGTGATGAAGATGTCATCGATGTAGCGCAAGTAGAGTAGGGGCGTTAGGGGACGAGAGCTAAGGAAGTGTTCTAAGTCAGCCATAAAATGTTGGCATACTGTGGGGCCATGCGGATACCCATAGCAGTGCCGTTGACTTGAAGGTATATATTGTCCCCAAATGTGAAATACTGGAAGGTTGCTTGGGATGTGTTGCTTTCTGACATATTGAACTGGTGCTGCTGGCTTATCATAGAGAGAGTTCATCTGTTTAATTTCTTTCTCTGGAGAATGCAGAGAGCAGAGGCCTGCAGAAGTTAAGGTGGTTCCTTCTCGACTGTGAAAGAAGTAAAAAGGTGCCTTTGTAGAGCTTCTGGTATAGAATAAGTCCTGTCTGGCATGTTTCCCTCTGAACATTCAAATATATAGTATAGAGTTTTTTCTGTCTGCAAGCATAAATTCCCATCTTTGACAATGTTGCCCCAGTCTCATAAGAATGGCCATACTGAATCAGACCAATGGTCCATCTAGTCCAGTATTCCGTCTCTGACAGTGGCCAGTACCAAATGCTTCAGAGGTAATGAAATGAACAGGGCAATTTTGAGAGATTCATCCTCTGTTGTCTAGTCTCATTTCTGGCAATTGGAGGTCTAGGGTAGGGGTGGGCAAACTTTGGCCCACGAGCCGTTTTAAGCTGGCCTGCGAGCTGCACCATGCAGCACAGCCCCACTCTGGCTGGGCCGCTGGATTGGGGCCGCACCATGCGGCTCCCGGAAGCCCCGGCATGGCCCTGCTCCAGCTCCTACACACTCCAATGGTAGTTGCAGGGGCAGTGTCCGCAGATGGGGCAGCGCACAGAAGCGCCTGGCTGTGCCTCCGCATAGGAGCCGGAAAAAGGACATGCCACTGCTTCCGGGAGCCGCTTGAGATAAGCGCTGCTTGGAGCTTGCACCCCTGAGCCTGTCTCTTCCCATGCCTCAGCCCTGACCCCCCTCCTGCTCTCCAAACCCCTCAATCCCAGCCCGGAGCACCCTCCTGCACCCCAAATCCCTCATCCCTACCCCTGAGCCCACACCCCCACCCCAATTTTGTGACCCCATTCATGGCCCACCATACAATTTCTATTTCCCGATGTCACCCTCTGGCCAAAATATTTGCCCACTCCTGGTCTAGGGACACCCGGAGCATGAGTTTGCATCCCTGACCATCTTGGCTAATAGGTCCATCATGGAGGATAGGTCTATCCTCCATGAACTTATCTAATTCTTTTTTGAACCCAGTTGTATTTTTGGCCTTCACAACATCCCCTGGCAGAGAGTTCCTCTACAGATGGACTGTGCATTGTGTGAAGAAATATTTCCCTTTATTTTAAACCTGCTGCCTGTTAATTTCTTTGGATGAGCCTGGTTCTTGTGTAGGCGTAAATAACACTTCCTTATTCATTTTCTCCATACCGTTCATCTGATTGTGGGCCACTCCAGCTCAGCAGCTTCCCTGGCAGCCAATGCCACATACAAGTAGGATCCCAGGATGCCTGAGGTAATGACTCAGGAAATGTTAGATCAGTTTGAAGGATTGTCTGTACAGGAAAGGTGTACAAATGTAAACTAATGTGTGAAATTAAAACAATATAGTTATGCTGGTATAGCCCGCATTCTTTAAAATGAAGGTATACCTATCTCATAGAACTGGAAGGGACCTTGAAAGGTTGAGTCCAGTCCCCAGCCTTCACAGCAGGACCAAGTACCGTCCCTTATTTTTCCCCAGATCCCTAAATGGCCCCCTCAAACCACTGAGCTTCCCCCCTCCCCCCCATTGCAGTATAACAGTGGATTTTTTTTCTGTTTAGCTTATGTTTGTTGGAAAGAGGCTAAACCAAAATGACATGCCTATTTCTTACACTGAAATAGGCGCATCCACAGAGGAGGTTATAGTGGTATGACTTCATCACTTATACCTGGTAAAATTGTCCCATGTAGACAAGGCCTCAGAAGCTTTTTAATGATTCCCGAGTTCTGCCCTAAAATCTCAGTCATGCCAGCCAGTTTGCATTGCTACCAGCACCATAAACAAGTGATAGATTTTTGTGTGTGAACAGCAGTTGAATTAATGGTAACACAAGAGCTATACCTCATGCTAACTTGCTAGTGAAGACTGTCACAGTTTAGGGCAACTGCACCAGTATTCCTCTCTCGCAGTCCACCATGGACACCCATCTAGGCTCCCGGCTCCTTAGCCATCACCTCTCTTGGGCAGAGACCTGTGTATATCTCCCTCCTGAATGGGGGATCTTTAAGGCTGCACATTTCCCTGCTTGCATTATGATCATCTTCAGCCAGCTACGTTGTTTAAATAGGTCAGCATTTATTCTTTACTATCTTTCCAAAGGCTAAAAACAGTGAAATTGCTGGCAGTTACAAGTTACTACACAGCTCTTTATAAGCAAGCACATTTATTCTTAAGGTGAAAGCATTACAGAGAAGGCATGTTAAAAACAATAAAATAACCTACACACATGCTGAAAAGCTTACCAGAGGTCATCCCAATACCAGCCTCAGACTCTGGTAGGTGTCAATCCTTCAAAACCCACAACTGGGTTTACCCTGTGGTTACAAGTTCATAACTGTCTCAGATTCAGAACCAGAAAAAACATGAATAGTTCAGTTTTTCCTTTATACAGTTTGGAATTTTGATCTTGTTCCCATGTAACAGGTGATCAGCAGAGAATGACTTGCTCCTCAAGCTGGAAGGGCTAAGTTTTTGCATAATCAGAAGTGGGGATTTGCATTCATCTTCCCCTAGATCTCTGTCACATCTCCCCCTTCGAGAGGTTACATACAATCCCAGCCCACAACAATACATAAACCATTCTTTTAACACAGTGGACCACAAAGATATTTAATCTTAATTCAATAAGGTTTCCCAAGGATACTTCAGGAAATTGCCCTATCTGTCACTATCGCAGGGTGACGACTCACTGCTGCAGCACCTCCTGCTGGTTGTCCAGGAATTGGCTCTTTTCAGCCAGGAGCGCCCTCTGCCGGTCAGTGTCTTGCCTGCTGCTGGCCCCATGCCCATCCCGGACCCCGCTGCCCTTCTAGATTAGGGTTCTGCTCCCTGGCAGTACCCCCTCAGTTTGGGTCCTCCTCTCTTCATGTAGCTAGAGAGAGTCTCTCTCTCTCTCTCTCTCTCTCTCCTTCTGGCCCACTGCCCTCTTATAAGGGCCAGCTGGGCCCTAATTACACAGGCTACAGCTGTGGATGTTTTCCCAAACAGCCCAGCTTTTTCCCTCTCAGCCCTCTCCCAGGGCTGTTTTAAGCCCTTCAAGGCATGGCAGGGGGACCACCCCACCACAGTCAGAGACAAGCCCTGAGTCACTGCCATTGTATCCATTCCCCTGGGTATGTTTGTCACGGATTGTACCACGCTACCAGCAGCCTCCAAACCTGAAGTGTTTCTCTAATTCTTCTGTCAAGGTCAGAGTGGAAGAGGTAGTTGCTGTCTATTCTCTTCACCCCCACCACAGTTTGCTTGCTGCAAGCTTAGTTTCTTCAAGCACCCCTAGCTAATACTTGTGTGGTCTCCCTGAACTCCATTCCTTGCATAGTGGCACAGTGTGTTAACCAGGAAGCCGTCAGGACAATAGCCAGGGCCTTACTGCCAGTGGGACATGCTATGTATGTATGGGGTTATAGTCTTCCATTGTATGATGCAATTCAGCTAATCACCCCATACGGTATTTATATTGGCCCTTTTCAGTTTGTTGGTAGCTGTCAGATTGGAGGCTCTGTCTACAAAATGAGCTTTCATATTACCATTTACTCTTCAGGATGATCCCATTTTGAGTGGCAGCAAGTATAAATAAATACCAGTATTGAGCAGTGTCTAGTAATAAGAACCTGTGGTACAGAGGTCAACAGAAGCCCAGGTAAAGCACTTGAAGGCTGCTGAATCCCCTCTCCCAAACCAACAAGATCACTAGCAGGTTCCTCTGGGCAGCCTTGTCTGCCTACTACTGTGCATGGGATCAGCGGGGGACACAAGCAGCGCTACCACATGATTGACTTCCAGTGGCTGTGCTACGGACCTGGGGCTGAGTCAGGCCCCTACGAGGAGAAGGTGATCCAGGTCCAGTACGACCCCTGCAGGTGGGCTGATATCGCCCTGGTGGCTGGCAGTAAGCAGAAACGCTGGGTCATTGCAACAGAAAACATGCAGCCTGGCAACCTCAAAACCTCGGGGCACATAAGCAGCAGGATGGCACTCTCCCCCAAAGAAGGGGATGCATACCCTTTGAGAGCTCTGACTGTGAGGACCCTGATCAATAACCTGGAAAGCCACCCTGGGAAAGGAGCACAGTACATCCAAGCAGCAGGGACCTATGGGGTGTTACTGTGGAAGGTGAATGGAACGGCCATCATGCAGCTGCCCTCTAAGAGATGCATGCAGGTGCTGGAGACCTGCATAGCCACCATGGGGCGAGTTTCCAACATTGACCACAACAAGCAGATCATTGGGAAAGTTGGCCAGAACTGCTGGCTGGGGAGGCGCCTATGCAGCGGCTTATGGCACTGCAAGGGCTGCTGAGCGGGACGCAAGATCAAACCACTCCCACCCATGAAGAGCTATGTCAGCCTGCCCACAGCAGCAGCTTGGGCTTGACACCTAGCCCCGGTGCCTGCCTCTCAATAAAATCAGCTTTTCAACTCTCTCTCTCTCTAAAAAAGGAATAATTAACCCATTATTAACAGGACAGGGAATTCTGTGGAAAGCCGAGGGTCTGAAACAGATCAATAGGCAATAGAAAATCTACGTCTGTTGGGGATGGGATGGAATTTAATGTGTGTAATATACCATAGGGGTGATAGTGCACCCTGTTGGGATGGCATCTAGAACAGCATGTGGCGTTTAGGAAACTACGAAAGATGTAAAAAATCTTGAGAATTCATAAAAGGGCAATCAAAAGAGATGAAGATCTGGGAAGAGACTGAGGGAGCTAAATGAGGAGAGTATAGAAATATATAGACTTTCTAGACTGCTGAATAAAAGATTAGGTCGTGTTGGTGGGGGAGTGGCACAATATGTGAAAGAGAGCATGGAGTCAAATACAGTATAAATCTGAAATGAATCAGACGACGCCATGATTTCTCTATGGATAGAAATTCCATGCTTGAAAATGAGTAGAGCACTAGGAATATGCTACCAACCACCTGACCAGGATGGTGGCAGTGATTCTGAAATGCTCTGGGTAATTTAGGCTACAGAATCAGAAAACCCAGTAATAATGGAGGATTCCAACGATCCCCATATTGATTAAGAAAATGTCACCTCAGGATGGGCAGAAATAAAATTTCTAGACACCTTTAATGACTGCTTTTTTGAGCAGCTAGTCCTGGAACCCACAAAGGGAGAGGCAATTCTTGATTTAGTCCTAAGTGGAGCACAGGATCTGGTCCAAGAGGTGAATATAGCTGAACCACATGATAGCAATCATAATGTCATTAGATTTAACATCTTTGTAGGATGAAAAATACCAAAGAAACCCACCATAGTAGCATTTAACTTAAAAAAAGTGGAACTACACAAAAAGGAGGAGGCTAGTTAAATGGAAATTTAAAAGGAACAGTCACAAGAGTGAAATGTCTGGAAGTTGCATAGAAACGTTTAAAAAACCCACCATAATTCATGTATAAACCCCCAATTTAAAAAAAAAGGGGGGGCAAGAGGACCAACAAAATGGACATCCTCAATGGATGAGCAACAGAATAAAAGAGGTGGTTAGAGACAGGCAGATTTTAAAAATAGGAAGTCAAATCCTATTGAGGAAGATAGGAAGGAGCATAAACTCTGGCAAGTCAAGTGTAAAAGTCTACTTACGCAGGCCAAAAAGGAATTTGAAGAGCAACTAGCAAAAGACACAAAAACTAACAGCATTTTTTTTTTTAAGTACACCAGAAGCAGGAAGCTTGAGGCCGCTGGATAACTGAGATGCTAAAGGAGCACTAAAGAAAAAACAAGGCTGTTGTGGAGAAGTTAAATAAATTCTTTGTGTTAGTCTTCACTGTAGAGGATGAGAGAGAGAGATTACCACCACACCTGAGCCATTCTTTTTAAGGGACCAATCTAAGGAACTGTTCTAGATTGATGTGTCAGAAGACGTTTTGGAACAAAACTGAT
The DNA here is from genome assembly GCF_009764565.3 of Dermochelys coriacea. Classification (NCBI taxonomy): domain Eukaryota; kingdom Metazoa; phylum Chordata; order Testudines; family Dermochelyidae; genus Dermochelys; species Dermochelys coriacea. Next base: position 812,343 of record NC_050069.1, on the reverse strand, counting down.
TAAAATAAACAGTAAAAAATTACCAGGACCAAATGGGATACACCCAGGAGTTCTGAAGGAATTAAAATACAAAATTGTAGAACTACTAACTGTGGGGTATAACCTATCACTTAAAACGGCCTCTGTCCCAGATAACGGGAGGGTAGCTAATGTAACTCCTATTCTTTCAAAAAGGCTCCAGAAGCAATCCTAGCAATTACAGGCCAGTAAGCCTAACTTCAGTACCAGGAAAATTGGTAGAAAGTATAGTAACGAAAAGAGTGATCGGACACAGAGATGAACACAATACATTTGGGAAGAGCCAACATGGCTTTTTAAAGAGAAATCATGCCTCACCGATCTATTAGAATTTTTTGAGGGTGTCAACAAATGTGGACAACAAAGGCCATCCAATGGATATGGTGTACTTGGACTTTCAGAAAGCCTTTGACTAGTTCCCTCATCGAAGGCTCTTAAGCAAAGCTGGCAGTATGGAATAAGAAGGGAGATCCACTTATGGATCCGTAACTGGTGAAAAGATAAGAAACAGAGGTAGGAATAAAAGGTCAATTTTCACAGTGGAGAGAGGTATATATCAGGGTCCACAAAGATTCTGTACTGGCACTAGTTCTGTTCAGCATATTCATAAATGATATGGAAAAAGGGGTAAATGGTCAGGTGTCAAAGTTTGAAGATGATACAAAATTACTCGGGATAGTTGAATCAAAAGATAATTGCAAAGAGTTACAAAGGGATTTCACAAAGCTGGGTGGGCAACAAAATGGCAGATGAAATTCATTTGATAAATGCAAAGTAATGGACATTGGAAAACATAACCCCAACTATATACATACAAAATGATTGGGGTTTAAATTAGCTGTTACCTCTCAAGAAAGAGTTGTTGGCATCATTGTGGATAGTTCTCTGAAAACATCTGCTCAGTGTGAAATGGCAGTCAAAAAAGCTAAGAAAATGTTAGGAACCATTAGGAAAAGGATAGACAAGACAGAAAATATCATGCCACTATATAAAAATACATGGTACTCCCACACCTTGAATATTGCATGCGGTTCTAGTTGCCCCATCTCAAAAAAGATATATTAGAATTGAAAAAAGTACAGAGAAGGACAACAAAAAATTAAGAGTATGAAACAGATTCCTTATGAGGAGAGATTAAAAGTCTGGGATGTGTCCGTTTTAGAAAAGAGATGACTAACGGGGGATATGACAGCGGTCTAAGGAAGTGTTGTTTACCCCCTTTCCTGATTCCTTTGTTATGTGGTCACGCAATGAAATTAATAGGCAGCTGGTTTAAAAGAAACGTAAGAAGTGCTGCTTCATACAACACACAGTCCACCTGTGGAACTTGCTGCCAGGGGATGTTCTCAATGGTGGCAGATGACAGAACAAGGAGTAATGGTCTCAAGTGGCAGTGGGGGAGGTCGAGGCTGGATATTCAGAAACGCTATTTCACTAGGAGGGTGGTGAAGCACTGGAATGGGTTACATAGGGAGGTGGTGGAATCTCCATCCTTTGAGGTTTTTAAGGTCAAGATTGACAAAGCCCTGGGTGGGATGATTTAGTTGGTGTTGGCCCTGCTTTGAGCAGGGGATTGGACTAGATGACCTACTGAGGTCTCTTCCAACCCTAATCTTCTATGATTCTAGGGGATGTTGTGAAAGTGGAAAATTATAACTGGGCTCAAAAAAGAATTAGGTAAGTTCATGAAGGATAGGTCCATCAGTGGCTATTAGCCAAAGTGGTCCAGGATGTAGTCCCCTGCCCTGGGCATTCCTAAATCTCTGACTACCAGAAGCTGGGCCTGGATAACAGGGGATGGATCACTTGATAAGTTGCCCTGTTCTGTTCATTCCCTCTGAAGCATGTGGCATCGGCCACTGTCGGAAGACAAGATACTGGGCTAGATGGACCATTGGTCTGAGCCAGTATGGCCATTCTTATATTCTTAATATGACTTTGGGGATGGGGAGCAGGGCTGCTAGCCTAGGAGATGACAGTGTGAGTTAAGATAAGGAATCATTCCCCCTCTCAAAAATAAGTTGAGGATTAGTGGCATGAGATGCAAAAGAAATATTTTAGGCTGTGTATCTGGAATGCTTAGCAGGGTGCCTGGGTGATGGGATAGACTCCTCGGAGGAGGTGGCTCAGCTCTTTGAGAACAAGGTTACATGTTAGTAGGTCTGAGCCAAGGTGGCCAGCCTGAGCCTGAGAAGGAGCCAGAATTTACCAGTGGACCTTGCCAAAGAGCCATAAGTACTCCTCTTCTTTTTGCGAATACAGAGTAACACGGTTGCTACTCTGAAACCAGTAATACATCAGCAGCCCACCCTTCAGCTCCCCCCCACGGCCCTCTCCCAGCACCTCCCACCCACCGGCAGCTGCCGATCCACCCTCCCCGGTCCCTCCCTGCACCTCCCGAGCAGCTGTTTTGTGGTGTGCGGGAGGCCCTGGGGTGGGGGGGAGGAGCAAGGGCACGGCAGGCTCAGGGGAGGGGGGCAGGAAGGGGTGGACTTGGGGCAGGGCCTGTAGCAGAGCCAGGGGTTGAGCAGTGAGCACCCCCCCCCCGCCCCGGCACATTGGAAAGTTGGTGCCTGTAGCTCCAGCCATAGTGTCGGTGCCTATACAAGGAGCCGCATATTAATTTCTGAAGAGCCGCATGTGGCTCCGGAGCCACAGGTTGACCACCCCTAGTCTGAGCCCTGCAGGGGGATTTTCTGACTTTTTGATTCTAGAATATGAATGCTCTGGACTGCTGGAGAGGAGCTGGCTGTGTGCGTCTGTGAAAGGAAACTGGCCATTTTAACGGGCAGATTTCATGGTGGTTTTTCTGTTCCAGGGCACTGAGTCCATAAAGTTGGAAAATGGACAAAGCACAGCAGCTAAGCTGGGGCTTCCTCCTCTCACCCCGGAACAGCAGGAAGCTCTTCAAAAGGTGAGTGGCCCTCGTGTGGCCTTTCTTTAGCTCTTCCTCATCGTTAGTGTCAGACTTGCTGCCACAGAGGGGAGCATACCAGGTGGGGAACCCGGCTGCCAGGAATACAGAGGGGATACTGACTGCGCAGTCCCTGCACCTGAGCTCTTAGAATCATGCACAAGAAATGTTTTTTCTTGACTGGGAATTCCTGGTAGCTGCGTGGGAATATTATGGGATGTATTTAAAAAAAAAAAACTTGCCGAGATCCAAGTAGATAACAGTTTGATCTTAAATTGTTGTTAAGAGGTTTCTCTGATCCCAATGATGATGAGATGCTGCTGCCCCAAAGTCCCTGTCAGGTGCAGCCTGGACTCAACAGATAATAGATTCCAGAAATGCTCCAGCTGAATCCTCTGCAGGATTCATGCTAGAACACACTGCAAACTCTCTCTACCTTTCCTGTGCTTTCTGGGCAACTATTACCTGCCCCTTTGTTATAAGGGGACCTTTAATATACCGCAAAGATTATTTCATCCCTTTGGAGCCAAGCTATTTTAATTGTAGAACCAAGTCCATCCCAACTCTGATCTCTGGTTCTCAATTCTGTGTGTGCATCCAGTTAGGACATTACTGCTGACTTCTGGCTTCTGCTCCGAGTGGGAACCGGTGATGTCTGAAGTGCTGAGAGGAGAGCAGAGTTGGGAATGGAGGGGAAGGTGGGAGCTGTGGGCTAGGTGTCTCCCAGATTCTGGTGAGGCAGGTATGCCATTATTCTCTGTAGGCTTGGTGTGAATGTTCCCATAATGCTGAAGCTGCTTGTGTGTCTGTGTTTGGCTCGCAGTGTGAAACGGCCTCGTTTCCTCTGGCTGCTCCATAGCTGACAGATGTAAATCCAATTGTCCGTTTCCAGGTTTCCGAAGCACCTGCCTCAAATCCACGGTTTAGAGCCTGCCGTTCCCCGGCACCTCCCAAACACGTACAGCAATGGAAAGCAGGTGCCTTTGAGTGGGGTTGGCTGAATCTGTCCGTTCTGTCACTTGGGCATGGCACATCCGTGGGTATTAATGACCCCTTGATTAGGAGCCTCCATCTCAGCATCATTGGATGTGCAAGGCTCAGTGTTTTCCAGAGTGGTAGAAGGCTGGGTAAAGGAAAAACAGTTCAGCCTTGTAGTCACAGCTCAGGGGACTGACGGAGGGAGCTGGAGTATATAGAAGGACCCACAGCTCCTGCTTACTAATATAGTGTAGACATACTCTGACAAGGAAGGGAAGGAGTACGCTCAGTGCAGAGTCTGGGCATGGGGAATAGGAGTCGCCTCGCTCTTTGTAGAACCTTTTGTCCAGATGTTCTCTGAGTGGAAAGGACTTGAAGGAGGCTATCTGTCCTGCCCTCATCTCAGCAGGTAAGGTGCAGTGGTGGGAGCTGAGGGGCAGAGGGAGGAAGAGGGAAATGCTGAGTGTGTAGTGCATGATGCTTTCCTAACATTGCGCCTGCTGCAGACTCTGAGTCCACCCCGTCCTTGCTCAAGCATTGTGCTGTATTTCAGGGTGAACAACTCCAAGATGCTGATCAAGATCATAGTAAGCTGTCGGCCCTTGACTAATGTAAAGTGCCTTAGTGCTTGGGGCCGGAGCACTGGAAAGCACCAGTGGCAACCAGTTGTGAGGTTCTGGGGAATGTTGTATGAAGTTAAATGTCCTTCCCTGGCACCTTGTAGAGTCCTGTGCCCTGTGATTATGGAGTCTGTATTTCCTTCCAGGCAAAGAAGTATGCGATGGAGCAGAGTATCAAGAGTGTGCTGGTGAAGCAAACCATCGCCCACCAGCAACAGCAACTCACTAACCTGCAGGTGAGAGATCCCTCTGGGCTCATCCCCTTGCCTTTACTCTCCCCACAAGGTGGAGCCTTTTATGCACTTAGAACCAGAGCACAGTCCTGAGGTCTGCCTGGAGCCAGGTACTTGCACTTCTGTTTCCGCAGTGAAATTGAAGTATGTTGTCTTCGGCCCTGTCAAGGAAATCCCTCTCCTGCCCTCATACATATGCTCACCCTCCCTTCCCCCCCAAGAAAGCAGACTGCCCTGGGAAGAGAAGCTGATGCTTCCTCTTCTGTTGGCTGGCTAGGCAATTTTTTCAGTTGCCAGAAAATCAAAGCATCTGCTGCGAGTTCCACTGTCAACCTGAAGCTAAGGTGGTGTCTGGGGTTACTGGGAGCAGTATCCTTTCACCATCCTTTCCCCCATGAAGAGAAGGTGCCTGTCTCTCTGGCCTTGCTGACAGTGTCACCACTACCATGGACTCTGTGGATTTTTCTCAGAACTCCAGCTGGTTATTCCTGCTAATGCAGGATTGTCCAAGTCCTAGGAGACCCCTCTGCTGCTGTTTAAACCCCCCTTCCTTCTGAGATTCCTTGCATACAGCTCACTGCCTCCTGTTTGAGGTTAAAGAGCCCAGCATAATGATTTGGGGGGGTTGTGTATGTTTTAAAAAATGTTGAAGTGGGGATATGCCAGCTGCATTAGGCAGCTCTGGCCTTTCAGGGCTCTGTATGTTTCCAGGCAGCTGCTCTAGATGAGGGGCTCCTTGTAATTGCTGGGGGTGAATCAACGACAGTGGTTACAGAGGTTACTATTGCCTTGAGTCCCCCCTGGGAGAAAACCCTGCTTCCTGAGGCAGTGGCAGCAGCACACCCCTACCCAGAGTTGGTGGGACTGGCATCTGCAGGGTCCCAGCGCTGGACAGTCCTTGGGACCGGGCAGTGAGGGGCAAGGAAGGAGAGGCCTCTCCCACAGGTTCCCTGTGCCGTCGCTCTCTGCTTGAGTTTTTACGAACAGCCGTAGTATGCTCAGCTCCAACAGACTGAACTCTGTCTTTACTGTCTTTCAGATGGCAGCAGTGACAATGGGCTTTGGAGATCCTCTCTCACCTTTACAATCGGTCAATAGACATATTCACTTCTTCTTGGGCACTTTGTCTTAGTCAGGGCCTAGAGTGGGGAAGTATGTAGTGGTAATACAATGCTCTTAACTAAACCCAGTACAACCCTCCCACATACCCACCTGCTATGGACAAGCACAAAAAACTGAGACAAAGTGTAAACTCCCCAAAGGAAGACCTTGGGCTGGGTACAGTCTGCTGTGACACTGGCACCCTGGGCCCTGGAGTCAATTGCAAAGAGAGCTTTAGATTTCAAGCAGTTCTGAACACCTGTGAAATTGTGGGAGCCACCTTTCTAGGGATGCTACAGTTCTGAGGTCCTGACCTAAAAGTAACTGCCAAGGTAACTCACAAATGGGCAATTTGTTAAGAAACCAGCACACAGAACAGAGACCTAGTAGCTATGGTGCTGGGGAGCACTGGGGCATTACAGGCTTTCAGAGCATATCCTAGACCAAATGTGAGACTTCTGTTGCTATGTGCGTACTTGTAGGCTAGGAGAATTTGGCCTGTGTTTCAAGTAAAGCAATGAGGACTTAAGCAAAAAGAACAATAGAATTATTCAGAGAAAAGCAGTGCAGTCCCATAGTGCTGGAAGTTTCTAATCTACCTCTACAGAGAATCTGATTTACTTGGGATTATCTGTCCCCACCCCTTCTAGACACATGGGGCACTGGCATATCTGGGCTATAACCCCCCTCTCCTTGTGCAAAGGGTCACTTGTAAATGTTCCCTCGTCTAGCTGAAATGTAATTTCTTTGGTTGGTGTAAAATGCAACCTGGAGGCCAGTGCTCCAAGGGGAAAGAAGCATTAAAACTAGACATGCCTGGCTTTCCTTCTGTAACACTGCCACGGTAGGTAGCTTGTCAGCTGGGGAGCCAAAATAGCATTTGTGGGGCGAGGTAAGCTTGGATTGGGACAGGAAGAGCCATCTCTGCCTGAAGGCAGCACGGCCAGTTCCTGTGCCATGTTGCCCAAGAACCCGCTTTATCAATTAATTTAGATACTATTGATCTCCCATATCACTAATTCTGCTAAACTGTATTTTGCAGCCACATCATGCACCATTGGGTAACAGAGATGAAAACATGTAATAATGATAGAGGATATCTTTAACAGGGCCCTCAAGATTAACCACGGGCTTAGTATCGTAAATCATTTTAAAAAAAAAAAAAGCCTCCCTTTGCCAGGAGCCAGCACCTGCTGTTGGAGGGACAGAAAGGCTAGAAGTCAAGGCTTTGCCCTGGATCAGCCATCATGGTGTGTTGTGAACTCGATATTATTAAGATCCCCGTTTTCCCACCAAATGCTTGCTCTCCACACTCCCAATGGGCCTTGAGATAAAGTATACCTTAAGAATGGGACCGTCTCCACTGGCAGGACCCACAAGGCCCATTTGTGAGGGAAGTGCAGCCTGAGCTTCCTGTTACAGTGTCTTGTTGACCATAGTCAAAGTTCCCTATCCAGCAGATCTCTACCTGCAGGAGTGTTACCAAGCAGTGTTTCACCTTGTCACTTCACCAAGACAAGCAGTTTCCTTGCATAACTCCATCAGAAGTGCAGATGAAAACAGTGGTGCTTTGCATGTTGCCTCCCTCATTTTGAGCTCCATCCTGAAAAGGTGCATGTTAACTTGTCCTTAATAATAATCCTCCTTAGCTCCTAACTAACAGCACTGTCTATACGGACAAACACTGACTGCCCACCTGGAGGTGGGGGAGGAATCCTTAGCCTCTGTTTACAGATGGGGAAGCGGAAAGGTCAAGTGCCCAACCCAGAGCTACAGAGGGGAGTCAATGGCAGGACCAGTATACACATGCACATTCTTGGCACCTGGTCCTGCGCTAAGTTCACAAGAATATGCTGCCTTTTCCCTTAACTCACTACACTGCAGGTTCCTACTAGTACTCACGTGTGCCTGTTACCATCATAGTTCAGCTCAACCCTAGCTTGGTGGCCCAGATATCTAATGTAAAGGAGTGTAAATGGGTTCCTCAGAACTTCACTCCTCCTGCTGCTGCTGCTGCTGGAGTCTCCTGCTTGTGCAGAATGTTTAGAATGTGGATTTCCCACTGTGAGGGTTGCTGCCCAATATCGGAGAAGGGCTAATACAATCAGTCTTGTCTCTGTGGCAGGTATCATTGGAGGAGAAGAGAATGCCCCCTTCGTGTACACATCTTTAAAGGTGTGGAAAATTCCTATGCCTGGGGCACGGGCCTCAGGCTGGCTAGAGTAGTAAGAAGAGGACTAAACTAACAGCAAAAGGGGAAGGTAGAATGAGGGAAGATCTGAGCACTCAGCACAAAAATCAAGATGTTGAGAACAAAATTAATCAAGGAACCAAAGAACACGAAGAGAAGAAATTATCTAATTGCCTGAACACCAATGCTAGGAGCCTGGGTAACAAACAAGAGGAACTGGAATTGCTCATTTATGAGCATAAACTTGATCTAGTTGGTATTACTGGAACCTGGTGGCTTGGTTCACCCAAATGGAATGTTAAGATCAATGGGAAGGGGGAGGGGCATTCCAGCTCAAAAATGGCATTAGCTGTTTGCAAGTCGCTGAAAATTCTGAAGAAGACAGATAAAAGTACAAGTGGGGTACTAGTTGGTGTCTGCTACAGACCACCAAAGCCCACTAGGGAATAGGATGACTGCTTCCTTTTATGCACGCAATTACAATGTGTACAAATAAAAGCTGTGTGATCATGGGGGACTTCAGTTTGAGTGACATATGGTGGAGGTCTTGTGCTGCCAGTACAGAAACATCCTTGGAATTTCTAAGCATAGATGACAATTCCCTAACGCAGAACATATTGCAACCTATCCTGGATGGTGTATGAGACCTTGTTCTAACAGAGAGAGAGGAACTGATCACAGAACTAAAAATTAATGGTAGCTTAAGTACAGGTGATCATGACTTGATCACATTTATAATGTGCAAGCAGAATAAAGTCCAGACCAGTAATATAGATGCTTGGTGCATTTAATAGGGCCAATTTCACAAAGCTGAAAACAGTTATGAGTCAGATCAGTTGGGAGGAAGAATTTAATCAGAAAAATGTGAATGTTGATTAGGAATAATTTAAGAACATCTTACTAGATCCCCAAAACACCACTGTCCCACAATTGAGAAAGAAGGCCAATTTTAGAGGGGAAACGAAGGCAGCTGTAAAAAAATAAAAAGTCAATATATAAAAACAGAGGTTTCCGACTGTGGGCCGTGATCCCATCAGCAGATGGCGTTGTGATGACCCTTTGTGTGCAGAGGATGCCAGTTTGCTCAGCACAGGGTGACCTCGTATGTACAGTGTATGTACGAATTGGCATCCTCCGCACAGCGTGACCTCACATGCACCCTATGTTCAAGGTTACGCCACATGGAGGATGCCATTTTGTAGAGCAGCTTGCATCCTCCATGCTATCTGTGATCTCTGCAGAAAATAATACATTAAAATGGGGTTGTACCTGCATGCAGTTTGGGAACCCCGATGCAACCAGTGGAAGAAAGGGGCTGATAGTTATGAATGTTGGCTTCCCAAGGGTGGGAGGATTGGGAGACTGCATTAGAGATATTCTTGCCTAGCTGCTCTACAGTGTGACTGTGCCCCACTTTCCACCTGGCTCACAGGATTTTGGAGCTATCATAAAATCTCATTTAAAAGCATAAAACACAGCCCCAATTTAGAGGTAAAACAAAACCTTTGTTTGAGTCCAGGTTCATTATCTAATGTAACGGCAAGCGCAGTAGTGTGGTGTGAGAACCTGGTTTGATGATAGCGCTCCCTCCCCTGAAGTGCTAGGAATCAATCCTGACTGAGGCTGTATTTTCAGCTATTAACAAACAGTTACTTTCCTGGTCATGGTGACAGGCTCAAATGCATTTTGGTATTTATTTTGTGCAGTTGTCTCATCGGACACAGTCCCTGCCTGCTCTGTCCATTACTGTGTTGCAGGAGAGACCCCCTGGCCACCCCTTTGTTACCATATGAGTTGTGGCATCCCTAGACAGGACATAGAACAACTCTGAGCTCATTGTGCTCGCCCTTTTGCCAGAGCTCTCCACCTGAGTTAGGCCTTCATGCAATGGCCTTATAGCAAGGCCCTTCTTGGGGGGGTAAGTGTTCACAGAGCTCTCTACTTGGGTGTGGAGTACTGTAGAACTGGGTTGGGGAGGAAGGCCCTAAGATTAGTGCTGCTTTTTCCCTCTTGGTAGGGCCCTCACCACTTTGCATTCGTTCCAGCTGTTCCATGCAGAATAAGAATGTAGCCCTGTACAAGTCTCCAGTGTGCTATAATAAATACACTATTGTTGATTATAGGGAGCTGCCTCTTCAGGGCTTTTCTTTCTGCCTTGGTCCCAATGCATGCTGATAAGATCACAGATTTGGCCAGTGTGTCCTAGCAGGCAGCACCTTCCTAGGTGAAGTTCTTAGAACTGCCATGTGGCTTGGAGGAAGCTGGTTTTAGGGATACCATCTGGGGAACGACCAGGTTCCTCTTGTAAACAGACTTTCAGGCAGGTTCAGGAAAAGAGTGCAGAGGCTTTCTCTGCACTGAGACAGACAATGGCTGAGTCTGTGGGGCTGTACTACTGTAGGTGCCAATACCAGTGGAAGATGCTAACTCTGAGCACCACAGACTTCTCCAAGAGAAGGGTTTTGTTTAATTGTTAGATTTTGTTTGTTTTTATTGAACTGTACAGTGCAGCTGCTGCCCAGTGTCAGCTCCTTTAATGCCAAGGGAGGGAGAGGGGAGGAGGTGGAGCCCGGTTCCAAACCCCTTGCTGCCCAGGGAGTGGGGAGGAGGTGGTTCCCAGTGCTAGATCCCTTGATGCCCAGGGCAGGGGAAAATGAGAGCATGTGGTACCCAATGCTGGATCTTTTGCTGCGCCATGCAGGACAGGAGGGATTGCTGTTAGTGCCTCATGTTGGATCCCTTGCTGCCTGGATTTCCCCTGCCTGGAGGGGAAGCTGTTTTAGAATGAAGGTATTTCCCCCTGCTGCAGGCATTGCCAGAGATGTGATCTTGTCAGGGTGGGTTGGAGTTAGGGCTGCTGAGGTGGCAGAGCAAATCAGAGACTTGACTGTGCCCCTGGGAGTGAGCCTTACTGCCCTGCACTCCCCAACAGTCCATGCACTGAGCGAAAATACTTCTTTACCACTAAGAGCGTGCCAGGCTGTGCTGCAGCCAATGAGGAGCTGCTTGCTGTTGGGTCACAGCTCCTGGGGAGGGCGGGACAGGGGAGAGAGCTGTCCTGGTATCTCTGACTACCCCCTAAGCTAACCAGCCAGTTCTTCTTTCCAATACAGATGGCAGCTCAGAGGCAGAGGGCGCTGGCCATCATGTGTCGTGTGTATGTGGGCTCCATATACTACGAACTGGGAGAGGACACTATCCGCCAGGCCTTTGCCCCATTTGGACCTATCAAAAGCATTGACATGTCCTGGGACTCTGTTACAATGAAACACAAGGTTGGTTAACAGCCCTAGGAGTGGTTTCTTTTTCTCTAAGGTCACCCTGCATGCCTCTAGGGAAGGAGGAGCCTGCGCCCTCCTAGTCTGCAGTATAGAGCAAGCTGTCTAGGAGGTGGTTCTTCAAGTGATCCCTATTGTATTCCACTGAGGGTTCGGGGCATGTGCCCGGAGCCAGAGCTTTTGGGATTGAATGTATTCGCCTGCTGCACTGCCTAGTTTTAGTGTCACCAGAAGCCATAGCTGCGACCTGACAGCTGCATGTGGGGTATGGAGCTTGGGGAACGCTGAGCAGGTAGCTTGCCTTGTGTGCATGCACCAGTCTTTCTCCTTAGCTAAACGGCCTATTTTATGTATAAGCAGCTCAGGAAGCAAGTGGCTGCGAGTCTGTTCAGGCACTTTCATGCTTCAGCTTGTTGCTTTCTGCATTAGTATGCTATTGGGAAAGGCTTTGAGGGTGGGAAGCTCTGGCTGAACAGTTGGGATCTGGCACAATGTGATACAGACAGGATGCATTAGTTGGCAGAGTGGAAATGCGAGCACTAGGGGTTCAACAAGAAGAGAGTGGTACAATTTAATAGGGTTTTCCCTCTATCCTAGGGCTTTGCTTTCGTGGAATACGAGGTGCCTGAAGCTGCTCAGTTGGCCTTGGAGCAGATGAACTCAGTCATGCTGGGTGGGAGAAACATAAAGGTGAGTGACAGCAGGTTGTGTTACGTGGGAGGCGAGTTTCGCTCACGCTGCTGTTTGTGTTACAGGGATGGGGCTTTTCAGATGGTCAGAAGAGCCTAAAGAAGAAAATCTGTGTTTCTAGGAGATCTGTTTCTCAGTGGGCCTCTTTTCAATGCGCCACCTGAGTCCACTCACTGAGAACTGGCTGGTTCTTGACACCTGCCTCTGACCCTCTGGGAAGAGCCCATAAAGTGTTAATATACACTAGGAGGAGGGAGGGGCATTGGGCTCTATTCTGTTCTGCCCCATCCACAGAATGGGAGCCCTTTGTGGCCTAGATATGGAGTCCTGTGGGCAGTGGGCAGGCGAGTGACTGCTGACCCTGGTTGTGCCTGTTGGGGTCTGCAGAAAGAGGGCTTGTTTGTATGTGTATTATGAGGGAAATGAGGCTCTGGGGTAACCTAGTTCTCTGCATGAAGAGGGGGAAAGGTTTAGTACAAACTGAAAGGCACAAGGGACTTGAGCTTTGTATTCCCAGGCATCAAGTAAGAGATTCCCTGACAGGCATCCGAAACTTTTGGGGGCGTTCCTTTTGCGGTATCACTGAAAACCTAGTGTCCTTACATATTTCACCAAAGTCATTTCCTCTTAGTTCCCTTTTCAGGCAGTTGCAGTGCCTGATCAATTACGGGTTTTTGGGAGCTCCGGAGAATGGTATGTAGGCATTGTGTCCTGCCTGTAGCATTGACAGCTAGTCAGTTGTAGCATTGGAAGCTAGTCACTAGAGAGGGAGGGAAGATACAAGTCTGAAATATGCTTGCTTCAGGAAAAAGTGCCACAGAAAACGTCCTGTATCTGGGTTGTCTTGATAACCCTGATATCCCATGGTGGCCTGTGGAGTCACTGGAGACTACAACCCAGACATCATAATGAATCGTGACTGTGGTGCTAACTGCCGTGCCATGGAAAGTATTAGGTGGAGTTCAACTGCTCTCCGTTAGCATTTGCAATCCTTGCATCTTGGGTGAGTCACAGTGCTGCCTCTTGGAGCACTCAAAGAGGTCTTTGTGTTTGCTTTGCTCTCCACAGGTTGGTAGGCCTAGTAATATTGGACAGGCACAGCCAATCATAGACCAGCTAGCAGAGGAGGCCCGGGCTTTCAACCGCATCTACGTGGCATCTGTTCACCAGGACCTTTCAGATGACGACATTAAGAGTGTGTTTGAGGCCTTTGGGAAGATTAAGTCCTGCACGCTAGCCAGGGACCCCACAACAGGGAAGCACAAAGGCTATGGCTTCATTGGTAAATTGGCTGCTCTGATACCTGTCATGGAGTGGGGTGGGAATGTCATTGGATTTGGATCTGTGTCTGCTCCCTGCAGTGGCAATAAGCTTCTGCTTTCAGTTATGGGTTAGAGTGGGATTGAGAGCGGCCCCTGGCCTGATGTCAGAGGGCTGCCTGGCTCTCAGTTGGAAATTGGATCCTGTGTTCTTGTTCAGCTAGCACCTAGGATGTGATGAGAACCATTTCCCTTTACACTGAATGTTTGAGAAGATCCTGGACAACCAGAGAGGTTGGGTGTGTGATCTAAGAGGTGTGGGAGTGGCTGGTAGGGACACTGATGACTGCCGCTCTAGACCATTGTGTTCTTAGAAGTACAAACCTAAATTGTGGAGGGAAAGCGTTCTACGTTTAGGAGGCAGGCAAGTGGAGCATTGTCCCTGGGAGCCTGAAATGTCCATCTTTAAGGAGCGCTCTGTCAGGGTTCCAATTGTCATTGCAGAGTATGAGAAAGCGCAGTCGTCACAAGATGCTGTCTCATCTATGAATCTCTTTGACCTGGGTGGCCAATATCTCCGGGTTGGCAAAGCTGTCACTCCCCCAATGCCTCTCCTAACACCTGCAACGCCTGGAGGATTACCCCCTGCAGCAGCTGTGGCTGCAGCAGCTGCCACAGCAAAGATAACAGCTCAGGTAAGAAACGGAGCAGCAGGACTTGAAATGAGGTGGGTGAGTTTGTGCGTTATTTAGAGTCCAGCAGTCCTATTGAACACAGGGATACAGATTCGTACAATGCACTGAGTCAGCAGTACTTTTGGGAACTCCTGACTAGGTGGCCTTTGTTGTACCCTACAGAGTAGTTCTCCCGGTCTCATGTGGAGACTGGCCAAGGAGTAGCTGTCTGTCCTACACCCTCCAGTCTTGGGTCTGGCATGCCAAGGTGTAGGAAGAGGCCTGATTTACACCACAGACAGGCTTATTTGTTTTGATTTAGTTTGATTGTTCTGAAACAGTATTGCCTAATTAGGGCCACCTAAGAGAGCAAGAGGTGGTTTGGAAGTGGGGAAGCTTTTTGCTCTGGAATTGACTCCATCCTGCTAAAACCATCCTGGAGACTTTGGGCTGGCGATCCCTTGGCATGTCTATCATTCAGGGCCCTGCACGTGAGCTGATTGGCATTGGGTGATAACTATGAAGTGTGGGGAAAGTGCCTGCTCTTCAGGGGTTTGGTACGTGGCGGCTGTCTACAGGAAAGGCGAGTTCAGGGCAATCCTCGGCATGTGTCTGTGTGATTAAGCTGAGTTGCATACATTTCTCCGCTCTGTCCGGTGGCTGAGCTGGCCCTAGTAGTTTTACAGGTCATTTGCCCCCATGTCCTGGCTATTTGGTAAGTCTCTACAAAGGTAAAAAGAAAGCACCTTAGCATGACTCTCTGAAGCAGAATTAACACTCTCTGGCTTTTCTCTTGTAGGAAGCAGTGGCAGGAGCTGCAGTCCTTGGCACTTTAGCAACACCTGGGCTGGTGTCACCAGCGCTGACACTGGCTCAGCCTCTGGGGGCATTGCCGCAGGCCGTAATGGCAGCACAGGCACCAGGAGTCATTACGGGTGCGTCTGCTCTTCATTCTGTCATTTCCACAACTATTCTGAGATAGCAACAGTCCCCACAGCTGGGGTCACTTCTTGGAAAGTGTAGCCAGAGAGCCTGGGGCCAGCTACCCCTCTTCGGTGACAGACCCATGTGATTCTTGTAAAGAGCTCAGAGAACTCAGTTGAAGAGAGGAGCTGTGGGAAGCAGGTGGCTCTGTGGCTGACCCTGCAGCAGTAGGGAGAGATGCAAGGAAAAAGGTTTCAGGTTCCTTGCAGCTGCTTTGATCAGGGGAATAACTTTGTTACTTGGTGAGTTTTGTACATGGAAAATTGAAACCGTCCATGAAGGAGGGTCATGAGCAGACTTTTAGACATGGCCTCAGTCCTTCCTGCGCTGGGAAGACAGGCCATCAGCCCCACTAAAGGGTTTGAAACTGAATCGTACTGAAACTGAATTGTTTGCAGAGAATTCTGATTTCTCCTTGCATTGCCTCGCAGGCCTCTCCATGAGTGTGTGGTGAGTGCTGTAAGGGCGCTAAGCCTCCCAGAGCTGGCAGGGATGCACAGTGCCTGAGCAAAAGCACCACATTGGTCACTTACCACATGCAAAACCGATGCAGCCACATCTTGCTGTCTCCCCTTCGAATGAGCAG